>NC_052153.1:53010743-53310743 GCF_902713615.1 Scyliorhinus canicula
TCCCCCTTCCCCCCCTGCCCTGGGCCGCTGGAGCTGTGAGGCAACTGTGGTAACCACTGTGCTACCATGTCATTGTGAGATCCCTCGACTCCACCCCTCACCACTCTCCACCCTCACCGCATTCCCTCATCTGCACTCCTCACCACAGACCCTCAGTTCCCTTCATAGAATAGATTTCATAGAATTTAAGGTGCAGAAGGAGGCCATTCGGCCCATCGAATCTACATCACAGACCCTCAACACCCTTCACCGCAGTCCCGCATCTCCACCCCTCACCGCAGTCCCTCATCTCCACCCCTCACCGCAGTCCCTCATCTCCACCCTCGCCGCAGTCCCTCATCTCCACCCCTCGCCGCAGTCCCTCATCTCCACCCCTCGCCGCAGTCCCTCACCGCAGTCCCTCATCTCCACCCCTCGCCGCAGTCCCTCATCTCCACCCCTCGCCGCAGTCCCTCATCTCCACCCCTCGCCGCAGTCCCTCATCTCCACCCCTCGCCGCAGTCCCTCAGCTCCACCCCTCGCCGCAGTCCCTCAGCTCCACCCCTCGCCGCAGTCCCTCATCTCCACCCCTCGCGGGAGTCCCTCAGCTCCACCCCTCGCGGGAGTCCCTCAGCTCCACCCCTCGCCGCAGTCCCTCAGCTCCACCCCTCGCCGCAGTCCCTCAGCTCCACCCCTCGCCGCAGTCCCTCAGCTCCACCCCTCGCCGCAGTCCCTCACCTCCACCCCTCGCCGCAGTCCCTCACCTCCACCCCTCGCCGCAGTCCCTCACCTCCACCCCTCGCCGCAGTCCCTCACCTCCACCCCTCGCCGCAGTCCCTCACCTCCACCCCTCGCCGCAGTCCCTCAGCTCCACCCCTCGCCGCAGTCCCTCAGCTCCACCCCTCGCCGCAGTCCCTCACCTCCACCCCTCGCCGCAGTCCCTCAGCTCCACCCCTCGCCGCAGTCCCTCAGCTCCACCCCTCGCCGCAGTCCCTCAGCTCCACCCCTCGCCGCAGTCCCCTCAACCTCCACCCCTCGCCGCAGTCCCTCACCTCCACCCTCGCCGCAGTCCCTCACCTCCACCCCTCACCGCAGTCCCTCACCTCCACCCCTCACCGCAGTCCCTCACCTCCACCCCTCACCGCAGTCCCTCACCTCCACCCCTCACCGCAGTCCCTCACCTCCACCCCTCACCGCAGTCCCTCACCTCCACCCCTCACCGCAGTCCCTCACCTCCACCCCTCACCGCAGTCCCTCACCTCCGCCCCTCACCGCAGTCCCTCACCTCCGCCCCTCACCTCCGCCCCTCACCTCCACCCCTCACCGCAGTCCCTCACCTCCACCCCTCACCGCAGTCCCTCACCTCCACCCCTCACCGCAGTCCCTCACTTCCACCCCTCACCGCAGTCCCTCACCTCCACCCCTCACCGCAGTCCCTCACCTCCACCCCTCACCGCAGTCCCTCACCTCCACCCCTCACCGCAGTCCCTCACCTCCACCCCTCACCGCAGTCCCTCAGCTCCACCCCTCGCCGCAGTCCCTCAGCTCCACCCCTCACCGCAGTCCCTCACCTCCACCCCTCACCGCAGTCCCTCACCTCCACCCCTCACCGCAGTCCCTCACCTCCACCCCTCACCGCAGTCCCTCACCTCCACCCCTCACCGCAGTCCCTCACCTCCACCCCTCACCGCAGTCCCTCACCTCCACCCCTCACCGCAGTCCCTCACCGCAGTCCCTCACCGCAGTCCCTCACCGCAGTCCCTCATCTCCGCCCCTCATCTCCGCCCCTCATCTCCGCCCCTCATCTCCGCCCCTCATCTCCGCCCCTCATCTCCGCCCCTCATCTCCGCCCTCATCTCCGCCCCCTCATCTCCGCCCCTCATCTCCGCCCCTCATCTCCGCCCCTCATCTCCGCCCCTCATCTCCGCCCCTCATCTCCGCCCCTCATCTCCGCCCCTCATCTCCGCCCCTCATCTCCGCCCCTCACCGCAGTCCCTCACCGCAGTCCCTCACCGCAGTCCCTCACCGCAGTCCCTCACCGCCGTCCCTCACCGCCGTCCCTCACCGCCGTCCCTCATCTCCGCCCCTCACCGCCGTCCCGCATCTCCGCCCCTCACCGCCGTCCCGCATCGCCGCCCCTCACCGCCGTCCCTCACCGCCGTCCCTCACCGCCGCCCCTCACCGCCGCCCCTCACCGCCGCCCCTCACCGCCGCCCCTCACCGCCGCCCCTCACCGCCGCCCCTCACCGCCGCCCCTCACCTCCGCCCCTCACCGCCGCCCCTCACCGCCGCCCCTCACCGCCGCCCCTCACCGCCGCCCCTCACCGCCGCCCCTCACCGCCGCCCCTCACCGCCGCCCCTCACCTCCATCCGTCATGGCACATCATCCTGACTTGGAACTATACTGCTGTTCCTTTACTATCGCTGGTTCAGAAACCTGGAACTCCCTTTCTAATGGCACTGTGGGCGTGCCTATATCAGATTGACTCCAGCGATTCAAGAAAGCAGCTCTCCACCACCTTCTCAATGGCAGTTAGGATTGGGCTACAAATACAGACCTTGCTACATTTAAAGAATAAAAAACCATCATCACGACCTTCTTCATCCGCAAAACCTTTTCATACCCTTCTTATTTACAGAGCCCCCTCACAAACTCCCATTGCTCATTTCCTGTCAACACAAGGAGTTCCGTCACAATACCCCGATTAAATTCATTATGACAGCCCTAACCACCAGAGTCCCATGATAAATACCCTTCTCATTCATAGAGTGCCTCTCCGCTGCACACCATTACTGACCATAGATCTCAAATTGCTGACTCCATCTCACAGAACTCCTCACTTCCTCATCCTAGTCTACACTCCCAGTTCACCCGCCCCGCCCCTGGGCACTCGTATCTGGTCCCATGAGTGCTTATACATCCAAGCCTCGAGACCAGACTGAGGTATCCCACTGTGCTCCCTGACATCCCCTCATGCTTCTGTCCTCCACTAGGCTGTTTCTAAATCCAGCACTCCTCTCCCAACCTCCCTGCCCATGGTGCTTCTAGATCACAGTCATTCCCACATAATTTACTGAAAAGTGGATCTTGTACTTTAATTGGCAGTTTGACGCACGCTCAGTTACAGCATTCAAGATATTAATGAGTCACTTATTAATCTGCGAGCAGTAGTTCTAAAAATTCTGGCAGACTTGATTTTCCTAATTTTATCCATTCCATAGAACATTGTTCTATTCCCTAGACTAGAAAAATCTCTTGACACGATTGATGCTGAATGAGGTTTTTGATCACAGAGATATCCAGGATAAATGTTGCATCACTGTGCTGTAGTATTGTGACTCTTACCTGGTTTGCACAGTTTAAGCAAGTTTCAAAATGTTTTCTGATCATCCGTCTTCCTCCATTTGCAGAGAAATTAATGCCTTTTTCATATCTACACTGTCCAATTTCTCTGGCAAGATGGCATCCACAAATTCTTTCAACACAACTGTCCTGTTCAAACAAGAGAAAAGTTTTGGATATCGAATTCCTGCCCTGCTCCACATTCCAGACACAGGCACACTTTTGGCATTTGCTGAGAAGCGATTGGGCTCCAGGGACGAAGATGCTGATGCACTCGTGCTCCGAAGGGGCACATATGAAATGTCTTTAAATAATTTTGAGGTAAACTGGAAGAAGAATGTGCAGGGGGTGCAATTTTAAAATTCATGTGGTAGGCAAGTATAAAATTGGTTAATTGTACTTTTCAACTGAACTTGATTAAAATATTTGTGGGTGGGCAGCACGGTGGCCTAGTGGTTAGCACAGCTGCCTCACGGCGCTGAGGTCCCAGGTTCGATCCCGGCCCTGGCTCACTGTCCGTGTGGAGTTTGCACATTCTCCCCGTGTTTGCGTGGGTTTCAGCCCCACAACCCAAAATATGTGCCGGCTCGGTGGATTGGCCACGCTAAATTTCCCCTTAATTGGAAAAAAGGAATTGGGAACTCTAAAATTTATTTTTAAATATAATTTTTTAAAAAACATTTGTGGATTCTTCTTCAGATCGACTGCAGCCACTCAAGAAAACAGGTCGTCACCACCTTCTCAGGCCTGTTTAGGGATGGGCAATAGGAACTGGCCTTGCCAGTGGTGCTCACATTCCACAAACGGAAAAAAAAGAATGACTGGGATGAAATCCAATTTTAATTGGGATTTGCAGTTAGATTTAATTACAGGAGTTGGGGATGTGGGGAGTAGGAAAATTCTACATTGCATGCTGTGTCAAAAGATGAAAGAAACCTGTTGGCATTTAGTGAAATGCCATTTGTACACATGCAATGTGATTTTATGAATTAATCATTTTTTGTCCCTATTGTTTGTTGTCATCTTGCCTTGCCACCTTGTTTTCCTCTCAGTAAAAGCTTCCTGGATTTTGACACTTGGACCCCCCCCCCCCCCCCCCAGCTATTTACAGCTTGGGTAAATCCTATTATACAACCCGCTTCCTGTGATTATCTCACTTAGGAACTTGAATGATAAAATATGAATGTTAGTCCTTTTTTGCTATATTAGATCAAATCACTCTGTCTGTGCTGCCTTTAAAATGCCCAGGTCTATGATTTAAAGTGGGTAGAATTGTACACTTTCTCTCTGGAAATGTAGCCAGCAATCATTGAACTGGGTGCAAGTGAGTATTGGAAGTTGAGAGGGGTGCATGTGGGTTAATATGTTAATTATATTGGCTCAATCACCCTGTGTTTGCGGGGGTCTCACCCCCACAACCCAAAGATGTGCAGGGTAGGTGGATTGGCCATGCTAAATTGCCCCTGAATTGGAAAAAAAATTGGGTATTTTAAATTTATATTTTTTAAAATTTATTATACAATAATTGCACTTTATTAACAAGTATGTTAATGAAGAAATAATTATTGTATTTACAATATTTTTCTGATAAATAATTCCCTTTTCTTGAGCCTGCTTGGCCTTAACGTCTCTGGTAGACCTGTGCCCAGACTGCTGAGAATGTCCCTTTTCATATTTATACAATTTCAATAAATTTGTTATTTTAATTTTAAAAATGCATATTTTAAATCAATATTCTGACCCTGATGTTTGACCATATACAAGATGGTGTGATGGGAAAAAGTGGGAAACGGTAAGAGAAAGCTGGGACATACTTAACAAAGAGGTCAATCTAGTTTGGAAGGTATTTACGGAGGTCTGAAGTGATGGACTGTGTTCAGTTTCCTCGACCAACAATTAGTAAAATGCACAAAATGTTGATCGATATTGCCAGATCAGTAAGCATGAGAGTGCCTGGAAGTACTTTGAGCCATTTTCAGTTCTTTCATTGAGGTACTAAGGAAACACGAAATCCCTGAAATGGTTTGAACCTGATCTGTAGTGACTGAGGACAGAATTGCAAGGATAGATTAGAAAAAAAAACAGTATTTCACCTTTAAAAGGAGGCAAATGAGAAGGGACCATGCAAAGTTATATAACTGGAATGGGGAAAGCCAATGCAGCTCACAGCAGCAGGGACCCGGCTTCGGTTCCGGCCTTGGGTGACTGAATGGAGTTTGCAAGTTCTCCCCATGTCTGCGTGGGTTTCCTCCCACAGTCTGTGCAGGTTAGGTGGATTGGCCTGAACAATGTACGGGGTTACGAGGATGGAGCGGGCTAGGTAGTGTGTGTTTACGGGGGAGCGGTGCAGACTTAATGGGCCGAATGGCCTCCTCTGCTCTGTAGGGATTATATGGTTTCAGATCATAAAATGGTAAAAGACAAATTCAGTCCTGAAGTCAGAGAAGGTCTTTTCAATTGAAGGGTTATTAATGCGAGCAGTGGACTCTGTGGGGTAGTGATGACAAGCACTTTAGTCATTCAAGGATTGATTTTAACCTGTCATGGGGAACCATGGGTTTCTATGGAAGAATGACATCACCCATCTACTTCATGTATTGAAAATGGGAACATCGTAATCTGTTTTCAGAACTTCACAGCTGATGGGAAGTTAATGTACTGATTCAGTTCTAGCTGATTAACTCCTGCTTTGATTTTCTCAGTGGGAGAATGTGACATCTATTGAGTCTGCACAACTAAAGAATCATCGATCCATGAATCCCTGTCCTGTCTATGACAAAGATACAGGCACTGTCTTCCTCTTCTTCATTGCTGTGTTTGGAAATACACCTGAGCAACATCAAATAAGAACTGGGAAAAATGTCACACGACTTTGCTTTGTCACCAGCAAGGACAAAGGACAGAATTGGAGCAATCCTACCGATCTGACAGATTGTACCATAGGTCAGTACATTAACAAGTGGGCAACATTTGCTGTGGGGCCAGGCCATGGTATTCAGCTCCGGTCTGGACGCATTATTATCCCTGCCCATGCTTACGAGAAACAATCAAGTGGCCAAGTCATGTCTCGCGTTTTCACTTTCTTTAGTGACAATCATGGAGAGAGCTGGAATTTTGGGGATTTTGTTTCCAGAGAGGAGTGCGGGGAATGTCAGATGGTGTCAATGGATCAAGGCAATGGATCTGGTATTCTGTATTGCAATGCTCGAAGCATTAAACGTGGTGAAAAACAGTACCGGGTGCAGGCTTTTAGCATAGACGATGGATGTACCTTTACAGAAGGGCATCTGGCAAAAAAGTTAGTTGAACCCCCAAATGGTTGTCATGGTAGTATCATCCACTTTCCAGCATCAAAACTTTCACAGGTCAATATCTATCCTGCCATTAAAGAATATCATTGTCAGCAGGAGAAAGATACCTCCAAATTAACAGAAAACTTTGAGATTATATTATTCTCGCACACTACAAACTTCAAATCACGCAGAGATTTAGGAATTTATCTGAGTACTTGTCCTGGTAGTTTCCATACCTGGACAGAGCCTTGGATCATTTATCCAGGTCCAAGCGCCTACTCAGAACTGGCTTTCGTTGAATTTCCTGGGGTAGAAATTCCTCTTGTTACTTGCTTGTTTGAATGTGGCTCCAAATCTGAATGTGAGCAAATCTCATTCAGTGTATTCCAAGTTGACAAGGTTATTAAGAACATTCTAAAGAAGGCAACAGATTAAATCTACCAGAAAATAATGGGGGGAATTATAGAGTCCTTGGTGCCGGTGGGATCTTCCGGTCCCGCTAAAGTCGAACCCATGGCAGGAGAGGCAAGCCACGTAAATTGTCATTGACTTCAGTAGCACCAGAAGATCACGCCTGCAACCAATGACGAGACAACTTCGCTGCAGGGGAATTCCAGCCAGTGTGTGATATTACTGTTGTAAAGGAAATCCACATGCAGATGAAATCATGAGAGCCATTCTCCGGCCTCGTTGCTCTCGCTCAAGTGAAACGAGGTCAGTGAATAGCGGGAGAGGCCGAAAATGAGAACCGCGCCAGGCGCCAAACAGTTTGCAATGCAACTGGCCCGGTGCCATAGGCAAAATCGGGATCTCGCCTTAGCGTGCCGAGAAACCAATTATCACCATTTAAGCCATATTTCCATACAATTAACGGGAGTGACCTCATCCTCCTGTCATTCAGCAGCCTCCCGGAACTCTCACTGCCGCTGATTAGTACTCCTTTTTAAAAACGTGAACTTGGCGGAAGGGCTTCTGTGGGGAGCCGAATAAGTGAGTAGCCATTTTGTTTACCGGCAGAAGAGCCCGGGGGCGCTGGGCTTGCCACCCAGTGCTCGGCAGGGGGGGTGTGGAGAACCCTCCGGAGGGTGGGCCCCTGGAAAGGGGGAGGAGCTGGAGGGGCAACGGCGCTGGTCACCAGCATGCCATCCCCTGGATTGTGTACCCATTCCAGGGACAACCCCAGCCACTGCCCGTCTTACCCACCGACCACCCTTAACTCCCAGCAACCGCCTTGCGGCTGAAGGCTACTGTAAATAGAATTTACAGTGCAGAAGGAGGCCATTCAGCCCATCGAGTGTGCACCGGCTCTTGGAAAGAGCACCCTACCCAAGGTCAACACCTCCACCCTATCCCCATAACCCAGTAACCCCACCCAACACTAAGGGCAATTTTGGACACTAAGGGCAATTTAGCATGGCCAATCCACCTAACCTGCACATCTTTGGACAGTGGGAGGAAACCGGAGCACCCAGAGGAAACCCACGCACACACGGGGAGGATGTGCAGACTCCGCACAGACAGTGACCCAAGCCGGAATTGAACCTGGGACCCTGGAGCTGTGAAGCGATTGTGCTATCCACAATGCTACCGTGCTGCTAATAGGGAATTGGCAATCGTGGTTAAGTGAGTACTTCACACAACCCAAGTGGATTCCCGTGGGCGGGTGGGCCATGTAGCATATGGGAGTCATTGCCTAGCATCCCATTCTCACCTTGATGTATGGACACTGTGCTTGAACACTGCAGAAGGCAGCACCACACACGCAGCAGCCAATATCCATACACCCAGGGAATGGGACGCAGCTCCGGGAACAGGTCCTCGGCCGGAGGGTGGCTCTAGAGCTATGGGGCGGGGGAAGATGCCCGGAGAGATGGTCAAAGGGTTTGGAGGTGGGCCCGCATAGCGGAAGAAAGTGACAGAGGCGTCATACTGATTGTGCTCAAGGGTTTTTAATGTGTCACAGGTGTCATACAATTCCCCATACCCATTGCTGCCACCCCACTCTCCCCATCACCCCCCCCACCCTCTTCTCTCTTCTTCTTCCCCCCCCCCCCCCCCCCCCTCCCCCCCGGTATCCTCCGCGATCCTCGATGTGCTTGACCTTTCTTGCTCTACCGCTTCATCTAGGTGTCTCCCCAGGATGCTCATCTGAAGTGGAGACAGCCAGCTGCTTACCTTTCCCTCTGGCCTTCGATGCCCCTGTTAAGCCTCCTTTGGGGCCACTGGGGCACGAGGGCCCCGGCCCACTTGTCGATTACACATGCACAGCCATGACGCCCTGTCCCGTGTGCTGACTGCGAGACGCGGCCTCATCAGATGGGTTGAATTCGGAGGAGCTGGTGGCCACCGTCGCCGCCCCATGGGACTGGTCCGAGTTGGCACTTGCCGCTTCCTCCTCCTGGTCGGTGCCCATAGGGACCCAGAGTTCATCTTGGGATGGAGGGGCAGCTGGTTCAAGCCTCGGCTGCCCCTGCATCATCTGGCTCTGCCATCCTGGACGATTCCCAAATGTCTGCACCAAGGAGTCGACGCCCATGGCGATGCTCCTCAGCGACTGGGACATGCTCTGAAGTGTCTCGGCAATGCCCACCTGTGACTGGGACAAGTTCTGCAGCGCCTCAGCCATTCCCGTCTGAGTGGAACAAGCTCCGTGGATCCTCATCAAGGTCAGCCTGGTACTGGGTCACATCCCCAGCAAGTCGGACATTCTGCCGAGATCCTCAGCCATGGCCATCACCGACTGCGCAACGCCGTGGACATTTTCACTCATGGTGCCGACGTCGTGCACCAGACTCTCCATTCCGGTCGCCATCCTAATAGTGTTGGCCTCGGTGCCACACATTCCCAGCGACATCGACATCTCCTGCGTCCATAGCCCCTGGGACTCCTCCAGTCGGCTATGGATCTTTTTTAGAGTACCCAATTATTTTTTTCCAATTAAGGGGCAATTTAGTGTGGCCAATTCACCTACCCTGAACATCTTTGGGTTGTGGGGGCAAAACTCCGTACACTGACCCAGGGCCGGGATCGAACCTGCGACCTTGGTGCCGTGAGGCAGCAGTGCTAACAACTGAAACACCGTGCTGCTCCCAGTCGGCTATGGATCTGCTGGAGTAATGTGACATCTCCCTCTGAGTGCTCTGACCCACCCTAACATCTCCATCAGTTCCGGGTAACTGTACAAGAGGCTCTGCATCAGTTGGGACCCAATCGGGTCCTGGGATCCAGCAGACCTCCGACTGCTCTCTGGCCTGTGGGTTCCTGCCACCTGATGTGCTTCAGCAGCTGTGTCGTGCTCATCAGGTTGTGCCCCAGAAGCCTGACAAATGTTTCCCACCGAGGTGTGTATATCTGCCCTGGTGGAGGGTTAGGATGGCAGCTGTGCTGTCTCGATCGTGTCTTCCTCCAAGGTATTCTGGAAGGCTGGAGAGGAGGCCACCCAGGATAGGCCAGCGCCATCGGCTGGAGGACCTGTGGGAGAATGGTCATGTGGCCAGTAGGAGTGTTGGGTCAGTCAGTAAGGCAATAACAACTCGCGTTTGACAGGTCCCCCGGGTGGGGCCCAGTGGACCCTCACCTCAGCGGCTTCCGCCAACCTCCGCATTGGTGACCGCTCTGTCCTCGGCCACACCAGTCACCTCCAGGGCACATTCCTTGAAGATGGTGTGGATTCTTAAGTCTGGCATCTCACCGCCTGTCTGGGCCCCTCTCGATGATTGTGTGACAGTTTCTCCTGTGGAGACACAGAGAGGGCATCATTAGCCACATGCGTGAGTCACAGTAGTGGGGGGGGGGGTGAAGGAAGGGTTGAGAGGGAGTTGAAGGGAGAGTGGGGTGAAAGGAGGGTTATGGGCTGCATGGAGAGTTGTGGGGTGGTGGTGGGGCGTTGGTGTCTACTCACCCATGCTGCCTGGTGTAGGTCGCTGACCTTACGGCGCTCGAGGCCAGACCTGGTCATGCTCCCAGAGCTTACAGCCGCAGACACTTTGTCCCAGGCAGCACTGGCTAGGGTAGCTCACCCTCCGGGACCCTCAGAGGAACAGGGCATCCTTGCTGGCCTCCATTGCGTACAGGCGCCTGGCCAGATGTGCATCGCCAAACCTTGGGGCCCGTGTTCTCAGCGCCATGGTGGGAAGCTGGCTATTGGCTGTGCAAGGGCTGTTTAAGTGCTGTTCAACCTTATTAGTGGGGGGCTGGCAAGTGTGGTCCCGGTGAATTGGCTGGCGAGCCTTCATTTGCTGCGAGAAGCCAGTGGGGTCTCATTAAGTGGACTAATTAGCGATGAATTCGCTGGGCCGAGTGCCGGGAAACTCGCAGCTGTTCCCGCAATGCTCCCCCACTTTGAAATCTTTCTGGAGAATCGACCCCCATGTTTATTCCACTTAAAAGTTTGACCAGTTTATGTTGCATGCTAACGTTAACGATACAACTTTTTTACAGTTAGTAACCTTGAAATTTAAATGAGAAAAAGCCTTATCGAGCTTGCAGGGGCGTTTCTGTCGGCATTTGCCGTGGGTGAAAATGACGATCCCGGCAGAAAATCCCACAAAACTGCAGGATTGAGAATCTTTGAGATCTCATTCTCTGATTTCCGTCACCCCTTGCACACGAGGTCGAGGCATCGACACTTCACACCAGAATATTTTTTCCAACCCCATCCCCAGCTCTTCCTTCCACTTGGCCTTAATCCCTTCCAGGGTCTCTTTATCCTCCTCCATAATCCTGCTGTAGATCGCTGAAACAACTCGACTCTCTCAACACCCCCAGCAACAGAACCTCCTCCAACAACGAGGAGGATGTGCCATCGGGAAGCTCTGGAAAACCTTTCTTGCAAAATTCTGTTCCTCCACATACCTGAAGCCCTCTTTACACTGGAACCCATACTTCACCCCCAACTCCTCCAAACTTGTGAATCGCCCCTTCAGAACTAGATCCTGCAACTCTTTCACCCCTTTCTCCTCCCAGCCTCGGAACCTCGCATTCACCCTCGACCCTGCCCTCAACTTGAAGTGCTGCCAACAACAAAGACAACTGTCCCATCTCCCCAAATCCTCCTTCACCCTCCCCACCAGACTCGTGAAATTTAGCTTATGAAATCATGCCCAATCCCGTGCCATCTGCACCCCAGAATACCTAAAGTGAGTTGTTGCTCCCCAAAATGGCAACCCTTCCACTGCCGTCCTGCACCTGGAAACTACACTGCAAAATACTCACTCTTCCCTAAATTAAATTTATACCTCGAGAACGTCCCATATTTCTTCAGCAACCCCAATATGTTCCTCACTGATGAGCCCAGGTCCAAAATATACAGCAGCAGATCATCCGAGTACAGAGACACCCTATGTTCCATAAGTCCAAACCACTCAGCGCAATAGCCAATGGCTCAATTGCCAACGTGAACGGAAGGGGGGACATGGGCATCCCTGCCTCGTTCACCGAAATAGTGGGAAGTGCCCCGAATTCATGTCATTTGTCTGCTGTCGGGTCCTTGTATAACAACTTCACCCATGCCACAAACAGAGGCTCAGACTCCAACTTCTCCAGCACCGCAAACAAATGACTCTCCTCTCAAACGCCTTCTCCACTTCGAATGCCACCACCATTTCTAACTCCCTTCCCTGTGCCGGAGAAAGCACCACATTCAGCAGCTGCCGCGCGTTCGATGACAGCTTGACGAACCCCGTCTGATCCTCCCCCCTCCACCTTCGGAAGACACTACTCCAGCCTCACCGCACAAGCCTTCGCCAGTATCGTGCCATCCACATTCAGTAGAGAAATGGGCCTATATGGCCCACACTCCACCAGATCCTTCCCTTTTTAAGTAACAATGAAATGATTGCATGACTCATTGTCTCCGGCAACCCTCCCTTTACCATCACATCCTCAAACATTTCCACCATCAGCGATGTCAGGTTATCCTTGAACTTCTTATAAAACTCCACCGGGAACCCATCTGGCCCCGGTCCCTTCCCCGACTGCATCTTCCCTATCGCTGCCTGCACTTCCTCACCTCCAATTTTACAATGTTTACTGTTACAATTCACGGCAGAGAAGCAGCTTCCAAATCCTGTAAACCAACACCAACACCTTTATATGGGATTGTGGTGTGAGCTAATATAACCCCTCGCCTTTGGCACATAATGGGTAATGTTACCATGTGGGATGCTGTTTACTCCAAAAGGAGGCAAATGTTATTGTCAGACTGCTATTTTCATGCTCCAAGTAAATAGACTTCTTTAAAAGTAAGTTTAATATACAGATGCAACAAGATATTGGTAATACAAATACCTAGAAAATATTAGAACCAGTCCATAAGAGATGAAAAGACCCTTATTAGAACATGCTGAGACAGTTCTTTACATGTCAAAGCATTTGTATGAACAGTTGTGGTCCTTTAGGCTGCAGTGGTTGAATGTAGATAATGCAAACTGTCTGAGGACTGCACAACAGTCCAGCTGTCTAATAAAATGAATTGAAACCAAAAATTAAAGAGCATATGGTGTTATTTATTTGCTAAATTCTGTGTGTGTTTCAACTTGCAATCCTGTTAACCAAGACACATTAGAAAGCTGAAACACAGTTGCAAGAACATGTGTAAATAAAAATTTTCTTTTTGTCTAACCAGCATCAGGGGAGCTTAACTAATATAAAGATTTTGTGGGCCAGAGTGGTGACAGTGAAAACAATCTCACCTTCAATTAGGTATTTTCTCAATCACTTCCACCAACTCATTTTGTCTATATAACATATATTAGTAATAATAGTCTTTATTAGTGTCACAAGTAGGCTTACATTAACACTGCAATGAAGATACTGTGAAAAGTCCCTAGTCGCCACACTCCGGCACCTGTTTGGGTACACAGAGGGGGAATTCAGAATGTCCAATTCACCTAACAAGCATGTCTTTCGGGACTTGTGGGAGGAAACCGGAGCACCCGGAGGAAACCCACGCCGTGGGTTTAAGTTAGCCATTAAGACATGGCTATCTTATTTCAAGTACTGATATTAGTTGCTTCTCAATGAATTTAGCTTGAACTAATGGCCAATAGCATTGCTCTCATTTTATGGGGACTAGAGTTTGCCTAAATTACAAGAAAGAAATTCAAAGAAATGAAGCTACTTGGAAAAAAGGACAAATAGGCAATTAAAATAAAGTATAAAAACAGACTTTGTGGAATGAGGTCTTTGAGCAGCTTAGAGATATATAAAAATAGCTTAAAAGAAATATCACAGGTTGAGTAAAAAGGCTCGCTCCAGGTTTAGCTTGACAAGACTGAAAGCAATAAGACAACAGAAAATATTTTGATACTGCAAATCAGGATAATTTATTAAGAAATAAAAGTTATATTTAACAAATCAAGGCAATAACTTGACCACTTGTCTGGTTTTTACTTTCCACCTGGGTTTTGGACACAGTCAACACACAGGACCCCCTAAGGCCTCCTAGCTGTGATGGCCTCTTTGCCTTTTTATAGGTCTGCTCAACTGGATTATTTGTCTTGCAATAGCATGTGCTAAACTGTCTGTTTACTAATACTTCAGTTCCTGCCCCTAAGGTTTTACTTTGTTCTCTGTGCAATGAGACCGAGTTTACTCTGGCTTTTTAATCCTTTCTGTCAGTCAGGCCACCCTGTGGTCAGAGAAAATCTAGCTCATTGATTAGCTGAAATAATACGTGGTCAGTATTTTCTCTGTAAAGCATGATGTGGAGATGCCGGCAGTGGATTGGGGTGAGCACAGTAAGAAGTTTATAACACCAGGTTAAAGTCCAACAGGTTTGTTTCGAATCACTAGCTTTCAGAGCACTCACACCACATTCCAGGCACCCTGTGCTTAATGACCTACATTATCTTTTGGTCAAGCAATGTCTTGATTTTAAAATTCTCACCCTTGTTTTCAAATATCACAATGGCCATGTCCCTCCCTACCCTCATAATCTCCTCCAGCCTACAATCCTCTGAGATATCTAATTGAAACCACTTGAGCATCCCCAATTACAATCACCACATTGGTGGCAGTTCTTTCAGTTGCCTCAGCCGTAAGCTATGGAAATCCTTCCCTAAATGTATCTACCTCTCTATCTTCCTTTATAATCCTTCTTAAAGCTTACTTTTGACCAACCTTTGGTCATCTGACCTAATATCTCCTCATGTGGCTCAGTGTCATATTTTGCTTTATATTGATCCTGAGTAGTTCCACGGGACATTTTATGATGTAAAGATGCTAGATCAGTTGTTGAAAGCTTTGGGAATCCAGAATGGGAGTGTGGTGGATAAAAGAAAATATACTGAGTGCTAGTGAGAGGTGTTTGACAAGCTAGCTAGGTGGCGTTCCTCAAGATTATGTGCCTGTTTCATGTTTACACAAATAACATGAACTGCGAAACCAGCTGCAAGATTGTTAGATAACATTTAACTGGGCAGTGCAGTAAAAGCTGAGGACGCAGCTAAATATTTGCAAAGGGATCATATGACTGCCTACTTGATCCAAATATATGGTGGATCAAATTTTATACTAACAAATACGAAGTGTTGCATATTGGAGGGAATAATGTATGACATCATGGAAAATTATTGTAATGAAATTAGTACTCAGACAGGCATCCAGAAGTGGATTTGTCTCTGTCAATGTCCAGACTCAGACAATGGGGCAATAAAGTCCTTTGGTATCTGCCGAGAAATATGGAAATTTAAGTTAACGCTGAAACAAAATACACTAGGTAAAGAACATTTGCAGCATTGTGCACAATTTTAGTGATTAAACTAGAAAATGGATATTAAAGCATAGATGAATTACAAATATGAAAGAGAAAATACTGCAAAATGCAGTATTTGTGGGTTTTGCTTACACTGGACCACGAACTTTGGATTTTGTTTTACTGGAGGTAAGGTTAAAGTTATTCTTATTTATAAAAATGGTAGGGAGGCTCACTGGGGAGAGTCAGAATTAGACAGTGGAACGTAAATATTTTCATAGCATATTCCAGAATATGCAGAGTTTCCCCTTCTCGTGTAAATTTTGCGGTCAGCGATAATAGAATGGGACTCGCTGTTCAATATGCTAATTGATGTTCACAAAGTTTTTGCGGGGCTTTTTTTAGAACCGACTTACTGCCACTGGGAATTTGAGCGTTGCAACCTGCTCTACCAGGGATGTGTGGTATATGAGAGACGGGCACGCAGCGAGGTCTTTAATCTGATTGAAGAATCTACACGGTGACGTGCCTAGTCTTAACCAAGAAGTGTAAATTAGATTTGAATCATATATCCAAAGCAAAAAATAAGGACTGACAAAGAAAGGGAGCGGTGGAAAAGTCAGAAGAAGAAAAATATCCAAAACATTCAGCTCGAAAGGGTCGAGACTCTACACATATGCATTTAAATTGTTGGCGCAAAATAAGTTGATTGGCTGTAATGATACCTTATCATGCTATTAAAAATCCACTAACAGCTTCTGCTGGGTTTAATGGCAAACTGATGAAACTTCATGTCCTAATTTCAATGCCGAGTATATCAGCAAGTCGCTGTTATAGCGCAGCCTACGAAGGTGCAGGGTAACTGGAAATTATGGATTTTAATGTTTGACTGCATATGTTCGCACTCAAAGGCCGGGATTCTCCCCTACCCGGCGGGGTGGTGGGGGGGGGGGGGGGGTCCGGCGTGATAGAGTGGCGTGAACCACTCCAGCGTCGGGCCGCCCCAAAGGTGCGGAGGTCTCTGCACCTTTAGGGGCCAAGCCCTAACATTGAGGGGCTAGGCCCGTGCCGGAGTGGTTGGCGCTCGACCGGCTGGAGTGGAAGGCCTTTGGCGCCACGCCAGCTGGGGCCAAAGGGACTTCGCCGGCTGGCGGAAGTCCGCGCATGCGCCGGAGCGTCAGCGGCTGCTGACATCATCCCTGCGCAGGGGTCACTTCCACCTCCGCCATGGTGAAGACTATGGTGAAGGCGGAAGGAAAAGAGTGCCCCACGGCACAGGCCCACCCGCCGATCGGTGGACCCCGATCGCGGGCCAGGCCACCGTGGGGGCACCCCCCGGGGCCAGATCACCCCGCCCCCCCCCCCCCCCCCCCCAGGACCCCGGAGCACGCCCCCGCCGCCTGCTCCCGCCGGTAAGGTAGGTGGTTTGATCCACGCCGGTGGGAGAGGCATGACAGCGGCGGGACTTTGGCCCATCGCGGGCCGGAGAATCGCCGGGGGGGGCACGCCGACCGACGCGGAGCGATTCCCGCCCCCGCCGAATCTCCGGTGCCGGAGAATTCGGGACACGGCGGGGGCGGGATTGACACCGGCCCCCGGCAATTCTCCGACCCGGCCCAAAAAGTTTCTCTTTGATTTGCTCCATAATGGTGGTAAGTTCTGTTAGCCTCACCGTAATTTTCAGTGCAAAGTTCTGTCCCAATTCTGTTTGTGATAACAATTTGAAGACATGCAATTGTCTGCATTTATCTAACTGCAACAATTGAAACAAAATAAGTATAGGTACCTTATCACATCTTCAAAACAACGTGCATTGATATGGCCTCTTTAAAATTGGCACGGTGGTACAGTAGTTAGCACTGCTGCCTCACAGCACCGGGGTTCCGAGTTCGACTCTGGCCTTAAGTGACTGTGTGTAGTTTGCACGTTCTCCCTCTGTCTGAGTGGGCTTTCTCCGGATGCCCTGGTTTCCTCCCACAGTCCAATGATGTGCAGGTTAGCTGGATTGGCCATGATAAATTGCACGGAACATGTGAAATTACTCGGTGCATGTTAAATTGCTCTGAGCGTCCTGTGATGTCCAGGTTAAGTTACGGGTTATGGGGATAGGGTATGAAATGGACCTAGGCTGAGTGTTCTTTCAGAGGGTTGGTGCAGATTCGATGAGCCAAATGGCCACCTTCTGCACTGTAAGTATTCTATTTTATTCCATTCTATTCTAAGAAAGTGCCCAGTTGCAACATAGCAACCAATTTGCATATTAGTAAGGACTCTCAAACAACAAGCAAATGAACAGATACTCTGTTTTGGATAGTGTTGATTTAGTCTGGAATGCATGTTATAATACCAGGAAAACTTCCAGCACCATTTCAGATATTTAGCATGGGATTCCTTAAATCTGCATCAGACTGACAGGACCTTGAATTGATGTCTCATCTCTGAGAGATGACACTTCTGATAATGCAAACCTCCTCAGAACTGTTCTGTCAGTATAGATAATAATATGAAGTTACACAGGGACATAAGTTTGAGTGGACAAAAATAAGACAGATTAAATTGATTGTGGAAAATCTTCTATTTTGGATTGGAATATGTTTTTAATGGTAAAAAAACTAGGCACTGTGGACTGGCAAAATGATGCAAATATCCTTGTACACAAATCACTAAAAGCTAGTAATAATGGTACTAGAATTATTCAAGAAGGGTAATGGTATGTCCAGGGACCTGGAATTCAAAAGTGAGGAAGCAATACTTTAGTTGTACAAAGGCCCAGTCAGACCATGTCACTAGTTTTAAGTGTCAAAACTAAAAGCATTTAGTTTTGGGCATTGAACCTCAGGAAAGATATATTGCTTTGTTTAATTCTTTGTACCAACGTATATCACTTCACATTTCTCGGCATTAAATTTGATCTGCCATGTGTCCAGCCACATTTGCCCTGTTACAGCCTTCATTCAATCCAAGGGATGAAGGGAGGCAGTGGCGTAGTGGTATTGTCGATGGACTGTTGTAGCCACCTGGGGTGGCCACGTCCTGATTCAAAATGGACACTCGCAAGGAGTGCAGGGAAAAACGGACAACACCAGAGAAAACAAGCAGGTGCAAGGTTTCCTGTGTATTAAGATTTGCAGAACCCAGACAGAACTGAAACCAATAGCCATTAACATATTAATGAGCTATCTCCAGGGACAAAAAGAAACATTGAAACAATCGAGACCAAGACAGACTCCCCGGCACCAGTGGGAGCTAAAACAAAGGCAGGCCAACGACCACATAGGGCCCGCCCAATGACCAGGGAACATCTCCGGTATTGGAGAAAATCGATAGGAACGATTGGGACATGGTCCAATTAATTGGGACCAAGTCCGGAGTCCGCCCAGAAGGGCGCAAAACCCCTCGGGACTATAAGATAGCGTCCCCAAGTTCAGTTCACTCTCTTGGCCTTGGCTCTCAGCGAGGAGAGACCTGCCTAACAGCTGCATCAACCAAGTAAGTCTAAGGTCAACGCACGCTACGAGATAGGCACTCCTAGCTACTATTCCGTACCAGTTCAAAGCCAGCAGTATCAGAACCGGACAACGGCCATTGTTCCTCTGACCTGGTGGGCCACTCGAAGCTAAGTATAGGCTTTAGTAATAGTTGTAGTTTAGCGAGTAGAGTTTATGCATGAGTAATAATTGACTGTGTGTGTAAATAAATGTGTATTGATTTCAAACTTACTAACTGGTGTATTGAGTTATTGATTAGTACTTGGCTTTGAACCCTGTGGTGGTTTCAGAAAGATACCTGGCGACTCTAGAGCAAAGGTAATTAAAACAGCAAATTAAGGGAAAGCATAACAAGCAACACTGTTAATCCAGGGACCCCCCCCCCCCCCCCACCCCCACTGCAGATGTGGAAATTAAATACAATAAAACATCTGGAATTAAAAGTCCTAATGATTTTTATTCATTAATTTTTTAAAATTCCAATCAAGGGGCAATTTAGCGTGGCCAATCCACCTACCCTGCACATCTTTGGATTGTGGGGGTGAGGCTACATTGACAGTGGGCTGATCGAACATAGATCGAACCCCAGTCCTCGGCGCTGTGAAGCAACTGTGCTAACCACTGCACCACCATGCTGCCCAAAAAAGTTTAATGATCACCATGAAACCATTGTCAATCATCATAAAAATCCATCTGGTTCACTAATGCCCTTCAGGGAAGGAAACCTATGTTGCTAATTGTGCTTTTGCTTAATTGCTCTGTTTAATAACCTTTGCTCTAGAGTCGGCAGGTATCTTTATGATACCACCATGAGGTTCAAAGCCAAGTGCTGATCAATAACTCAATACACCAGTTAGTAAGTTTCAAATCAAAACACATTTATTATACACAATCACTACTCATGCATAAAGCTCTACTTACTAGACTATCTCTAACACTAAAGGCCTATACTTAGCTTTGGAAATGGCCCACCAGGTCAGGGGAACAATGGCCTTTTGTTCGATACTGAGGCTGCAGGCTTCAAAGCTGGTATGGACTAGTAGCTAGGAGCGCCTATCTCGTAGCGTGCGTTGACTGGAGACTTAATTGGTTGGTGTAGCTGCTAGGCAGGTCTCTTGTTGTTGAGAGTCACGGTCAAGAGTTGTTTCGAGCTGCTGAGAGACCCTGCAAAGAAGACCTGCCAAGAAGATCGAACTGAACTTGGGGACTCTATTTTATAGTCCCCAGGGGTTTTGCGCCCTTTTGGGCGGACCCTGGACATGGTTCCAATCAATTGGACCAAGTCCTAATCGCTTGAATCCATTTCTCCAATACTGGAGCTGTTCCCTGATCGCTGGGCAGTTCCTATGTGTCCGTTGACCTTCCTTTGTCCTGGCTCCCGCTGGCGCCGGGGAGTCTGGTTTGGTCCCGATCGTTTCAATGTGTCTAATTGCTCCTGGGGATTGCTCATTAATATGTAGATGGTTGCTGGTTTCGGTTCTGTCTGGGTTTTTGCAAGTCTTAATACACAGGAAACCTTGCACCTGTTTGTTTCCCTGTGCCTGACCATTTTTCCCTGTATTCTTTGCGGGCATCCATTTTGGAATCGGGAAGTGGCCAATCCAGGTGGCTACACTTGCCATCGTTACTTGTTCTGGCCTACATGACTGCAGACCCACAGCAATGTGCGTGACTCCTAAAATGTCCTCTGAAATGGTCTAACAAACCACTCAGTTGTATTCAACTGCTTCAAAGACAACAAAAATGGATGGCAAGTGGGAGGCCTTTAAAAGTGAAATAGCTAGGGTTCAGGGTCTATATGCTCCTGTTAGGTTGAAGGGCAAGGCTGGCAGGTGTAGGGAACCCTGGATGACAAAATATAATGAGGTTTTGGCCAGGAAAAAGGAGACATGGCTCAGGTACAAGCAGCTGGAATCAAGTGATTCTCTGAAGGCGTACGGGGGATGAATGAATATGAATGAATATCGCTTATTGTCACGAGTAGGCTTCAATGAAGTTACTGTGAAAAGCCCCTAGTTGCCACATTCCGGCTCCTGTTCGGGGAGGCTGGTACGGGAATTGAACCGTGCTGCTGGCCTGCCTTGGTCTGCTTTAAAAGCCAGCGATTTAGCCCAGTGTGCTAAACCAGCCAGGAGTATACTCAAGAAGGAAATTAAGAGGGCAAAAAGGGGGCATGAGGTAGCTTTGGCCAAGAGGATTAAGGTGAATCCAAAGGGATTCTTTAAGTTTATTAAAGGAAAAAGAATAACTGGAGACAGAATATGACCCTTCAAGGACCAAAGCGGACACAAATGTGTGGAACCGCAGGAGATGGGCGAGGTTCTCAATTAATATTTCTCCTCTGTGAATCCCCGCAGGGTGAAGAAGGCGATGCTTGAAAGGAGCCGCAGCGAGGGAGGGCTGGCATTGCCGAGTCTGATCAACTACTACTGGGCGGCTAACATAGCCATGATAAGGAAGTGGATGGTGGGTACGGGGTCTATCTGGGAGCGGGTGGAGGCGCCTTTGTGCAGGGGCACCAGTTTGGCAGCCCTGGTCACGGCTCCCCTACCGTTGTCGCCGGCTAGGTACTCAACCAGCCCGGTAGTGGGGGCGGCCCTGCGGATATGGGGCGTGGAGGAGGCATGTAGGGGAGGCGGGTGCGTCTGTCTGGGCTCTGATATGTGATAATCATCGATTTGCCCCCGGGAACATGGATGGTGGGTTTCTAATATGGCGGTGGGCGGGGGTGAGGAGGGTGGGCGATATGTTCCTGGATGGGAGTTTTGCGAGTTTGAGGGGCTTGGAGGAGAAATTTGGGCTGGTAAGGGGAAATGACTTTAGGTACTTACAGATGCGAGACTTTGTCCACAGACAGGTCCCATCCTTCCCACCCCTCCCACCAAAAGGGATCCAAGACAAAATAGTCTCTAGAGGAGAAGGAGGAGAGGGTAGAGTCTCGGATATTTACAAGGTGCTCATGAAGGGGGAAGAGACCCAGACGGAGGAACTGAAACTCAAATGGGAGGAGGAGCTTGGTGGGGAGATGGAGGACGGGCTGTGGGCAGAAGCCCTGAGTAGGGTAAACGCAACCGCAACATGTGCCAGGCTCGGCCTGATTAAATGTAAGGTTGTTCGCCGGGCCCACATGATGGTAGCTCGGATAAGCAAATTCTTTTGGGTAGAGAATAAGTGTGCTAGATGCGGGGGAGGACCAGCGAACCACGTTCACATGTTTTGGGCATGTCCTAAGCTTAGGGGGTACTGGGAGGGATTTGCGGGTATCATGTCCCGGGTGCTAAAAACAAGGGTGGTGATGAGTCCAGGGGTGGCAATTTTCGGGGTTTCGGAAGACCCGGGAGTCCAGGGGGAGAAAGAGGCCGATGTTTTGGCCTTTGCTTCCCTAATAGCCCGGCGGCGAATACAGTTGGCATGAAGGGACTCAAAACCCCTGAAGACCGAACTATGGCTTTCGGACATGTCAAGTTTTCTGGGTATGGAAAAAATTAAGTTCGCCTTGAGGGGATCTGTACTGGGGTTCGCCCGAAGGTGGCAACCATTTATCGGCTTCTTCGCGGGAGAGTGAGCGTCAGCAAGAGTGGGGGGGGGGGGGGGGGGGGGGGGAGGAGATTAGAGTAGAGTAGGAGGGATAAATAGTTGGGTAGTGTCTATGGGAGAGGAGCGTGCTTGTGCAGTATGGTTTGATTGAAGTATTGATTTTACGTTGATGTTTGCACATTTTTGCTTTTTTTAAATTATCTGTAACTGTTTACAATGCCGAACAAAACCTCAATAAAATTGTTTGTTAAAAAATATATATATTTCTCCTCTGTGTTTACCTTGGAGAAAGACATGTAGACTTGGGAACCAGCGAAGGTTGGTGGCGATATATATATATTTTTTTAAATAATTTTTATTGGAATTTTTTACAGAAAATATAAAAATATAACAAGTGTAGCAACAAGCAGTAATATGCAACTAACAGCCCCATAACACCCACAATTCCCCCCATACCGTAACATCACATGTACCACACTCCCCCCCCCCCCCCCCCCCCCCCCCCCCCCCAACAAGAGAACTTAACCATAAATTTAAATTAAATAAATCAAATTTAAATAAAATAAGCAAACATAATCAACGTCCCCCCCTGACCCCCCCCGGGTTGCTGCTGCTACTGTCCCAGTACCCTATCGTTTAGCCAGAAAGTCGAGGAAAGGTTGCCACCGTTTAAAGAACCCTTGCACCGATCCTCTCAGGGCGAATTTGACCTTCTCAAGCTTAATGAAGCCCGCCATGTCATTGATCCAGGTCTCCACACTTGGGGGCCTCGCGTCCTTCCATTGTAGCAAAATCCTTCGCCGGGCTACTAGGGACGCAAAGGCCAGCACACCGGCCTCTTTCGCCTCCTGCACTCCCGGCTCTACCCCAACCCCAAAGATCGCGAGTCCCCATCCTGGCTTGACCCTGGATCCCACCACCCTTGACACCCTCCTCGCCACCCCCTTCCAGAACGCCTCCAATGCCGGGCATGCCCAGAACATATGGGCATGGTTCACTGGACTCCCCGAGCACCTGACACACCTATCTTCACCCCCAAAGAACCTACTCATCCTCGTCCCAGTCATGTGGGCCCTATGCAGCACCTTGAATTGAATGAGGCTAAGCCGCGCACACGAGGAGGAAGAATTTACCCTCTCCAGGGCATCAGCCCATGTCCCGTCTTCGATCTGTTCCCCCAGTTCCCCCTTCCACTTCGCTTTCAGCTCCTCTACTGACGCCTCTTCCACCTCCTGCATAAGCTTGTAGATATCGGATATCTTCCCCTCCCCGATCGACCCCCGAGAGCACCCTGTCACTCACCCCCTTCGCGGGGAGCGCAGGGAATCCCTCCACCTGCCGTCTAGCAAATGCCTTTACCTGCAGATATCTAAACATGTTTCCCGGCGGGAGCCCAAATTTCTCCTCCAACTCCCCCAGGCTCGCAAACCTTCCGTCGATAAACAGGTCCCTCAGCTGTCGAATGCCTGCTCTATACCATCCCTGAAATCCCCCATCCGTGTTCCCCGGGACGAACCTATGGTTCCCCCTTAACGGAGCCTCCATCGAGCCCCCCACTTCTCCCCTATGTCGCCTCCACTGCCCCCAAATCTTGAGGGTAGCCGCCACCACCGGACTCGTGGTATACCTCGTGGAGGGAGCGGCCACGGCGCCGTTACCAGGGCCCCCAGGATTGTATCCCCACAGGACGCTCTCTCCATCCCTGGTGCCGATATATTGGGGACAGTTCACATTATAGTAGAGAAGGTGAAGGACATGAAAAAATGTATGAAGATGGATAAATCTCCTGGCCCTGACCAGTTATATCCAAGAACACTGCGTGAGGCTAGAGAAGAAATTGCGGGAGTCCTAGCTGAGATATTTGCATCATCGTTAGCTATGAGTGAGGTACCAGAAGACTGGAGGGTAGCAAATGTTGGGCCCTTATTTAAGAAGGGCTGCAAAGAAAAACCTGGAATTATGGACCGGTAAGCTTAACATCTGTGCTGGGTAATTTACCAGAGATAATTCTGAGGGATAAGATATACAGGCATTTGGAAAGACAGGGTTTGATTAGTAGTCAGCATGGCTTTGTGCATGGAAGATCATGCCTTACAAATTTGTTAAGAGTTCTTTGATGAAGTGACCAGGAAGGTTGATGAGGACAGGGCGGTAGACATAGTCTATATGGACTTCAGTAAGGCCTTTGATAAAGTTGCACATGGTAGGCTGCTCTGGAGTTTAGATCACATTGAACCCAGGGAGAGCTGGCAAATTGGATATACAATTGGCTTGATGGTCAGAAGCAGAGGATAATGGTGGAAGGATGTTTGTCGGACTGGAGGCCTGTGACTAGTGCTGTGCCTCAGGGGTCAGTGCTGGGCCCATTGGTGTTTGTTATCTATATCAATGATTTAGATGAGAATGTAGAAGGCATGATCAGTAAGTCTTCAGATGACACTAAAATGGGTGCTATTGTAGACAGTGAGGAAGGTTTTCAAAAATTGCAGCAGAATCTTGATCAGCTGCGGAAGTGGGCCAGGAAATGGCAAATGGAGTTCAATACAGATAAGTGTGAGGTGTTGCATTTTGGAAAGTCAAATCAAGGTAGGACTTTCACGTTGAATGGTAGGACCTTAGGGAGTATTGTGGAACAGAGGGACCTTGGAGTTCAGGTGCACGGTTCTCTAAAAGTGGAGTCACAGGTAGATAGGGCAGCGAAGAAGGCTTTTGGCATCAGTCAGGGCATTGAGTATAGAAGTTGGGAAGTTAGGTTGCAATTCTATAGGACATTGGTGAGGCCGTACCTGGAGTAGTGTGTTCAGTTTTGGTCGCCTTGCTATAGGAAAGATATTATTAAACTGGAGAGAGTGTAGAAGTGATTTACAAGGATATTGCTAGTGTTGCACGTTTTGCTATGGGCGTAAAACGCGTTTATTGGGGTGTATTAACTTCCAAGTGCTTAACACCACTAGGCTCTGTCTTATGTATTTATTCAGCTTAGGAGTCGCCAGGTGCCGTATAGACACCGTCACGAGTATTCCAAGGTCAAGTTCAAAGTAATAAAGACGATACACCGATTAGTAAGGTCCAAACGATAATATTTATTATACAGTAATAATAAATATTCATGCACACACTAAGAGACTAAGCTATGACTAAACTAAAGTAATCAGAATACTTATCTAACAGGAACAGGCAAGGTCAGGGAGCGAGGCCTTCGTCCTGGTCTTGGGCTGCAACCTTCAGCAAGCGTTCTGGTCACTGGGGGTTCTAGCGGGCTTAGTTCGCGTAGCGAGCGTCGTACTGGCACTTACGGTTCGGCGGCTGGTGCTCGATGGCTGGAGTCAGTTTGGATCTTCAAGGTCTTGGTCAGAGCCGGAGCACGGAAAAGCAGACCGGACAACACGAGGTCCCTATCTTTTATAGGGGTTCCATTGTCCTTCCCTCTTCTTGGGCGGGCTTTACCTATTGGGTCAATTCCTCATCGATACTGTTTTAATTCCCCAATGCGAGGGGGTCTCCGTGATGGGGGGGGCGTTTCTTATGCCCTTTTGTTTGGAGGTTTCTGGTGCCTCGATGCCTGGGCCTTGATTAAAATGTGTCCATTCAGAATCAAATGTATCTATTGTGTGGGTGTTCAAGTCTGATTGCCTCATTAGCATGCAAAGCGTTTTGCCATTTGCACCTAGCTAAGGTCTTCTCACCTGAGCCCAAACTGGTTTCTGCTGCTGCAGAATGCAAAATGCTCTTTGCAGACTGCTGTTCTGGCTAAACTGTCTGTTTCCCAGCAGTCTTAGCGCTTGGCCTATTTTTTGTAGCTCAGCATCCATTTTAGGTGGCTACATTCCCTCCTTGTGATCCTCACAATCAAAATATTGTGAAGGATCACAATGTACGTCGCCTTGAGTGCATCTGGGTTGCCTTCTTTGTGTCCCCTGACCTCTTGCCAGTTCCTGGGCTACTCTATCTTAAACTATGGGAAGAAAAATTTTTTACCTAACATCTCTACTTGGCCCTATGTCAAAGGGGACATGCATTACCATAAACTGGGAACCTCTACCTATCACAATTATCCCTAACTTTACTTAAACATTTCCTCACACTCTAAAACCTTAACCATTCACACCACAACATCACATTTCCTAACTCGGCAGTCGAGTATAGGACAATACAATACAGGGTCGAATTTTTTATTCATTACACAGTTCTTTATTCATCATGGGGCAGAGGGGATTGATGAAATCGAAAAATCGGAGATCGAACTCCATAGACGGAAGGGCAAGAACGGGAGGCTCTCCTCTTCCACTTCCTCAACCTGAGGGTCTGTACAAGGATAACGAGGATCGCAATCACCAGTAGTGATTCGATCACGTATGACATGGAGTACCATGTCATAAATTTAGTGCACCAGGTCTGAACCTCACTGATCAGAGCTGAGCACTGGGGAGTGGCTGTAAGGGAAATATTTACGGTGGGGGTTGTGGGGGAAACGTGTCTTGTTTCCACACAAACAGATATAACAGTTAACAACAATAGGTGAGCTTCCATAATCTTTATCTTGGTTTCCTTCTTTCTTCCTCCTGTATGGACAATCCTTGCTTCGATCCCTGTCTCGTCCTTCGAAAGCTATGGGATCAAGCACAGTATCTGTCAATACACAGTTTAAGATCTTTACCTGTTAGTGCATCTGTCTTTTATATTCCGATTGACCCTTTAAAAATGACTGGCCAAGTCACACCCTGTGACTCCCCTCATTTTTTTATTTTTTTTTTATTCAAAAGCGAATTTGAAGACCAGAATACACCTAACAATCCTTCCTCTGCGAGCCGTCTCGCAGGCTTTGCTAGTTTACCATCCGAATGTTCCTGGATGTAAATAGCATGTGGGATGGCGGCCTAAGGGCTGCCTAACGAAAAATGAAAACAAAATTTTGAAAGAAACGTCCGAATGAGTTGCGTATGGGCCGCTACGGGTACGAGTTGGATGGGATCCCCGGGTAGGGCGTGCTGTGCCATACCCGAGCTTGGCTGACCAAAGTGGGTTCTCAGACAGGGCGGGTCCTCAGTGCCGTTTGTCCACTGCCTGAGTAACCTGGAGTAAACGGGTACGAATGTGTTAACCGTGACTTGCAGCCTCTATTCACCGAATAGAGGGGCACCTAAAAACAATGGAGCCAAGATGCTCCTTTTGGGAAATGAGCTGGGCTTCAGATATTGTAGCCGATAAGGTGAGCTGCTCACCATAGAAGTTCTCAGAGGTTTCTGCAGATAAACTATTGTGTGTGTAAGGCGGTTACAAGCCTTACAACTTTGAAAAGATATCCAATCAAACTGGTTTTTTGGAACCGAAGTTCTCAAAGGTATCGGCGGACAAGCTAACGTGTATGTGAGGTGGTCACAATCTTTTCAGCTGAAAAGAAGATGTCCATCCTCCAACTGAACCATTTACATTTCTGAAACAAAACAAACATAAAACGAAGACAAACATACGTGCAGGTTCCATCAGAAAGGACATCGTTTCCCTCAAACGATTCCTATTTTACATCATCTGGACACCTCACTTTTCCTCTGTCTCTGTGAACAGGGTCACAAAGGGGTTGCCGTATCGGGAGTCAGACACCGTGTCGTCCTGCTCTCCCGGATCCCACACCCTTGTGTGGATCAGGCATGCTATTTTCGAGTTGTGTGACCGGGGGTCACTTTCGTCATTGCGGACAAGTCTGTAGGAATTGTCCCTGTGCCATAGTGTTGTGTCAAGTGTGGTGTCGGGGTAGTCGGGGTCGGGTGGTGGTTCTGGGTTTTTAAGGTAAGTGACTTCCATGGGGTCACTGGAGTCGGGGTCGTAGTTGGTGCAGTGTGGGCTGTATGGCTGTGTGCTGTCGCTGTCCTCAGAGTCAGTGTCTGTCCTGCTGTCTCTGCTGTGGCAGCTTGTGGGCGTTTCGGGGCGTGGTCTGTCGTGGTCTGTGGGCGGAGTCGTGGGCGAGTCCGTTGATGAACTGGTCTGTGAGGGGGATGGTGGATAAGTGTCTCTAGTGGGCGGGGTGAAGTGTTCTGCTGCATCTAGCAGTACATGATGAGCATGGTTGGACTGTGTCCCATATGCTTTAAGCTGGTTAATATGGAACCACGCGGTCTTCCCATTAGGATATTTTACCCTGTAAACTGAGGGGCTAATTTTATCCGAAATTGAGTATGGGCCGGAATATTTTGGAGCCAAAAAACTGCTGGGGTTGTAAACAGATAACATTACCTGTTGCCCAACCTGGAATTCTGTGGTGTGTACGGTCTTATTAAAACAAGCTGTGCGTTGTTGACGGCGTTTTCCAAGCTGAACTGCGGCTGCAATCTGTGCAGACCTCACAGTCTCAACCAAGTCTTTAACCGTCTTTTCGTGTGTGAGGGCCGTCACCTCGGGGCTGGTCATGTCCAGTCCTAAAAGGAATTCTGTACCTTTCATAGGGCGTCCGGTCATGAGTGTGTGTGGTGTGTAGCCTGTGGAAGTGGAAACAGTGTTCCTTATGAACATGAGTGCAAATGGGAGCACTGAATCCCATGTGGAGTTATTCTCCTGAACCATTTTTCTAAGGGTAGTTTTTAGAGTCCGATTCATGCGCTCCACAATCCCGCTGGACTGTGGATGATACGCAATATGAAAATTTTGTTTTATTCCAAATATCGTCAGGACGTTCTTCATGACCCGTCCTGTAAAGTGAGATCCCTGGTCCGAATCAATACTTCGGGGTAAACCCCATCTCGTGAAGATGTGGTGGGTCAGGATCTTTGCAGCTGTCTTGGCTGTATTTGTTCTAGAGGGGAATGCCTCTACCCATTTGGTAAAGGTGTCGATGACCACCAGAACGTATTTATAGCCATTCCTGCAAGGGGGCAATGGTCCTATGAAATCGATCTGGAGGTTTGTCCAGGGGCCGTTAACTGGGCGAGTATGCCGAAGTTGTGCCTTCTTAGAATACCTCTCCGGGTTATTCTGTGCACAAATAAGGCAATTCTCTATGTAATGCGTGACATCAGTCCTGAGATTAGGCCACCAACAGAGTTGCCTGAGGTGCCTCGTTGTTGCATCAATTCCCTGATGCCCGTGGTTATCATGGAATAAAGCAATCATTGCATTCCTGTCCTGCTGCGGGACCACATAAAGTTGTTCCTTAATGATCACACCCTCATGTGTGGTCAGTGCGTGTTTAAATCTCTCGTACTCTGGCACAAAATTGCCTTTAAAAACCTCCCTGAGGTCCTTATCCTGCTTTTGTGCTGCTACAAGATCTTTAATATCTGTCTGTGAGATGTGGACTGCGCTCACAGGGGCGCTAGCTGGTGCGCTAGCTGGGGGGGTCCATAAGTGTCCTCGCCTGGAACCTGCCTTAGCCAGTGCGTCGGCCTTTACATTCCCAGGGGGTGATGACCTATGGTGACTTCTTACTTTTATTATTCCGAAGGTCCTGTCCGTCGCTTTTTCTAAAATATGCTGGAGTAGAAGGGCTGATGGAAGGGGTTTCCCGTCTGCGGAGACAAAATCTCGTGTCCTCCACAGGGGTAGAAAATCGGTTAAGCTATTACAGACATATAAGCTGTCTGCTGGGCTGGGGAAAGAAGCGGGGTGGTCCACTATATACGCTATGGCCGCGAGCTCTGCTGCCTGCGCGCCTAAGTGACCTGGTAGTTTAAGAGCGATTTCTTCGAGAGCGCGCCCCTGCGCGTCCTCTACATAGATGCCGCATCCTGTGATACGCTCACCATTTAAAACTGTGGAGGAACCGTCTACGTAAATCCTCAGTGGTCCACACGTGTCTGTGGGCTGGGGGCTTTGTTTTGGGTTCCCTATCTTCCTGGGGGGGTGTTTTTGCTATAAAGGGTCCTGTGTTATGCAGGGGAGCTACAATTTCACAGTCATGGGGCTGTCCGGGGTATTGGAGGTTGTCTGCTAAATATGTGTGTGTGCGGGTCCGTTTTACTGTAATGTCCCGTCCTTGTAAAAGTAGTGTCCATCTAGCTGCCCTAATCTGGCTAACTGAACCGTCCTTCAGTCGACCGTCTAGGAGTAGCTGTGTGGGTGTGTGTTCGGTCAGAATAGTAATGGGGTTGAGTCCGGTAATGTATGAGAAGTATTGTACTGCCCAGAAGACAGCAAGGAGGTGCCTCTCACAGGCAGAGAATCCTTGTTCTACCGGGTCTAACAGTCGGGAGGCATAAGCCACTGGTCTTAGCTGCTCGTGCCGTTCCTGAAGCAACACGGCCGAGAGGGTCAGATCTGTGCTCGCTACCTCTATTGCATAGAGGGAAAGTTGGTCTGGGACTAGCAGCGCGGGTGCTGCGCTAAGGGCTCGTTTTAACTCCTCCACAGCGCCTGTATGCTGCGGAAGCCATTCCCAGGGGGCTCCTTTCTTAAGGAGGTCTGAGAGTGGGGCGGCTTTTGTCGCGAATCCGTCGATGTGGTTCCGACAATAGCCAACCAGTCCTAAAAACGACCGGAGGGCTGATACATTCTGGGGAAGGGGCAATTTGACAATCGAATCAATTCTTTTGAATTCGATCTCGCGTTTGCCGTGTGTGATGATTGTTCCCAAATACATCACTTTAGTTTCCAAAATCTGGGCCTTTCTTGGGTTAACTTTACATCCAATTGAAGTCAACAGTTCCAGGAGTTCGGCCAGAAGCGTAATGTGCTCTGCCTTTGTGTCTGTCTGCAGTAGTAGGTCGTCTACATACTGTACCAGACATTCGGGGCGGGAGAATTTCTCTAAACCACTTGCCAACTGTCGGTGGAAAATGGAGGGGGAATTGTGGAATCCTTGTGGAAGGCATGTCCACGTATACTGTTGTGTTTTAAATGTGAAGGCAAATTTGTACTGGCACGCTTTTGCCAATGGTATTGACCAGAATCCGTTACTGATGTCCAATACCGTGAAGTATTTGGAGTTGAGTCCCTGCTTGAGCATGGTCTCGGGACTAGTAGCTACCGTTGGGGCTACTGCGGGGGTTACTTTGTTGAGTTCCCGATAATCGATGGTCAGACGCTATGATCCATCGGGCTTCCTCACTGGCCAAATAGGGGCATTATTGGTCGAGGCTACCGATCTGAGCACACCTTGCTCCAATAAGCTTCCTATCACCTTTTCTATTTCCACCTCTGCTTCCAGGGGAAATCTATACTGTTTCTGTGGTCGGGGGTCCTGTCCGGTAACGTGAACTGGTCCAGTCATTCTGCCACAGTCATGACGGTGACTTGCAAATGCTGTCCTGTGTTTGTTCAGTAGGGCTTTTATTTGTCTGTCGGTGTGGAGTGTAGTCAGGTCGAATGAGTACTCTCCCACTGCGCTAATCCGATTAGCGTAGTCTCCAACTGTGAGGGTGGCTGGTGCTCTGTCTGATCTAGCCATTCGCCAGACACACTGGTTCACTGGGTCGAACGACAAGCTATGAGCGTTCATAAAGTCTATCCCTAGGATGTGTTCTGCTGTCCGGGGAAGATTTACTAAAACTACGGGGTGTTTGGTTGAGATGTTCCCTAGCTGGATCGCTACGGGTGCTGTGATATGTCCCTGCTGCGAGTGTCCGGTGAACCCGCTAAGTGTAATGGTGGAGGTGGTCGGCCACGTGTCTGCGTGTGCCGTGGTCGTAGAGTTAATGGTGGTGCGGGAGCCTCCTGTGTCCCACAGTAACTCTATGGGCTTCCCTTTTACTCTTGCTGTGACTACGGGTCTCCCTGATGAATCCCATAGTGTGTCACAGACCCAAGTGGGGGAGCCCGAACACCGTCAGTTCGTCTCGTCCACATTGGTGGGTCCTGACTGTACTGCTACATTGTGGATGGGTTTTGCCTTACTGCGGTTCAGAGTGCCTGTCTGCTGGCCTCTCTGAGATCGCTGGGGTGCTTGGCATTCCTTTGCCCAATGCCCTAACTGTCCACAGTTATAGCATTCCTGGCCTTTCTGTTGCGGGCTGCTCTTCCCTTCATTTACCCATGCGGGTTTCTGATGCTCTCTCACTGCCTGAATATCTGCGGCAGCCTGAGCCTCCTCTGGGGATTGAACCTTATTCTTAGCCTGAATTGATTGCTCCCATGCGCGGGACAACCTTTTCAGGACCCATTTCTCATTATGGGCCTCTTCTGAGGGGTCATAACTGTTGCAAGCGCTCTGTCCTGCCTCTGTCGCGTGTGAGATAATGGTGCGCGTCCATTTGACCATATTTTCCTGGTTCAAATGCGCTCTATTTAAGTCGCCGAAAACTGCGTTGAAATGAATCCACAGCCTTCCTGCGAATGCTGTGGGGTGTTCGGATCTTTTCTGCCGGCACTTATTAAGTCCTTCCACGGGGTCACCTCGATTATACCCTATGGCATCTAAAATGGAGGTGTGCATCTCTTCTAGGGTGCCTCCTGCAACGTTCTGTGGGTCGGGGAGGGCTGCTACTACTGACTGGTCTAAGCTCAGCACGGTGAGCTTAACCTGCTCTCTCTCATCCAGGCCGTACATGGTAGCCTGCTGTTTTACTTTAGCAAAGAACTGGTGGGGGTCTGCGGTGGGGAGGAACGGAGTGATCTTCTCACATGCGTCCCTGAGCTGGGTTACAGTTAAGGGGGTGGTGTATGTTATATCTGGTGCGCCTTCTGTTATAGCTTTTCTCTGCGTGGTTACTGGGTTCATGGGTGCGGTTATGATCTGATCTGTGGGGGGTGGGGGTGCTTGCCTTTTCTGTTGCGCTGCTGGCGCACATGTTCCCTGAACATATCGCTGCGCTGTTTCACTTAATTCTTGCCAATCTGGGGCATTTTCTCCATCTAACTGGGTTCCAAAGCACCTTTGGAACCCATTTTGCACCGAAAGCAGCGATTGCAGCTCTGCAATCTGTTTCCTGCATTTCGCGTGATCCACAGTACTTTGCCTTTGCTCTGTGGTTGCAGCATGGAGTGCTCTCAAAGCTGCTTTGAGATCAGAGCATTGCCTCCGCAATGCCTCCACCTGCTTCTCTGATTCCTCTCTTATCAGAACGGCACGTTGCACGTCCTGATAAGCCTTTTCGTACTGGGTCTGGGAACTGCTGAGATGGGCTAGACAAGACTGATGTGCCCTCTTGGCATCATCCACCTCTCTACCTTTCTCTACCAACTTCCCTCTTAGATCCAGATTTTCCTTCTCAATGTCCCTGACATCGACCTTACTCATTCGGTTCCTTTCTTCTAATTCTGCCCGGAGCGTCCTGACGACCTCCTCTGTGCCTCGCAACTGTGCCAAACAGGACACAATCGCCATCGGCTTGCGTGCTTTACTGAGGTTCTTTTTGTGAATTTGAGAGAGGTTCTCCCACCAAGTATGTCCTATACTTCCGGGACCTGTCTCCTCATTCAAACAAAACTCTTTCCAAAGGGGCCATCCCTTTCCTTGTAAATATTTGCGGAGTTCCAGCTCCCACGTGGGACACTGGCCTACCCTGCTACTGTTGCTGGTCGCTGCGACCATAAACTTTTCTGGATCCATCAGACGTTCCATTCCTGCATGGCCATTTTCTCTGACTCTCTTTTAGTTAATTTGGAACAGGGGGTTGCTGGGGTTGTGTTTCAAGAAACGGGTACGGCTTACACTATGTTCCGTTCAAAAACTGCCGAAAGTTTGTCGCAACAAAAATGCTTTCAGTTTTACCTTACAGCCCTGTTAGTACGCATGCACTAAACACACTTCCGAATTACGCTTATTGCTTTGAACACCTTGAATACTTGTGATTTTCTTTACTTTCTTACTTTCTCTGTAATTTGGAGTTCCAATTCAAATTTCAGGGTCCTGGACGGTGTGGGGTTTCCACTTACAACCGTGTCCCGTCAGGAAGTCGCCACTAAATGTTGCACGTTTTGCTATGGGCGTAAAACGCGTTTATTGGGGTGTATTAACTTCCAAGTGCTTAACACCACTGGGCTCTGTCTTATGTATTTATTCAGCTTAGGAGTCGCCAGGTGCCGTATAGACACCGTCACGAGTATTCCAAGGTCAAGTTCAAAGTAATAAAGACGATACACCGATTAGTAAGGTCCAAATGATAATATTTATTATACAGTAATAATAAATATTCATGCACACACTAAGAGACTAAGCTATGACTAAACTAAAGTAATCAGAATACTTATCTAACAGGAACAGGCAAGGTCAGGGAGCGAGGCCTTCGTCCTGGTCTTGGGCTGCAACCTTCAGCAAGCGTTCTGGTCACTGGGGGTTCTAGCGGGCTTAGTTCGCGTAGCGAGCGTCGTACTGGCACTTACGGTTCGGCGGCTGGTGCTCGACGGCTGGAGTCAGTTTGGATCTTCAAGGTCTTGGTCAGAGCCGGAGCACGGAAAAGCAGACCGGACAACACGAGGTCCCTATCTTTTATAGGGGTTCCATTGTCCTTCCCTCTTCTTGGGCGGGCTTTACCTATTGGGTCAATTCCTCATCGATACTATTTTAATTCCCCAATGCGAGGGGGTCTCCGTGATGGGGGGGGCGTTTCTTATGCCCTTTTGTTTGGAGGTTTCTGGTGCCTCGATGTCTGGGCCTTGATTAAAATGTGTCCATTCAGAATCAAATGTATCTATTGTGTGGGTGTTCAAGTCTGATTGCCTCATTAGCATGCAAAGCGTTTTGCCATTTGCACCTAGCTAAGGTCTTCTCACCTGAGCCCAAACTGGTTTCTGCTGCTGCAGAATGCAAAATGCTCTTTGCAGACTGCTGTTCTGGCTAAACTGTCTGTTTCCCAGCAGTCTTAGCGCTTGGCCTATTTTTTGTAGCTCAGCATCCATTTTAGGTGGCTACACTAGGACTCAAGGGACTGAGTTATAGGGAGAGATTAGACAAGCTATGACTTTTTTCTTTGTAGCATAGGAGACTGAGGGGTGATCTTACAGAGGTTTATAAGATCATGAGAGGCATGGATAGGATGAATGTACTGTCTTTTTCCCAGGGTTGGAAAATCGAGTACTAGAGGGCATAGGTTTAAGGGGGGAAAGAATTAATGTGAACCTGAGGAGCAACTTTTTTTTTTACACAAAGCGTGGTACCTATGTGGAATGAGTGGCCGGAGGAAGTGGTTGAGGCAGGGGCATGGACAACATTAAAAGGCGTTTGGACAGGTACATGGAGAGGAAAGGTTTAGAGGGATATGGGCCAAGTTCAGGCAAATGGGTTTCGCTTAGATGGGCTTTTTGGTTGGCATGGACCAGTTTCGGACAAAGTACCGTAGATTCTATAATTCTATAAGGGCCCATAAAAGACCAGGTAGTCTATATGTACAAACGGAAGAAGTGGGTATGGTTCTTAATAAATAATTTGCCTCTGTCTTCACAAAAGAGGGGATGGTGATGCAGGCATTGTAGTTAAGGGGAAATAGTGAGATATTGGATATGGTAAGTATAGGGAGAGAAGAAGTATTAAGAGAGTTAGCATCCTTGAAAGTGAAAAATCACCAGGGCAGCACAGTGACACAGTAGTTAGCGCTGTTGCCTCACAATATCAGGGACGCAGGTTCAATTCCAGCCTTGAGTGACTGTGTGGAGTTTACACGTTCTCCCCGTGTCTGCTTGCGTTTCCTTCGGGTGCCCCAGTTTCCACCCACAGTCCAAAGAGGTTAGGTGGATTGGCCATAATCAATTACCCCTTAGTGTCCAGATATGTGCAGGTTAGGTTACGGGAGTGGGCCTAGGTAGGGTCCTCGTTCAGAGGGTCGGCGCAGAATGGATGGGCTGAATAGCCTCCTTCAGCACCGTCGGGATTTGGTTTCTGCCGATACCTTGCACCTACCCCTGGGGGGCGTAGCGGCTGGTCCGGTGATGTCATCACTTCGCGCCGGAAGAAGGGGAGGTTCGGTCGGAGAGCCGGAAGCAGTGGACACCGGAAAAGGCGCAGCGAGTTGGTGAGCGGGTCGGGGCAATGAAGATGAGTTAGAGACGGCACTAGCTGTATATCCTCTCCACTGCGCCTGGCGGAGGATGTGAGGGTCGAGATGAGGAGCAATTTCCAGGCGGAGCTAACCGAGAGGGTCAGTGTCTACAACATCACCCCCATGTGTTGGGTTCAGTGTAGAAAGAGGAAGAGGCCTAGGCCTTCACCTCTACAATTCCTCTCTTCCCGGCAATGTCAATTCTCCTGCATTAGCAAGGTTGCAATTAAACAGTTCTCGGCCTCATAACAAACATACTCCGTTCTTAACAGCACGCAGTAACACCACTCTGCTGTCAAAACCACCAACACGTCCCAGCACTCACTTATTGCATCTTCTTTCTTCTACAGCCCAACAGAGGCATTGTATTCACAAGACCTGTACTTACCGTTCTAATAGCCACCCATTCTCACTCTCAATCTGTGGGACGAGGCAGCATCTCTAAGGGCAGCAAGAGAAATGGGTGGAGGCGACTCCAACATCATTGCCTTTCACAGGCAGAGCAGGAAGCCCCAAAAAACCCAACACCCCGTCCTAGATAGGGTCATGACCTGGATTGGCTAGTAGCAGGCCCAAGCATGTTGCCTGCATATTGTATCTCTTCAGTCAATTTCATGCAGAGCCTGTAAGTTTAGCAACTTCAACCTGTATTCTGTAAAATGTTATTTGATCACATGCAGCCTATCTCTAAGCAGGAGGAATGGTGCTGGATGTACCAATACATGCTGCATCCTTTCCAGGTGCCAGCACAGAAATTGGCATTCCCTGTGTGCTAGATAGGGACCTATCTGCAACAGTAGCTACCCAGTGAAAAATCGGCACGAGAGACCTGGTTGAAGGCAAATGCCCTCTCCTTAGTCTGCTGAGGATAGTAGGAATAACGACTTCATTGGCCTAGCCAAGAGAAAAAAACAGCTGCCCTCACCTAGACAGTCGTACAATGTATTGGAAGGAGTTTCAAAAGTGCTAACTCTACCTCCAGCTTCATTAGTGTACCCTAGGTAGCAAGCCCACCTTCGGAGATGTTGTGAATCACAGAAGGGGTCCATGATTTGCAGGATTGGTGGAAGTACAAATGGCACCCTACAGGCTGTGGGGTCAGCAATGGAGAAAACAATGGATGGCGGCAGCACGATGGTTGGCAGTGCTGCCTCATGGTGCCAGGTACCCGGGTTCAGTTCCAGCCTTGGATGGCAATTTGTGTGGAGTTTGTACGTTCCCCCTGTTATCTGCATGGGTTTCCTTTGGATGCCAAGTTGCCCATTAGTGTCCAGGGATGTACAGGTTAGGTTTCGGGGATAGGGCGGGGGAAGTGAGCCTAGGTAGGGTATTCTTTCAGAGGGTCAGTGCAGATTCGATGGGCCGAATGGTGTCCTGCACCGTAGGAATTCAATGGTTCTATGAATAAATACGAATTTTGAAGGCGTCAGTGACCTTATGCGAAGCCATTGTTTGTGATCTGAGCTTCAAACTCCATTTCCTGGCTACTGATTCCCTTCTCTCCCCCTGGCTGTCTAAAATTAAGCCAGTGTTCATACCCTTGGTGCGTTGCATTTGATTTTGAGATTAGTCTCTCATTCCACCATCACTAAGATGAGCTCAGCTCATCTGTTGTTGAGACCTTAATTTATGCCGTTGCTATTTCTAGACTCAATATTAAAATGCACCCAAAAAACAAAGAACAAAGAAAAGTACAGCACAGGAGCCTTCGGCCCTCCAAGCCTGTGCTGACCATGCTGCCCGTCTAAACTAAAATCTTCCACACTTCCGGGGTCCGTATCCCTCTATTCCCATCCTATTCATGTATTTGTCAAGATGCCCCTTAAACGTCACTATTGTCCCTGCTTACTCCACCACCTCCAGCAGCGAGTTCCAGGCACCCACTGCCCTCTGTAAAAAAAAAAAAAAACTTGCCTCGTATATCTCCTCTAAACCTTGCCCCTCACACCTAACCCTATGCCCCCTAGCAATTGACCCCTCTACCCTGGGAAAAAGCCTCTGACTATCCATTCTGCCTATGCCTCTCATAATTTTGTAGATCACTCTCAGGTCGCCCCTCAACCTCCGTCGTTCCAGTGAGAACAAACCAAGTTTATTCAACCTCTCGTCATAACTAATGCCCTCCATACCAGGCAACATCCTGGTAAATCTCTTCTGCACCCTCTCTAAAGCTTCCATATCCTACTGGTCATGTGGCGACCAGAATTGAATACTATACTCCAAGTGTGGCCTAACATAGGTTCTATACGGCTGCAACATGACTTGCTAATTTTTATGCTCAATGCCCCGGCCAATGAAGGCAATCCTGCCGTTTGGATTTTTTTTAAATTTAGAGTACCCAATTCATTTTTTCCAATTAAGGGGCAATTTAGCCTGGCCAATCCACCTAGCTTGCACATCTTTGGGTTGTGGGGGAGAAACCCGCGCAAACACGGGGAGAATGTGCAAACTCCACACAGGCAGTGACCCAGAGGCGGGATCGAACCTGGGACCTCGGCACCGTGAGGCTGCAGGGCTAACACACTGCGCCACCGTGCTGCCCTCCGTTTGGCTTCTTGACTACATTCTCCACCTGTGTTGCCCCTTTCAGTGACCTGTGGACCTTTACACCTAGATCTCTCTGACTGTCAGTACTCGAGGGTTCTACCATTCACTGTATATTCCTGACCTGTATTTGACCTTCCAAAATCCATTACCTCACATTTCATAGAATTCACAGTGCAGAAGGAGGCCATTCGGCCCATCGTGTCTGCACCGGCTCTTGGAAAGAGCACCCTACCCAAGGTCAACACTTCCCCCCTATCCCCATAACCCCACCCAACACTAAGGGCAATTTTGGACACTAAGGGCAATTTATCATGGCCAATCCACCTAATCTGCACATCTTTGGACTGTGGGAGGAAACCGGAGCACCCGGAGGAAACCCACGCACACACGGGGAGGATGTGCAGACTCCGCACAGACAGTGACCCAAGCCGGAATCGAACCTGGGACCCTGGAGCCATGAAGCATTTGTGCTATCCACAATGCTACCGTGCTGCCCGGATTAAAATCCATTGGCTATCTCTCCGCCCATGTCTCCAAACGATCTAAATCCTGCTGTATCCTCTGACAGTCCTCATCGCTATCCGCAATTCCACCAACCTTTGTGTCATCCGTAAACACACCTGGCTGTTGGTCCCACATTCTATCCTCCAGAAATTTGTGGTAATCTAAAACTCTGCTGCGCGTGCCTTAACTCACAGCAAGTCCCGTTCCTTTATCGTCCCTGTGTTCACTGATCGACATTAGCTCCCCGTCAAGCAATGTCTTGAGTTTTGAATTCTCATCCTTGTTTCCAAATCCCTACATGGCCTTGTCCATCATCTCAGCAACCCACTGAAATAACTGCTCTAATTCTGGCCTCTTATACTTTTCCAATGATTGTGCCACCCATTTAGGAGTGAAAGTAGGAATGGTGATTGAACTTTTCATCTTTCCCCTCTGCCCCATCACCTTCTCTTGTGTGAACCCCCTTTCCCCACAAAAAATTGCTTCCCTCTTATTTTCTTCTCGTCTTAGTCAATCTATAAGTGGCACGTTTGCTACTTCAGCCCTTAATTATCTGTCAATCCTGGGACTTTTCTGGTCTCCACAGGTCAGTTCCAAAATTGAACACTCCACTCCATAATTAAATAATTATACTCTTAACCTTTGTTGTGAACCTGTCCTCTAGACGGGTCAGATGTTCTGATTGTGTAGTCATCATCTGACTCTGCTGTTCCTAATTACTCTCTTCAGCAGCTTCCCCTGTTGAAGCAAAATAAAACAACTCTGTTCCAAACATGAATTTGGAAGAAAAGAATGGATCATCGTTGGCACCTTCAGATGGAGAGGCAGAGCAGGAGCAGAAAAGATCCCTACCACCCGCTGTTTTGGCCAAGATTGAGCGGAACAGGCAGAGAGCACTGATCTTGCGACAGGCCAGGCTAGCGAGCAGGCCTTACCCTCCTGTTGGTGCAGGCAAGTGGTATTTCTCAGATGTTAGCTTACTCGTGTCTCATTCTGCAGTGTTATGTCTGGATAGAATTGATAAAACATGTTTTGTGCTAAGAGCTCTGAACTGAGCTAAAGACAAAGTTGTTGCCATTTAAGAATTGACTCCAAGCCCTGTTACAAAGATCTGTGCCCATTGGTGGTTACAATGTGCAATACCATTATTTGTCTGAAAGGATGGTATATTTATCTTTGACAGGTTGCAATGTTGCAAAGCTTGCACCCAAAGTGATAGATACAGGAGGAGGATTCTTTCTGGAAGAGGAGGAGAAAGAGGTACATGAAGTGAATAAAATTACGCATCAACCAGGTACATTTGTGCTAACAACATTGTAGAATGTGTAAAGGTTAAACTATTCAGAAGATAATAGGAGATGCGCACATAACACAATACAATCCCTGAACAGAACTGATAATTCCATTCTGTGGCATCCTGCCTTCAACTCATACAATGTCACAAGGCTTACTGCTCTTATACTTACCATGGTCTGCAGTAAATAATGGAAATTGCTTACGTACTAGAAAACACAGCCCACAGAATGGTACATGTAGGGGAGCATGAAATGTGCAGAATGATATGCCCATGGCAGCATGGTATGTGTAGATTGACATGCAAACCAGTCAGAATAATGCATCAAATTAGCTACTTTGCCATAGATGGTGGCCTTGCCACTGATGCCCACAAACCATGAATGAATAAAAACTACCCAATTTATTAATAGATGGCCGCATTGACAAGGCACCTCAGCTGAACCAAATTATTTTTTGTTATGGCATCATAGGGGTAACTGGACATCAACTTGGGTTTTATCCCCACTTCTTACCTCAGGGTATTAATAGCACATCATGGATGCATTTATCTGTAGAAACAGAAAATTTACAGCAGGAGGCTGATTGGCCCATCATGTCTGCACATTAAAGACCCTTCACACTGGAAACAATTTGTCTTTACTTAATTTAAAACAGTTGGTGATTTTGAACACCTCAGTCAAATCTGTCCTTAAGAGTGGGCAGCACGGCGGCCTAGTGGTTAGCACAACCGCCCCACGGCGCTGAGATCCCAGGTTCGATCCCGGCTCTGGGTCACTGTCTGTGTGGAGTTTGCACATTCTCCCCGTGTCTGCGTGGGTTTCGCCCCCACAACCCAAAAATGTGCAGAGTAGGTGGATTGGCCACGCTAAATTGCCCCTTAATTGGAAAGAATAATTGGGTAATCTAAATTTTTTTTTTTTTTTAATCTGTCCTTAAGAGAGCAGAGTTAATCATCCCTGATGCTATTCCTTTCTGCATCTTCTCAAAGTCCTTGACATCCTCCTTAGTGTGGTGCCCAGAATTGGCCATAATACATCAGCTGGATCGTAACCAGTGTTTTATTAAGTTTTAACATAACTAATTTGCTTTTGTACTCTATATGCTTTTATTTATAAAGCCAAGCCTTGTTTAACAATCTTCTCAACTTGTCCTGCCACTGTTAAACACTTATCTAACTATAATCCCATTTAAAATTGTACCATTTAGCTTGTGTTACCTCACTTAACCTTTCTACCAAAATGAATCACTTGATTTTCATATTAAATTTAATTTGCCATGTTTGCACATTTTACCAGTCTGTTTATATCCTTCCGGAGTTTGTTACAATTCCTTTCACTGCTTGCTACATTTCCGAGTTCTGTGTCAGCTGCAAACTTTGAAATTAAGGTCCGTATACGCAAGACCAGGTCAGTTTTAGAAAAAAAGCACGGTCGGAATACCAATTCCCAGGGTACTCCACTGCAGAGTTCATCCCTACCTTAAAAAATAATTTACTACTATTCTCCTTTGTCTTTCAGCCAATTTTTTACCCAGCCTACCCCTTTAATCCCATGGGCCTCAATTTTGCCAACAAGCATACTATGTAATACTTTGTCAAAAGCCGTTTGGAAGTCTATATGCACATCAATCTCACTTCCCTCATCAACATTTTTATTACTTTTAGCTATGAGGAGAGGTTAGATAAACTCGGTCTGTTCTCACTGGAAAGAGGCGATCGGATAGAGGTCTACAAAATTATGAGTGGCATGGACAGAGTGGATAGTCAGATGCTCTTTCCTAGGGTAGGAGAGTCAAGTACTAGGGGACATAGGTTTAAAGTGCGTGGGGAAAAGTTTAGAACTCATGTGAGGCAAGTTCTTTTACACAGATGGTGGTAAATATATGTTGCCTGGGAAGGTGGTGGGAGCAGGTACGATAGTGGCATTTAAGGGGCATCTAGACAAATATATGAATAGGGTAGGAATGGAGGGATACGGACTCCGTAAGTGTACCATGGTCGGCGCAGGCTTGGCCTGTTCCTGTGCTGTATTCTTTGTTCATGTTGGCCAGGACAACGGGCAAACTCCCTGATCCACTTTCAGCAGTATCATGGAATCTTTTGTGGGCTTTGGTTTAAAGTTTCAGCTGAAAGCTGACATCTTCGACCATGCAGCTCTCCCATCAGTACTGAACTGCTAGCAGCCGAGATCATTAATCTATTTCACTGGGACAAATTATGCTACAAGTCTAAAACTTCACTTTACGGTCTTGGTGTGCAGCAGTGCAATTAGTTAAAGCATTGTAAAAGGAGTACACATCAGGCTCCTTTAATTTCTTTATTACCCAAGTGTAGCTAACCATTTCAGAAAACTCCATTGTGTCACTCTTTTTTTTCTATGTTATATTATGAGAATGTTGTCCCTTATTCAAAATATGCTACCTATATCCACAGCACCTGTTTTGGAATTTGATTACTTAATGTGTGAAGAATGTGATAAAGAATTCATGGACTCCTTTCTCAGTAGTCACTTTGATCTACCGGTCTGTGATAACTGCAGGTATTGTTAGTTATTTCATCCTGAGACATTAAAGAGAGTGATATGCAAATAAAACTCAAGCTGGCCTTAGGCAACTGTCTAAAAGTAGTGAAGTAAATTGATTACTGAGCTATAGACAGATTTCCACTCCATAAGATTCAACCATAGCAATTGAATGGCTGAGGTTGATAGATTGGGAATGTGTCCATAACTAAGTGGGAGACCACATTCACAGATAATGTGAAAATGGAGATGGTGCCATGTTGATGGGTGTAAGGGAGTCTGCAGAGGATAAGCAGTAAGGGATGGAAGCATGTAGGATAACTTGGGTGAGGTATCCAAGGGCTGTCTGTGGATCTGTTCCTCAGCAGGCATCACCACCTTTAGAGTAGAGAGTCTTGGGAAGAAAATGGATCATGGCACCCAAATGTATTTAATAACTTTCAAAAGCACACGGGTTATCGTTCTGTTAGTAACTACAATGAATTATTTTGTCAGGAACTTTCCATTTTTGGACTGTGGGGATCGTTGTTAATAGCATCATTTATTGTTGTTTGCGACAAGGTGGTGACAGTGGGCATCTTATTATTGAACCATTGATAGCGGTTTGATATAATAGTTTCTTCCTAAGATTTTTCAGAGGGTGGTTAAAAATTAAGATTCTGGTGAAGTGGAATTTTCCCCTTAAATATTAACTTTTTCTTGACTTTCTCGGGGAAAATGAAAATGTCAGCAGCAGCAGCAATCCGCAGGGGGGTGGTGGTGAGTGCTTCATTGGGATGGTGTGGGAAGACTGAGCCGCTTGGGTTAATGTCTAATTAATTGGTATTGTATAGTCTCTTTTTGCACTATGTTAATGTTCACTCTAGTTTGTTTTGTTATTATTGATACTCCTGTTTTATGAAAAATTCTGCAAAACATTAATAAGAATATTTTTTAAAAATAAAACTTTTTTCTTTTTCGATGAATGCTGAGGATATTTCTAGCATCTATTGTTTTTACTTCAGATTTGCAGTACCATGCACTTTTAAGAAGCAGCCATGTTGGTGTTGGACTGGAACCAAATATAGGCCAGTCCAACTAAAGGTGGCAGGTTTCATTCCCTAAAAAACACTATTGAATCAGGGTTTTTAAAACAATCCAGCAGTTTTGTGGTTGCTCAGCTCTATTTTAATTGTCAGATTTTTGCAAAAAACTGAATTCTTATCATTTTAATTGCCATTGTAGGTTTGAGTTCACATTCTCTCAGCACAGTGAACAGTTGAGGTAAATGGCATAGATTTATTTAGAGGGACGTTAGGTAAAATTGAGATAAAGGAATAGGTTAAAGCTGATCGGACTAGAAGGAAGCTCACGTGGACAAACATTGTCATGGACCAGTTGGCTGAAGGGTCTGTTTCTTTGTTGCATGTTCTATGTCTTGCTGACTGGTTAACAGGATGATGCTAATTTTATTTGGCTGTTATATAACAGTTTTTTGCTGCTGTATTTGACATAAACTGAAAAAGAAAATTTGCAGTTGATTAAATACCAAAATATCCAAGTTCTTGGTTGTTGCTAAATTTCTATCTCTGTTCATGAGTGAATATTCAAGTAACCAAGGTGCAAAATCATGGACAATAACCCAGCCTAGGTCTGACCAGTTAGATAGACATGTTGCTTAAAGATTCCCCATCAGCAGTGGAAACCTCACTAACCAGCTTCCGGTTTTATTGCAGAGATAATGAAGAGAAACATAAACTAATTACCCGAACGGATGCAAAGCAGGAATTTCTGCTTAAAGACTGTGACTTGGACAAGAGAACCCCTGTACTCAAATACATTCTGAAGAAGAATCCACATAATACCCAGTGGGGCGATATGAAACTTTACGTCAGGCTGCAGGTCAGGAAATTTACAAAAAAACGCTGTGCTCTGCTAAACAGCACAAGGTAAAGCACAGTTGCCTGAAACATACACCCAGTATATAAAAAGCCACCTTGATATTGAAATGAATAGGCATTCAAAACCAGTACCCATAATCCCAAATTGGCGGTTGAGTAGTGATTTGGTACATCACTGCTCCATTCTGTTAGTCTTTATTTAGATATAATGAACTGTTTTACAACCAGTAAAAACTTCCTTCTGCTTGTGGAACTCATAGCCACCACATGTAAACAAGTTGTGAATGGGCCTATTGTTACACATTGACAACTTCACTATCCTTTACAGATAATCCAGAATTTACCGAAGTGAGCAACACTATGTTCCTTGACCTCACCACTGTGTTGTGTTTAGATAATAAAGCGCTCCCTTGAAGTATGGGGCAGTGAGGAAGCTCTGCAAGAAGCTAAAGAATCACGGCAAGAGAACAGAGAAACGATGAAACAGAAGAAATTTGATAAAAAAGTGAAAGGTGGGTGAGTGAGCTGAGATTAAATTCCTATTGGAGCCAGCATTGGTCCCGATTCCTGAAAAAATGAAAATCGCTTATTGTCACGAGTAGGCTTCAATGAAGTTACTGTGAAAAGCCCCTAGTCACCACATTCCGGCACCTGTCCGGGGAGGCTGGTACGGGAATCGAACCGTGCTGCTGGCCTGCTTTAAAAGCCAGCGATTTAGCCTGGTGAGCTAAACCAGCCCCTTCCTGATGTATCAATCCTGATTCCTGATGTATCAATCAAAATTCCATGCCATTTCTGAAATCTATATAAAAGGACCTGCTCAATAGCAGATTAAGTGTGTGTAATGTGGGATATAGCAGCTAGACTATCCATTAGATTAACACAAACTCCAGAGAATTTGAGTATTACTGAAAAAAGACACGTGTCAAAGCTTTTTGTCTTGCACTCATCGGAATATAAAATGTAAATACAAAATGGAGAATGCACCAGTTAACAGATAACTGACAGGCTTTGTTAAATTCAAACCAGATGGGTTGAATTTGATCAATCAAGGTATTGCCCTAGGGAATGAAGCAGAGAATGGCTGGTGCTTAATTTGTTCAGTTGAAACAGCCATAATGTGTACACATGTTTTGTCCTGCAAAGAACAGAGCCCTGTAGATTAATATGTAGCTTTTAGCATATGCAAGTGTGTCACTCTGCAAGTCCATCTGATCATCCCAGATCAGTTGTCAGTCTAATTCTTAGTACGCTCAGGATTGTATAGTAAATAATGTGATTCTGCAATTGGACATCTAACATTGGACACTGTTTTGGAAGCATGGGCTGGTTGGGTATGTTCTGTACCCGAAGGGACATGCTGTTTGATACAATCTGCCAGTCTTTTGAGATGTATGGTCAACAGAACAAGCATCACACCGGCACTGAAATTTACATACCACTTTACTAATTTCTATAATAGGCAGAAAGACTTTTGCTTAACAGAAGCATCCTGTCAGTGATGAACACCACTCGTGTTGCTATTGCATAGTAGCAGTTTGAAATGGCCAGCTTCACCCGTCCCGTTGCTCAAGGTTTTGAGATATCTCACCTTTCGTAAGAACATAAGAACTAGGAGCAGGAGTAGGCCACCTGGCCCCTCGAGCCTGATCCACCATTCAATTAAATCATGGCTGATCTTTTGTGGACTCAGCTCCACTTTCCGGCCCGAACACCATAACCCTTAATCCCTTTATTCTTCAAAAAACTATCTATCTTTATCTTAAAAACATTTAATGAAGGAGCCTCAACTGCTTCACTGGGCAAGGAATTCCATAGATTCGCAACCCTTTGGGTGAAGAAGTTAGTCCTAAATCTACTTCCCCTTACTTTGAGGCTATGCCCCCTAGTTCTGCTTTCACCCGCCAGTGGAAACAACCTGCTCGCATCTATCCTATCTATTCCCTTCATAATTTTATATGTTTCTATAAGATCCCCCCCCTCATCCTTCTAAATTCCAACAAGTACAGTCCCAGTCTACTCAACCTCTCCTCGTAATCCAACCCCTTCAGCTCTGGGATTAACCTAGTGAATCTCCTCTGCACACCCTCCAGCGCCAAATAAGGCCTTTCTCGGGTAAGGAGACCAAAACTGAACACAAGACTCCAGGTGTGGCCAGGGCAGTTTCCAGGGTAATTAACCTATTCTGGGCACTTTTTTGGTCCGAAGGTGATGGCCTTAGGCCCATTAGTTTGCGCAATGATCTGATCATTATCTCACAGGATGGCTTTGATGCGCTGTATTTCAGCATCAAGCTTGCACGGTGAGAAGTCATGTTTGCACTGAGCACACTTCCACGTGCTGGAATCTACACTTATTAATACACAGAGCCCTGTTCTTTTCAAACAAAGAACATGTACGTATTGCCTCTATTTCAACTAAACAAAATAGACAACAGCCATTCCCTGGTTCATACCCCAGGGCGATCAATGCCATGACCAGTCAATCTGTCTGGTATGAATTTCAACAAAGCTTGATAGTTAACTGTCAATCATCAGCTGACTGCATTCTCCATGGCAGCACCTCTACCAGTTGCCAATTAGTCAGCACTCTCTTCTTAAGTATAAATTGTTGTTCCCTTAACATTTGCAAGAATGAAAAATGCTTCGATGTGTCTTTTTTTTTAAAAAGCAATAATCAAATTCTGTACTCCCAAGTGGCTATCTTAAGATTGGTACAAAAGTGTTTGAATGGTTTTCCTTCTTACTGCTGGAATGATGGTACCTGTACAAGTGATCTTGCAACTGGTGTCCATAAAGGAAAAACATTCCACATATTCAGCTGTTTTGGAAATTACAGCAAATTACGGAATGCAATTTTAAAAGCATCAGTAGTTTAAATATCTGGCTGGGTGGTCAGACATTACCAGAATTACCTCAACTCCAGATGAGGTGAACGTGCCTTTCCTTGACATCAAGGAGCCCCAGCAAAACTGGAGTCAGGGAAAAAAACCCTCTCCTGCTGGTTAGTCATAACTGGCACAAAGGAAGATAGTTGTGGTTGTTGGAACGGTCAGTCACCTGTGTCCCAGGATATCATTGCAGGGGTTCCTCAGGGTAGTGTCCTAGGCCCAACCATCTTCAGCTGCTTCATCAATGACCTCCCTTCCAACACAAGGTCAGAAGTGGGGATATTCACTGATGATTGCACAATGTTGAGCACCATTTGCGACTCCCTTGGATACTGAAGCAGTGTGTCCAAATGCAGCAAGATCTCAACAATATCCAGGCTGGGCTGACAAGTATCAAGTAATATTTGTGACACGTGAGTGCCAGGCAATGACTGTCTCTAACATGCGAGAATCTAACCATCTACACTGGACTAGAACATCAATACCATAGCTACCAAGAGCAGGTCAGAGGCTAGGTGTCATCCAGTGAGTAATTCACTTCCCAAGGCCTGTCCACAATCTACAAGGTACGAGTCAGGAGTGTGATGGAATGAGTGCAGCTCCAATGATACTCAAGCAGCTCGACACCATCAAGGACAAAGCAGCCCGCTTGATTGGCAGCCCATACACAAACATTCACTCCCTCCAGCACCGAAGCACAGCAGTAGCAGTGTGTACCATCTTCAAGATGCATTGCAGTAACTCACCAAAGTTCCTTAGACAGTACCTTCCAACCCCATGACCACTACCATCTAGAAGGACCAAGGGCAGCAGCCACATGGGAACACCACCACCTAGAAGTTCCCCTTCAAGCCACACACCATCCTGCCGTGGAAATATATTGCTGTTCCTTCACTGTCACTGGGTCAATATACTGGAATTCCTTCTCAAACAGCACTGTGGGTGTCCCTGCACCACAGGCATAATAAAGCAGCTCCCCACCCCCTTCTCAGGAGCAATTAAGGATAAGCAATAAATGCAGATCTAGCCATCAATCCCTACATTGCATGAATGAATGAAAAAACTGATCTTCATATAACTTGACTGTTCCCCTTTTTTTATAGAGCTTCGCCGAGCTGTGAGAAGCAGCCTGTGGAAAAAGGAGTCAGCTGTTCACCAACATGATTATGGCCCCGAAGAATATGATGATGAGGAGGATACATATAGAAAGATGTGTGTGATATGTGGCCATCAGCTAAACTACGAGAAAATGTGACTTGTCTGCTCCAGTACATATAATAATTTGGCACTTCAATAATTGTGTAGGTTTTGATGTTATTAATAAATAGAGCATTTATGTAGAGTTAGTGTTTTAATTTGTTCAGTACAACTGAAATTTGCTCACCAGAATTGACATATTTCAACAGTTGAGTAGTTATATTATTGAATTAGTAATCTTGAGAAAATGAGTTCAAATCCCACATGGCTGGAAATCCTGTGAAGGCACTTTAGTTGTTTCAGGATTTAAGTAATCTGGAAATCCTGTGATGGTGATGTAAACTACCCAACTGGCTCACTAGTAGGGTTACCAAACCTCTGGAATTGCTGAGGGTCTCCTGAAATCGGACACGAATCTCCCAGACACTGTTGCTAGTATTGGGAGAACCTTATGCATAACGTCTGCTGTAGAGGCCTCGAGCTTGGAATGGTGTTATCAACATAACTTCTCAATGGAACAAAAAGGCCACCAGTCATGATGAACATTGGTATCTTTGTCCAAATTAACCTTTGACTGTGGACAGGATGGAAACCCAACAGAAGGAAGTAGAGCAAGGATGGGAAAGTAACAACAAACTTAATCATTAATGTTTGAAACCGAGCTGCAAACAGTGTTGGCAATCACTGGGGCTGGACCTGAAATTTGCCAGTATGTTGCACCGGTTCCTTACCTACCTAAACTCCACTCTGGGTTAAAATCACTCAGAGGGTTGGTAAGAAAAGAAGAGCGAGCTGAAAGCACGGGGCATTCTGAATATATTTAATAGTATAGAAAATGACTTTGTCCAATTCTTCCTTGCATTACCACATAGATGTCAGTCAGCTCTCTTGATGAGCAGAGGTTTGACAGTCTACAGCTCTGGGAAGTCACCATTTCAAACCTCAAGTCTTTTTGACAGCCACCCTAACACAATTGCTGGGCCAGCACCCTACAAGATTTGTAACTACAAAGTAAATAAAAAACAAAATACAAAGATGGCCAGAAAAACACCAACTGGTCCATCAAATCCATTCCATTCACCAAATTGCTATTAAACAACACAACCCATAATATTTCCACTGTCCAGCAGCTGTGTAATTTCTGGAGCAGAAACATTTTTTAAGAATCAAAATGCCTCATGTATCAAATCGTTCCCAATTAAAACTTTCAATTCCATCTGGACAGCTTTTTAAAAATCTGCAATGATTTACAACTCAAACTCTGAATGGTAACATGATCGAGATAAGCCACTCATTCCTGGTTATGCCACCAACATCAGTGAGCACTGGAAAAATTAAGCTAATGATACAGCCACAAGTCCCAGGGTTGACCATCCATATATGGTTCTGCTCATCCAGGTCTCCATTCCCAGACATACCAGAAAATCCCCACAAGTATACCAGCACTGGACAAGTATGGAACAATTGCCTGTGTTTATCTCTTGAGCATTCTGCAGACTATGCTCTGAGAATCTAATGAACTCTAGATAAGAGGCTTTCTCCATATGGCTAACCTATTCTTGCACAGTATTATTTTTTTTAAATTTATTTATTTTTAATTTTTTAAAAATAAATTTAGAATACCCAATTCATTGGCAAGTTAGTGTGGCCAATCGACCTACCCTGCACGTCTTTGGGTTGTGGGAGTGAAACCCACGCAGACACAGGGAGAAGGTGCAAACTCCACACGGACAGTGACCCAGAGCCGGGATCTAACCTGGGACCTCAGCGCAGTGAGGCAGCAGGGCTAACCCACTGAGCCACAGTGCTGCCCTTATTCTTGCACAGTATAACAGGACCTAAATCATTCTAAAGTCAGTTATTTTTCAAATATGGCTTTAGCCAAAAATAAAGACGTTAATTTCACTCATTGCATAGCTCAAAACTGCAGCTGGCTGGTATGTGGAGGACCTACATTCAAATCTGAATCTTTGCTAGGTGGTGGCTAAAGTCGTTGGAGCCCACGACAGACACTACTGGAAGAACTACTGGACGCAAGCATACTAGAAAAGGGAAACTGTAGTGACATGTATGACCGACTGACAGAAAGGGCCGACACCGTACTGGACGCAACAAGAAAGAAATGGGAGGAGGACCTGGGGATTGAGATAGGGTGGGGACTCTGGAGCGAAGCACATCATAGGGTCAACTCCACCGCCACGTGCGCAAGGCTCAGCCTGACGCAGCTAAAAGTGGTACATAGAGCCCACTTAAGAAGAACCCGTATGAGTAGGTTCTTCCCGGAGGTGGAGGATAGATGTGAACGGTGCCAAGTAGGCCTGGCCAACCACGCCCACATGTTCTGGTCTTGCCCCAGACTTGTGAAGTACTGGACAGCCTTCTTTGAGGCAATGTCCAAAGTGGTGAGGGTGGAGCCATGCCCGAAAGTGGCGATCTTCGGGGTCTCGGACCAGCCGGATCTATTCCAGGGGAGGAGGGCGGACGCCTTTGCCTCCCTGATCGCCCGCCATAGAATCCTGTTTGGCTGGCGGTCAGCAGCACCACCCAGAGCTGCAGACTGGCTGTCTGACCTCTCGGAATTTCTCCAAATGGAGAAAATCAAATTCGCCATCCGAGGGGCAGATGACGGCTTCCACAGAACGTGGGAGCCATTCACGTGAATGTTCCGGGACCTGTTTGTGGCCAACGAACAAGAGGAAGAATAGCCAGGTAGTCAAGAATCAGGGGAAGTTAGCCAAGGCATAAAAGGGAGAGATAGACTGGGAGGGGGGGGGGGGGAAGAGACGGCTAAACCTGAGGAAAGAAAGGTGAACCACGGGGGGGAGAGGTGGAGACAGCTAAACCTGAGGAAAGAAAGAAAGAAAGGCGAACCGTGGGGGGGGGGGGGGGGGCAAGAGAGGAGAACCAACTGTGTTTGGGGGGGGGGGGGGGGGGGGGGGGGGAGGCAGGGAAACGGGAGCCGGAAGGAATGCACGGGATACCAAAACGTGCATGACATCTCCAGGAGCGGGGAATGAGGAAAATAAAGATGGAGGACGGGAGGAGCAGCAGCAGAAGCGGAGGCGAGCGCGGGACGGCAGTGAGATCCTTCCGGGAGAAGCAGGCGACAACATGAAACACAGCCAAGTATCGCACACTGTAATTATCTCCCCGGCACCCAAATGTATATTTGTTCCCCCCCCCCCCCGGCAGTCGCCCTACTTACGTGGTGTAAATAATTTTGCCAGGTGTACAGAGCTGCCGCTGTTGAGCTGGTGCACAATACCCTACCAGTTATTCTATTTCATATTTTATTGTATTTTATGTTGGGGTGTGCCCTTCTCTTCTAGATATGTGTATGTATGATATATATATGTTTCTTATTCTGTGTACACAACGGTAATTATACCTTGTTCAAAAACCCAATAAAAAAAACATTTATAAAAAAAAAGTCATTGGAGCCAGTCTTGATGAGAGCCAATACAGACATTATACAACTGAGGCAGCGAAGGAGTTAGCATCGATGGCAATGCCCGCTCTTGTCTTGTGCTCACTAAACCAATGAGTTTGTTAATCCTTCTCTCTTTTCAGGCTATTGATGACTTTTGGCAGTACAATTAGATAGCTCCAGTTGAGCATTGATGCTGGCTTTGTAGTAACACCTATGGAAAGAGTGGGGAGACAAGTTGTCATATATCATAAAACCCTTTGAACATTTCTCTCAATATCCTGAAGGCTCAGCTGATTGCCTCTAGTACAGAATACTTGCCTCCTACAAAATGGAGTGTAAACTAGTGTCCTATTTAGTGAACAGTTTTCATAACCAATTTCAGACACAGGAATAGCAGCACTTCAGATATACATTAAAGGAAGAGAGATCCTTTGTGTCTACCTCCCAACAAAACATGGACACTCTTGTGGTCAGTGTAGGAGAGGATTTAAGGACACATTTGATTTAATAAAGGATAATGTGATAGTTCAGAACATTAAATTGTGAGCAGAGGTCAGGGCAATTACATTTGTTCTAACGGGAAAAAGTTTAAAATAGGGCAGGGGGGCCATAATATTGGGCTTCATAATGGTGAAAATTACAGCAGATGCAGACAGGAGGATTTAACTTGTGATTTCCAGACTAGACAGATGTTTACAGTGTGACACTGGCCTTAATGGTCACAGCAAAGCAGGAATTCGATGATCACTGCATTCCTCTCCAAACATGCCAAACTGAAAAAGAATGCAAAATAGCAAATACATCAAGCCAAATATTCTTTCTTGAAGTTGTAACGGTCACAGAAATGATTGATCCTTAACTGCTTGTAAAAACAGGATAGCAATAAAAGTTATTGTAGCGACAGCCATTGGTTGAAAAAGCAACTTTCACAAGCAAACAAAGTCAAACACATAAATCTTCAGAAAGTCAGAGAATGACTGTGAGATGAGATCATTACAAAGGTACACTTGGCTGTCAAGGTTCAAGATTTCCTCCATATGGTATCAGGTGTAATGCAAAGCCCCCCAAGTCCCAGATGGCCATAGGCGGCTTTCCCCTTTGAGGGGGGGGGGGGGGGGGGGGGGGAGTGCTGACTGGTGATGTTTTAAACTGAGGATCACCACTCCTCAGGCGATGTTGAGAAAGGGGGTCTTCATGAATTACCTCAGCTGGTAAGGGAATTGAACCTGCGCTGTTGGCTTTGCTCTGCATCACAAACTAGCTGTCCAGCCAACCAAGTTAAACCATCTTCATGGCTTTGTGCCAGTGATAGTGGAGCTGAAAGTGTTGTAATGTGGCCATCATCCTCAGACCAGATGTACTGTAACAATTATGAACTCCACATTACCAAATCGTCCAATAGCTTCCCAACTATTTAAGTGCGGGCTTTAAATCAGTAACTTGCAATAATGCAGTTTAGTTCCTCAAGCAAATAATTACTGAAGATCACTGGAAGAGTGTTAGTTTCTCTGCTAGTTGGCCTTTCATTCTCTACCATTAGCACTCTTTCCCCGTGGTTTCTGGCTATTAGCACCTCGTTTATCTGGGTTTCTGTGACTATGACTCATCTTTCATTCTCACTCCACAGTATAAGTATTTCCCACTTTCTCGGTCTTTTAGCTTTGACAAAGGGTCATCTGGACTCTTTTAAACGTTAGCTCTTTTCTCTCCCTACAGATGCTGCCAGACCTGAGATTTTCCAGCATTTTCTCTTTGGTTTCAGATCCCTTATCCTTATCCTGTTTCCCCTTGAATTCAACTATACTAATGACTTGAACCACTCCATGTGGTAACAAGTTCCACATTCTTCCTCTATACTAGCCCCAGGTAGAACAAGAGGTTAACTACAAGTAGGTAGAAAGTAGTCTGGATGAATTGCTGAGAACAGTGATCAGAGCCACATTGACAACCAGGGGGATGTGGATTGACTCCTGTGCACCAATGCGAGGAAAAGCGGGATGCACACAGAATTACTAGATGATGGAGGTAGGTATTTCAAGGAAAGATATGGAGCTGGATTCTCCGCCGTCGGGATGCTCCATTTTGCCGCAGCCTGGGGGTTTCCTGACGGCATGGGGCTGTACCACAATGGGAAACCCCATTGACCAGCCGGCGAAATGGAGCATCCCGATGGCGTGCTGAACCAGAAATCTGGCGTGGTGGGACGAAGAATCCAGCCCATGGAGTTGTGGAGAAAAGATGCAAAATGGGAAAAATGGTGATGCATTTGGTGAAAGAGACAAAATGGAAAACAAACAGAGAGAAAGGAATCCCAATATATTTGAAGCTGTTAAGGGCAGAAGTCTTCTTCCAGGTCCCAGTGTTTCTGTATTGTCACTGGCTGAAATGTACACAAGTTAGGCAAGCAAAATAATATCTGCGGGAACACATCATCATCCCCAAAGCTCCTTGCCACTAATTGTGACTTGAAACCAACCCAGAGAGTGAAATTGGAAATGCAAAAGGGTAAAAAAGCAGCATATCAGTTGCAGCTCTCAGCCATCATATGTAAGATACGTTTTAACATTCACTAGATTATAAATCTTTGGTTCGTCCCATCAGAACTATGCAGAAACAGGACTTCATGATGATCTATTACTTCTATAGAACACATTTTATTGGGTTAGCAATGGGATGGAAGGTGGTCCAACAGGACCCAAGAAGAGGACTGGGCAAGCTTTAGATTCTGTAAAATATGCAAAAATTTAATCAAAATTGCAACATCATCTCTTACTTGGCAGTATTCAAACTTTACTAAACTAAATGTCTCTGAATACAGGTATTGCCAGGATTTCTCAATATTGAAGACGACAGATGTCAGGGTTTTAAAAAACTATACCCGAGGGGTGGTATCCTTGTTTTATTTACAATCTGGTGGTTTAAAGGTAGAAAAGCAGTTTAGAAAGAATGAATGAATTCAATAAAAGTAATCTATAATCCCCAAGAAGTATACCCATTTGTTGTTTCTGCTTTTCTCATAAAATTTGCCCATAGCTACCCGCCTCAAAACATAGGCCCCACTTCAGTAAGTCACATTGGCATTAATACGTGGGAATTGCTGGGGGCTCATGAATTTTGAAGAGTAAAGACGATGCAACATTAAGGTTTAGATGATCAGGAAACCAGTCACACACTGCAGTTGCCTTTCATATGAAGAACAAAGCTTGGGCACAGATATTCTGCTAACGTAAACAGCACAATTTTGCTTCAGACGGATTGCTGCTGCAGCTTCAATGCCAGAGCAGTTGATGAGAGATGACCAGCTGGTAGCTGTCTAAGTACCAGTCAAAGTGATCAGTCAAAAGGGATCCTGAAGTGCTCACAATACCATTTGTAGTAAAACCAGATGGCTTGACAGTGACTGGACCCAATAAATTATAACACTGCTATCACCCTACAATCAATGCATTTTCATTAGATTTGTAAAAAATATTCATTCTTTTTTTTCAACCATGTAGTAACTTCACCTCTCCATTTCCTATGTTCTATCTGTGACTTGGATGGCTCTATAAAATTTTAAAACACCATTACCTCTTTTTCTTGTTTTTAAAAAAAAGGAACAGTATTCCAAATAAATTTCAGTCCCATTGATATCAGTTGAATTACCTGTTTGCTGTTACTAGGACCAAAAGAACACAATACAACGTCTAAATTCAAAACTTTGGTCTACTATCAAGGAGCACAATTTCAGACAAGTTACAACATGCAACTTAAATGTACAAACCGCAAGATAGATCATGAGCATAAGAGCAGGTATTAGTAAGATGCAGCATTACACTGTATCCAACAACCAAACCAGACCAAGTACAAAGCAAATTTAAAACTTAGGTCAATACCAAAAAACTTAAATCAAATGATGTATGTTCATCTCTTGAGCCTCTAAAGTCTCTAACTATTAAAGTCTATTTGTTTACTTTAAGGAGAGGAATCCTTTCTAATAAGAATGGCAACTTTCTTCATGCTCCATGGTTGTCACAGGTAACTGAGCAAAAAAAGCTTCAGAAAGGTATTATCAATACATGAGTGTGGCTTGTTTGAGTCTGTATTCACTGATGTAAGATTAAATTCCCAAAAAACGGCGGGAATCTGAAAACGCAGCTGCAGCACCATCATTATTACTGAAGAGCACAGAACTGCTGATAGACAGCCAGTATGTGGTGGTCCAGCTCAGCTGTGAAGAGCAGGTTCTCCAGAGTGACTATGTACTGTTGAATGATGTGATGATGCTGTAATACAGAAACAAGCAAAACTTTAGTACTATCTTGTCACAATATTGCTGGCCTGAAACTGCTAGCTACAAAGTTTTAAGGCCATCAGTTCTCTGGCCGTTTTCTGTTCAAACATGAACCCTGATGCCTGTCCAACAATTTAAATTCACCCAGTAATACGAACAAGATCTCTTAAGTTAGTTCAATCTTTTGTCTGAGCAGCCATCAGTGGAAGTTTGTATGGTCCACTTAAAACCAAAATTGCTGCAACAACAAACACCCAAAATACATGGTTCTCTACCAGGTATTTCGCAGGTTCTCCCCAGGGTCTTAGAAGGTGTAGCATACACCAGCAGATCACACCATCTTAATATGAGCAGGTGGAGAATGAGGAAAAAAGAATTCAATAAATTTCATCCCAATTCCCCTTGTAGTACAGCGCACCAGTGCATGAATTCACAGGCAAACCAGCTACATACTACAGACTTGCGTGTTGGGACTGGGTGTATAAAACTGGCAGATTGACTCAGTGGCAGTAGACGGTTATTTGAACACAAAATCTAGATTGGCATTTCAGTGCAGTACTGAAAGTCTGAAGCAAGGAGGTGCTGTCTTTGGACGAGACATTGAGGCCCCATTTGCCAGCCTAGGTGGGTACAAATGATTACAGCAAAAAAGGGGCAAAGAGTTATCACAGTGTCCCGGCCAACCCCCTCATTGGCTTATCATTTATCTCACTGTTGTGTGCCTGTTTTTGCTGAGTGCAATTGGGCTTTGCGATTACTCACAGAAGTAATCATTTGGGACGGACTCAATTTAAGACACCCAGAGAAGGTGGTAAGGTGCTATATAAATTAAAAACCGTTCCTCCCTTAGAGTTGGCTCAGATTTTTTTTGTATTTTATCAGCAGCATACCTTATATAGTCTTTATGATTTTTATGACCAATAGGTCACATTACTAACCTGGAGGAAGATTTGCTGCAATCGTTCAACGCAATTCTTATACCAAGGGGTGTTAAAATCAATACCACCAGTTTCACATCTTGCAAGATGTTCTGTCAAGATCATTATAAAACGCTGTGAAGAATAAAGAATCTTCAGTACTTAAATGAAGAATTCTATGGAACAAATGTAAAAAAATAAGCAAATTAAAACAGAGGAATCCAACATACAACTTTACCTGGAAAATTACTAAGAAGAGGTTTTTCTGTTCACTTTGAGCAGATTCAACCTTCTCCTGAAGACGTTCAATCTGTTCTTCCAAGGGACCATCTTCATCGTCATCACTGTTCTGATCATAGTCATCATCACTGTCTCGCTTTAGAAAGAAATACAATCATACCATTGCTCTAATTAGTTTGAAATTTTATACTGACATCTTAACATTGAGCTTAGTCATTAAAAACGTTCTAATCACTCACTCTCCGTTCTACAGTATTTTGTTGACAATTTATTCTGAACAGGAATGGATATATTTCTGGTTGGGCCCCTGCAGGTCTCCTGTGCTATATCTAACGTTGAGTAAAGTACATATTTTCATAACAGCCAATCAATTAGTTTATTTAATCTTCCCATGCAACCTGAAACTCATCTGTTCCATCGTAACATTTTCTTGTTTCTGTATTGCAAGAGGGAGGGATTTAATGTTCTGATGTCTGGAGTGGTTGGGTGAAAAAAAATCAGTCAGTACTGTCATCTACAACTCCTTAATGAATAGAGTTCTAGATTTCAAATGCTGCCTCTTTCATTGCAATATCTAGTGATACATACGAGGGATCACCTGGTTGGTACAGTAATAAGCCAACTTGGTTGCTAACCTTAGCAAAAGAAAATTAAAAATGCACAGTTGTCCATTCAAATTCTAGCATATTATATTTATTAAGTATTCTCTGTTTCCTTCACAAAGGAGCTCATGAAAATCAGGCATTCTCAGATGGAGCTGGCACCAAAAGTATCTACTGCTCCACTACGCATGTGTTGCAACAGGACCTGGCGACAAGAATTTCCAGCACTCCCCCCAGTCGCACAGAATAAGCACTGCCATTACATTTTAGCACATTTTATTTATTTCTCAAATCTTAACAAAAATTATATCTTTGAGTCAAAGTTTGCTTTAAAAATGAAAAGGCAGTTTTGACTTGGGTGCTTCATAAAATCAGGGCATCATTTTTTGACTTGGTACAGATATGGCTGTCTATCCCATTCCTCCTTGGACACACATCAGCTCTTTTGAAAGAAGACAAGAGTAAGCTGATAAAATGATGACACAAAAAGATATGAATACAGAATACAAAGTTAGGAAAAAAGGTAGGGAGGCAGACTTCGATGCGGAAAGTGAATGAACTAATGCCAAGTTTGCGGATGACTCAAAAATAGGTAGGTAGGCAGGTGGTGAGGGCGCAATATTCTCCCAAAATTTCTAAGTTCATTTGTGGCGGGTTTTTCAGGGGGTTTCCTGCCTGTGAGTTCCCCACCACTGTTCAATGACACTTAGTCACTTCTTTGGACCCTGGGGAGTTTCTCACCGGTTTAGCCCACACTTAAATTTTTTTCCAGCAAGTGGAAATGAACTCAAGAGATCGGGCCACCATTTAGAAAGGGTGCCCCGATCTCTAAGTGAGCTTGTGGGGCCTCCCACCCCCAACCCATCGGCAATATTAACACCCACACACATATGCACTATCCCACACCCCAAGTAAGGACACCCCTCTTCAGGCATCCCCTAAGCCCCATTACAGCACCCCTTCCCTTCCAGGACCCCACACGTCAACCCCCACTTACCTGCCCTGCACACCCCCATCCTTATGTCCTTATACACACGCACACACATTCACCCCCATCTCTGTCACGCTCTCAGGCTTGTCACTTGGAAGCCCACTCTGATACCTTTCCCTTCCCCCTGCTATGCTTCTTTTCATAAACATGGTACCATCCAGATCCAGAGCTGGCTTTGAAATCTGCAATGACCGAAATATCTGCTTTTTTCAGGGCAAAGGTTCAGATCGATCCTCGAGAAACTGAGGGTCCATTTGGCTATTTTTATTCATGTATTTTGAAACTTAATTTTCCAACTGCAGCCACATGCTCGGATTTCCTCTATTTGCACATTATTTTGGGGCATCTGCTGAAGCTGTGCAGAGAGTTTCCTCCAATCTCGAGCAATCCTCTCAGATATTGTGAATTGGCTTGATGCTGCACAATTATTTGTCTGCTTTGCAATCTCACAATTTAAAGTCTGAACTGGAATGTGTATCTGCCACTCCTTCTTGATACCACATTGTCATATAAAGACAGTGCGTGCCAGTGAGGTGGCAGCCTTGACGGCATGTGCTGATGTGCTCAGACACGAGGACACCTTCCGTGGTATGTTATTCTATGGTGGGATCAATGTATGGGGGAGTTTCAACTTTAGTAGGGAGTGGGTAGTATGTACAAAGAGTTAAGATTTTTAGCTAAAAGCTGAGGGTTGACTTATATGCGAGGTATCTAAAAAACAAAGGACTTTTTTGACCAACAAGTCAGGGAGTCAACCTTTACAGGAGATAAACCACTACTCGAGTATATATCTTCCTGCACTTGCTTCTTCCTCACTACCAGCACTGTAGCACAGTGGATAGCATTGTGGCTTCACTGCACCAGGTTCCCAGGTTTGCTTCCCCGCTGGGTCACTGACTGTGCAGAGTCTGCACGTTCTCCCCATGTCTGCATGGGTTTCCTCCGGTTGCTCTGGTTTCCTCCCACAGTCCAAAGACGTGCAGGTTAGGTGGATTGGCCATAATAAATTGCCCTTAGTGTCCAAAAAGAAAAGGAGGGGTTATTGGGTTATAGGGATAGGGTGGAAGTGAGGGCTTAAGTGGATTGGTGCAGACTCGATGGGCCGAATGGCCTCCTTCTGCACTGTATGTTCTATGTTCCAAAAATACGCATGGTCAATTTCTGCTAATTTGCAAACATCTTAAGCATATGCCCTACATTTCAGTCTGCGCCACTGATATACAATGCAGAAAGCAGGAAAACTAGTACTGAGCCTTGCAGAACTTCTTCAGAATAGCCAACCAGTTGCAAAAACACCTGCTGACCATTAAAAAGATACAGCACAGGAACACTGCCCTCTAAGCCTGTACCGGTCATGATACCAACCATGGCCAACCTTTGTTTGCTGCCACTGAGTCAGTTTTGGATCCAACTGGTTACTTTTCCTTGGATCCCCATGGACTTTTACTCTTCTGCTAAGTCAGCCACTTGGACCTTGTCAAATGCCTATCTAGCGTCCAGACTGCATCAATCCAGTTACGCTCATTGAATCTTTGACAAGGTAACAATCAGTTTGGTCAAACATGGCCTTTCCTTACTAAGTTAATGCTGACGGTTCTTGATTAATCCGTGCCTTTCTAAATGACGATTCACACTGTCCCTCAGAATCTTTCCAGTAATTTGTTGATCGCCGCGGTTAGCCCGACTGGCCTGTAATTTCTGTCTATCCCCTCCTGTCATTTTAAACAATGGTGGAATGTTAGCAGTCCTCCAGTCCTTTGGCACCATGCCTGCAGCCAGATAATTGGAAATTGATAGTCAGAGCCTCAGCTGTTTCCTCCCTTACTTTTCTGGCTGTGAATATATTTAGGAACATAGGAAATGAAGAAGTAGGCCATTCGACCCATCAAGCCTGCTCCGCTATTCAAATGGACCATGGCAGATCATTTACCTCTTATGATATTTCTTTCACTATCTCCATATCCCTTGATGTCATTAGTATCCAGAAATCTATTGATTCTGTCTTGTGCATAGCCATGACTGTGCTTCCAAAGACCTCTGCGGTAGAGAATTCCAAAGATTCACTGCTGCTGCCTGAGCAAAGAAATCCCTTCCCATCCAAGTCTTAAATGGCCTTCCACTTAATCTGAGATGGTGTCTCCTGGTTCTAGACTCACCAGCCAGGGGAAACACCCTTTTTACATTGACCCTGTCATGCCCTGTAAGAATGTTGTAAATTCCAATGAAATCACATCTCATTCATTGAAACTCTTGAGAATGCAGGCCCAGTTTTCACAATTTCTCCTCATAAGATAAGCCTGCCATCCCACGGATTAGTTTGGTGATCCTCAGTTGCAATCCCTCTATGGCAAATGCATCCTTCCCGAGATAAAGAGACAAAAACTGTCTGCAATACTCCAGATGCAGTCTCACCAAGGTTCTATCCCTTTGCAGGAAATCAGCTTTACTCCTGTACTCAAATCCTCTTGCGAAGGCCAACATACAAAGTCTCCCTCTGTATACCCGAATAGGCGTCAGAATGTGACGTCTAGGGGCTTTTCACAGTAACTTCATTGCAGTGTTAATGTAAGCCTAACAATAAAGATAATTTATTAATTTTTATTTTTAATTGCTTGCTGTACCTGCAGGCAAGGTTTAATGAATCGAACGTGTGAATATATGAATTAGGACCCGTCAGCCTGCTTTGTCATTCAACAAGATACAAGATGTCATTCAACAGCACAGTAGCACAAGTGGACAGCACTGTGGCTTCACAGCGCCAGGGTCCCAGGTTCGATTCCCCGCTGGGTCACTGTCTGTGCGGAGTCTGCACGTTTTCCCAGTGTCTGCGTGGGTTTCCTCCGGGTGCTCCGGTTTCCTCCCACAGTCCAAAGGCGTGCAGGTTAGGTGGATTGGCCATGATAAATTTCCCTCGGTGACCAAAAAGGTTAGGAGGGGTTATTGGGTTACGTGGATAGGGTGGAAGTGAGGGCTTAAGTGGGTCGGTGGGCCTCCTTCTGCACTGTATGTTCTATGTTATGGCTGATCTGACTGCAACCTCAACTCCACATTCCCACCTATCCTGATAACCTTTCACCCTCCCTTGCTTATCTGGAATCTATCGTGTTCTGCAATGATTCTGTTTCCACCGCCTTTTGAGGAAGAGAGTTCTAAAGACTCACAACCCTCTGAGAGATTTCTCCCCATCTCGGTTTTAAATGGGCGACCCTTTATTTTCAAACATTGACCCCCTAGTTCTGAATTCTCCCACAATCGAGCACATCCTATCCACATCCACCTTGTCAAAACCCTTCCGGATCTCCTTTTCAATCAAGTCATCTCTTAGTCTTCTTAACACGGATACAAGCCTAGCCTGTCCAATCTTATCTCATAGACAACCTGCCCACTTCATGTTTAGTCTAATAAACCTTCCCTATAACTGCTTCCAACACATTTACATTCTTCTTTAAATAAGGGGATCAATACCTACACAGTAGGTATCCTTCTATTCTATAGACAGTACGCCAGACGTGGTCTCACCAATGCCCTGCATAACTGAAGCATAACCCCTCTACTTTTGTAATCAATTTCCCTCACAATAAACAATAGCATTCTATTAGCTTTCCTAATTTCTTGCTGTACCTGCCTACTAATGCACTAGGACACCCAGATTCCTCTACATCGCAGAGCTCTACAATTTCTCACCATTTAGATAATATGCTTCTTTTTTATTCTTCCTCCTGCCAAAATGGACAATTTCATGTTTTCCCACATTATACTCCAGTTGCCAAATTTCTGTCCACTCACTTAACCTATGTATATCTTTTTGTAGCCTTCATAGTCCTCTTCACAACTTACTTTCCTACCTATCTTTATGTCATAATCAAAGTTAGCAACTGTACCCACAGTTCCTTCATTTATATAAATTGTAGAAATTTCAGACCCCAGCACTGATCCTTGTGATATGCTACTCATTACATCTCGCGAACCACAAACTGATCCATTTGTGCCTATGCTCTGTTTCCTGTTAGCTAGCCAATCTCCTATCAATGCCTATATGTTACCCCATACAACAGGAGTTTATTTCCAACAATACCCTTTGATGCGGCACCTTATCAAATACTTTCTGTAAATCTTTATCCCCAGCACATATTACTTCTTCAAAGAATTCCAAGAAATTGGTTAACATGATTTCTCACAAAAACATGCTGACTCAGCCTGAAGTCTTGAATTTATCTAAGTGCCCTGCTATTTTGGCCCATAACGCACCCCTCACTATCAGGAAATCCGTGGCGGAGGCATGCTGTTGGCGGGGCCAGAAGATCCCGCTCGGCGTGAATGGCCGGAAAATCTCACCTATGGTGTCTTCCGCTTTCTTTTTAAAAAATAAATAAATTTAGTATCCTATTCTTTCACCCCAAATTAAGGGACAATTTAGCATGGCCAATTCACCTACCCTGCATATCTATTGGGTTGTGGGGGCAAGACCCACGCAGACACGGGGAGAACGTGCAAACTACACACGGACAGTGACCCGGGGCTGGGACTGAACCTGGGTCCTTGGCACGGTGAGGCAGCAGTGCTAACCACTGCACCACCGTGCCACCCATTTCTACACTAATTTTATGTCTTCCATTTCCAGCTTTGCATCTTAATCTGCACTCAGACTCCAAACCCCCTGGAAACTAAAGCTCTCCTCAACAGCACAACCTTCCCAGAATGATATAGCACTGCTGCTAATCTGTGATGTAAGCCATACTCCAGGACCAGTCCCAATGTTTCAGGAATCTAAAGCCCCCATTTCTGCACAATCTCTCTTGCCAGATATTCAACTGCATTCTCTTTCTATTTCTAAATTCAGTAGCAGATGGCTCCTGGAGATTGTTACTTTTGAGATCTTGCTATTAATTTCTTTCCTTGCTCCCTAAAATCTGCATACAGGACCTCATCCCAGTTTCAAATACGTTAGTGGCACTAATACGGATAGCGACCTCTAAATGTTCATTCTTTTGCTTCAGAATGTTCTGCAGTCACTCGGTGACATCCTTAACCCTGACCCCAGGGATGCAATATGTCATCCTGGAAGCACTTCTCCAGGCGTAACAAGTCTTTATTCATAATTCAGATGCAAATCATGGACATCTAACTATTTTAGAAAATGTAGGTAGATGGATCTTACAACTGAACAATGACATCAGTCTGTGGCATCAGTCTCAATGCATTTGATATCTTGTGTTCCCAAATCTTGATGATTCAGACAAACTAAGTATTCATGCCTGGCACCCAGTTCACTAACTTTTTATAAACATGTTTGCAGTTTTATTGCTAAACATATCTTTGGTTTAGTGTTTAAAGAACATGAAATATTTGTAAGCAATGCAAGAACACACTATACAGTGTGCTGCAATGGACTGGTTAAAGGTAACAATGTGTTTAATAGCGAGGTGTTCATCAGACTATATATTCGTTCCTGCCCCCAGCACTTTTTAAAAATAGTGTACATTCCACAGCAGCCCAAGCACAATACAAATCCTGGAAACACCAAAGTAGCAAGTTGAGAGCAGAAGAAGGGGTTCCAGTTCCAGTTGTGCCAGCACGGGGGTGAGGGACATGACTTGGTTTTGTAGTAACTATGTCCTTTAAAGTGAACCCACCACTGCAATATTCCTTAATAAGGAAATATAGTGGCGGGTAAACATTTACATTGTGATTTTGAGACATTTTAAATCCGGGAAGAATTTTAGGTCCACCTAAATGGGAGTCATGCAAGAGGGAAGAGCAAATGGAGTAACTATGTGAAAGTGAAAAACCTAGTTAGTCAAAACAAAAGTTACAAGGCACGCAACAAAACTGCTGTGACATATTTATGATAAACCAAATTGAAATCAGATTTTGCAAGTACCAGGATACTGTTTAATGCTCATCAGCAACAGCTCTGCTGTAAGGGCTAATGGTTGTACTTGAAGACTCAAAGAATGCGGCATCAGAACCTCTTGGTGCTGGCATTTATGGTTCAAGGTCCATGCCACTGCAAAGCACCATCTTCAATACGGAAGGCATCCCACTCTGGGTTATGAGCTTGCAGCCCTAAGATTTAAAAGGCTCTCAACGTAACAATAGTGATGCAGGAAGGGAGAGGTCTTTATTTTCTCTAAATTGGAAAGCGGATTAGTACTTGCTTTGAAAATATTCTCTACAACCTGCCTTATTCTAATACCCAATACCAATAATAAAATACTGCGGGTGCTGGAAATCTGAATGAAAAACAGAAAATGCTGGAAATACTCAGCACATCAGGTAATGTCTGTGGAGAGAAACAAGAGTTAACATGTCAGGTCGATTTCTGATGAAAGGCCAGTGACTCAAAATACTGACTCAGTTTCTCTCTCCACAGATGCTGAGTATTCCTGCATTTTCTGTTTCTATTCTAACTTATATTCAGTTGATGTAGCAAAAACAAACTTACTCTTTTGTGCTGTTTATCCAGTTTGTCTTTAGTCTCTTCAAGCTCCCTTTGAACCTTTTGCACATGCTTGTTCATCTTTCGGATGGTGGAGTGAAGAATCTCCCAGACATACAACCTAAAGTGCCAATGTAAAGTTAGTTCCAATCAGTTGCAAACCTGCACCCCAATTTATTAGAATATTACAGTCCCAAATGTTTATACAGATTACCTAGTGAAATCATGTGCCATTTCTGAAGCGAAGATCCAGTTCGCTACTGCTGCGCAGTCTACAATCTGTGTTCTGATCATTTTATCAACCAACATGGCCATCATCTGCAGAATATCAAGAACATTGAGTTTTTAAAATCAGATCAGTAATGTGACATCGGAGACTTAATTAATTGATTTCACACTCCCAGTAAGGGGTTGCAACTGAAGGGAGTGTGGATCAGACAATGGCCTCTACCATGTCACAGTCCAGTTCAAAGCCACTCCCTTCAAATGCAGCTCCCCATTTCAGTGAAGAGAAGGAAATTTGGACCATTTTAAATTGGAAGGAGAAATGATAAAATAGGATATGTTTTGCTTTCAATTTACACTCTCAACAGATCTGTTATTTGGCAAAGAGAAAGAACAACCATTACCTGAGGATGACACTTCCAAACATCAAACATAACTCTTAGCACATGTAGTTTGCCCTCATCACCTTCAGCCAAAGTCTTAAAAATCTCATGAAACCTACAAGAGAAAATCAACTGGTGAAAGCGGTGTCAACAAATATGAGAAGATACATCATTGAAATGTAGGCTTGAAAATGGACAGCTTTATAGCATTATTTAGACTCTGGACAGAGACACACTCTCTCCCCTCCATTTCATTGATCTCCTTCATTCCCTTGGTTATCATTTTTTAATTATTATTCAATTATGGGATGTGGGTGTGGCTGGTTAGGCTAACATTTATTTTCCTTCAGACGATGGTGGTGAGTTGCCTTTTTGAACCTCTGCAGTCTTTGAGGTGTAGGTACATCCACAGTGCTGTTAGGGAGAGAGTTTCAGGATTTTGACCCAGTGACAGTGAAGGAACGGCAATATATTTCCAAGTCAGGGTGGTGAGTGACTTGGAGGAAACCTCCAGGTGGTGGGGTTCCCAGGTATCTGCTGCTCTTGTCCTTCAAGATGGTAGTGGTTGTGGGGTTGGAAGATGGTGCCGAAGGAATCTTGGCGAGTTCCTGCAGTACATCTTGTAGAGTGTACACACGGCTGCAACTGCTCGTCAGTGGAGGAGGGATCAAGTGGGCTGCTTTATCCTGGATGATGTCGAGCTCCTGGAGTGATTTGGAGCTGTTCTATTCCAGAAAGTGAAGAGTATTCCATTACACTACTGGCCTGTGCCTTGTTGATGGTAGACAGGCTTTGGGGGTTCAGGAGGCGAGTTATTTACCGGAGGATTCCTAGCCTTTGACTGGCTCTGGTAGCCACAGTATTAACGTGGCTAGTCCAGTTCAGTTTCTGATCAATGGTAATCCCCAGGATGCTGATTGTGGGTGGATTTAGCGATGGTAATGCCATTGAATGTCATGGGGCAACAGTTAGCTCCTCTCTTGGAGTCATTGGTCATTACTTGACACTTGCGTGGCGCGAATGTAACTTGCGTGAATGTGAATGTAACTTGCCACTTCTCAACCCAAGCCTGGATATTGTCCAGGTCTTGATGCATTGAACATAGACTGCTTCAAAATCTGAGGAGTCGCGAATGGAGCTGAATATTGTGCAGTCATCTGCGAACATCCCCACTTCTGACCTTATGATGAAAGCGAGGTCATTGATGAAGCAGCTGAAGATGGTTGGGCCTAGGACACTACCCTGGGGAACTCCTGCAGTGATGTCCTGGAGCTGAGATGATTGAACTCCAACTACCGCAACCATCTTCCTTTGTGTCAGGTATGACTCCAACCAGCCGCACGTTTTCCCCGATTCCAGTTTAGCTAGGGCTCCTTGATGCCATACTGGATCAAATGCTGCCTTGATGACACGGGCAGTCACTCTCACCTCACCTCTGGCATTCAGCTCTTTTGTCCGCGTTTGAACCAAGGCTGTAATGAAGTCAGGAACTGAGTGACCCTGGCAGAATCCAAATTGAGTGTTCCAGAGCAGGTTATTGCTGAGTAAGTGTTGCTTGATAGCACTGTTGATGACTCCTTCCATCACTTTGCTGATGGAGAGCAGACTGGCTGAGTTGGATTTGTCCTGTTTCTTGTGTACAAGATACACCTGGGCAATTTTTCACATTGCCGGGTAGATGCCAGTGTTGTAGCTGCAATGGAATAGCTTGGCTAGGGGCGCGGCATGCTCTGGAGCACACGTTTTCAGTACTATTGGCAGAATATTGTCAGGGCCCATAGTTATTAGTTTCCTGTGCCTTCAGCCGTTTTTGATATCACATGGAGTGAATTATATTGGCTGAAGACTGGCATCTGTGATGCTGAGGATTTGGGAGCAAACCAAGAGGGATCATCCACTCGGCACTTCTGGCTGAAAATTGTTGCAAATGCCTTTGCACAGATGTGCTGGGCTCTTCCATGAGATCTTCCATGACATTGAGGATGGGGATATTCTTGGAGCCTCCTCCTCCAGTGAGTTATTTAATTGTCCACCACCATTCATGGCTGGATGTGGCAGGACTGCAGAGTTTAGATCTGATGCATTTGTTGTGGAATTGCTTAACGCTATTTATTATTTACTGCTTATGCTGTTTGGCACACAAGTAGTCCTGTGTTGTAGCTTCACCAGGTTGACACCTAATTTTTCAATATGCCTGGTGTTGCTCCTGGCATGCTTCCTGCTCTCTTCATTGAACCAGGGCTGATCCCCTGGCTTGGTGGTAATGGTAGAGTGGAGGATCCGGCAAGCCATAAGGTTGCAGATTATGGTGGAGTACAATTCTGCTGCTGCTGATGGCTCACAGTACCTCATGGTTATCCAGTCTTCAATTGATAGATCTATTCAAAATCTTTCCCATTTAGCACAGTGGTAGTGCCATGCAACACAATGGAGGGTATCCCCAATGTGAAGACGGGACTTTACCTCCACAAGGACATTTCCTGTCACAAAGGAGAGGTCACTTCTACCAATACAGTCATGGACAGATGTATCTGCAAGAGGCAGGTTAGTGAGGATGTGTTCAAGAATGTTTTTCCCACTCATTGGTTCCCTCACCACCTGTTGCAGTCCCAGTCTAGCAGCTATGTCCTTTAGGACCTGGCCACCTCGGTCTGTGGTGGTACTACTGAGCCACTCGTAGTGATGGACATTGAAGTCCCCCCGCCAGAATATATTCTGCTCCCTTGCCACTCTCAGTGCTTCCTCCAAGGTTCAACATAGAGCAGTACTGATTCAGCAGCTGATTGCGGATGGGTCGTGGTAATCAGCAGGTTTCTTTGTCCATGTTTAACCTAAAGCCATGGGGTCCAGAGTCGATGTTGAGGACTTCCAAGGTAACTCCCTCCAGACTGTATATCACTGTGCCACGTCCTCTGCCATTGAGTCAGGACATACCCAGAAATAGTGAGAGGTGTCAGGGACAGTGTCTGTAAGGTATGATTCTGTGAGTTTGACTATGTCAGGCTGTTGTTTGACTAGTCTGTGAGACAGCTCTCCAACTTTGGCAAAAGCCCCAGATATTAATAAGTAGGACGTTGCAGGATCAACAGGGTTGGGTTTGTCATTTCCGGTGCCGGGGTCAATGCTGGGTGGTCCATCCAGTTTAATTCCTTTTCAGTGTTTTTGTAGTGGTTGAATATAATGGAGTGGCTTGCAAGCCATTTCAGACGGAATTTAAGAGTCAACCACATTGCTGTCGGCCTGGAGTCATGTGTAGGCCAGATCAGGTAAGGACGGCAGACTAAAAGACATTAGTGCGTCAGATGGGTTTTCAGGACAATCGACAATGGTTTCATGGTCATCATTAGATTCAGATTTTTATTGAGATTAAATTCCATCACCTGTTGCGATGGGATTCAAACCGGGTCCCCAGATCAATACCATGTGTCTCTGGATTACTAGTCCAGCAACAATACCATTATGCCACCGCCTCTTCTTTCCAGGAATGAAAAAGGTGTTAGAGCTGTCTGGATGGCCCTGCCCTGGATATTGTTCTCTCCCTTTAGTGAAGTGGCTGATGTGCATTCAATATTCCTTTGAAGGTAAAATAAGCAACTAAATGTGGAGAATCACTGATGCCAATCTTAATCTATTTACAGGGGACCACCATAAATGAGCACAAATACAATAGCTCACGTTCATGCACAGCGGCAAATGCTCAAAATTGATCAATGACAAAATTAAAGTTGGTCTGTTTAAAACTTTAACTGACTCAAGAACACCAATTACCCTGCTCACTGGACTATTCATCAGTCCATCAGGATTTGGGTTAACTGTAAAGACCAATGAAGCAGGGAGAGCAAAATCTTATACTTTCATGCATCAGAATGAAAGAAACTCTTTATTCATTGAGTTAGAGTCATAAATGTTGACAGCATGGAAACAGGCCCTTCGGCCCAGCTGGTCCTTGCCGCCCAGTTTCTATCACTACGCTAGTCCCACTTGCCTCTATTTGGCCCATATCCCTCTTAGTCTGTTAGTCACAGGGCTAATAAGCAAAGTGATACATAAACATCTAATTGCAATTTGTTCTTGGAAAAGGAAGACACTTACTTTGCCAAAGCACTGAATGAATGGCTGAAGGACTTGGCAGCCAGGTGAAGTAAAGTCTGTACAAAAACGTCAATCTTCAGGGGATTAAAGCTGAACCCTTCATCTGAAACAGCGTAGCTCAAGCAAGTCAATCATTTGATTTCAGCAGCATTCTCCGGGTTAAGATGATAGATTCAACAATTCTGACAACCATAGCAAGTGATATTAACCGAATGGATGAGAATTATAGGATCATAGGAAAGCAAATGGAATGTTGGCATTTATAGCAAAAGGGATTGAGTATAAAGGTAAGGAAGTGTTGTTGCAACTATACAAGGCATTGGTAAATCCACACCTGGAGTATTGTGCACAGTTTTGGTCCGCTTATTTGAGGAAAGAAGTAGTGACGTTGGGGGCAGTTCAGAGGAGGTTCACTAGATTAATTCCAAAGATATGGGGTTTGTCGTACGAGGAGAGATTAAACAGTTAGGTCTATACTCTCTAGACTTTTACAAGAATGAGGGGATATCTAATTGAGGTATATAAGATGTTAAAAGGTATGGATAAAGTAGACATGAAGCCGATGCTTCCTCTTGTGGGGCATTCTAAAATGAGAGGTCATAATCTTGGAATAAGAGGCAGCAAATTTAAAACAGATTTGAGGAGAAACGACTTCTCCCAAAGGGTTGGGAATCTGTGGAATTCGCTATCCCAGAGTGTGGTGGATACTGGGACAATGAGTAAATTTGAGGAGGAATTAGACAGATTTTTAATTGGTAATGGGTTGAAGAGTTATGGAGAACGGACAGGATGGTGGAGTTGAGGCCAGAATGGGATCAGCCATGATCATATTGAAGGTGTTTAGGGTTGGGAGGCTAAATTGGCAACTCCTGCCCCCAGGCCACGTGTTGTAGGGAGGAGATGCTCTGACTGATTTCGCAATCCAGCTCTTGGTCTGTAACATTGTAGGTAGCAGATGAGGGACGTATCAGCCATGATAGAATGGCGGAGCAGATTCGATGAGCTGAATGGCCTAATTCTGCTCCTGTATCTTATGAACATAGAATGAGGAAACCGTATCTCCTTATTCAGTCTATCAAAACTTCTTTCTAGTGATAACAGGGTCCGTTTCCACTACACTGCGTCTCTGACCTGCTCTTTACATGGCATTTATATGGCAGGTCCGTTACGTTTCTGGCCAATGGTAACCCCCAGAATATTGATGGTGGGAGAATTCTGCAATGGTAATGCCATTGAAAGTCAACAGGAGATGGTTAGATTCTCTCTAGTTGGAGATGGTCATTGCCTGGCACTTGTGTGGTGCGATGTTACTTCCCACATAGCAGCTTGAGCCTGACTGTTGTCCAGGTCTTGCCGCAAACAAACTTACTATTTAATTACCACATCTGTCTAAATTGTACTTCCTCCACCCAAGTCCAAGACAATTATAAATAAATAAGAACATGAATGGTCTTAATAACCGGGGTCCCCATTGAATAGTTCTCCCTCATCAGAAAAAGATCTGTTCTCACTACACCATGGCTCTTATCCTTTGGCCAATTGCACACTGATGTTACCTCAATCCCTTTGATATCATATGCCTCTACGTTCTGGAACAAGTCTGTTACAAAGTGTCTTTTGGAAGTCCATATACACATCTACTGCACTACCGTCATAACTTTTTCTGTTACTTCACAGAACTTAATTAATCACACCATTTGCCTTTAACAAATCTGTTCTGGCTGCCCCTTATTAACCCGTGCTTTTAATTTTGTCTTTGTCAATGATCTCGAGTAGTTTTCCCACCACAATTAAAATAATTCCTTACCATCATCGTCATCCTCTTGGTTAGGATTTGGGAGGTCTTTTAATATGCTCAGGATTTCATCATTACTTGCTTTGTTTTTAATAGCACTGCATACACTAACAGCCACAGCATAGCCAGGTAGAGAACCTAAAGCATCAACAAAAATAATGTTATGTTGGCTCAAGAGCTCATGCCAAATTTTTAAATGTCATTTGCCCCCCCTCACCCCCTTGCAAAGTAGAAAATGTTTGGCTCACTGATTCCCATAAATGTGAGAAAATATGAGAAAAGCGGGTCCAAATGTACATGTCCATATGCAAACGGCAAACATGAGAAGGGGTATCACATGTAAAAGGGCTTGACGAATGTACAAGACAGGACAAGGGACTGCTGTCATTTATAGGGCTTACAAGTGGCTGCACGCGCACATTTGCAAAGTAGAGCAGTGCAGCTAGCATGAGAGTGAGAAAAAGAGCCAGCGAGATTTAACACCTTTGAAATACTGCAGAACACAAAAGTATCATAACGTCAGAGTGTAATAGTAATTTGTTTCTCACTGTAGTTCCATATTTAACTCTTCCTTCATCTAAACATGATTTCTCAAGAACCAGATCAAAGTTGAACTACATCAGTGTTAAAGACCAATTTCACGAGTTATGAAATAAAAATGCTCACTTGTCTAAACCTCCAAAGCAGCTTACTTTCTTAAGTATAGTTGTTAAGCCAATGCATTAAACAGGTAAAATTCAGTTCTAAATATTCCTGTATGACAGAAGTCGATGAAATCATGTTCATTACTTACTGTTGCTCTCATCACCGTACTTGTATATACATAGTGGATTTGCTGGCAATAGGGCTGCAAAGTTCTCAGGTACAATATCCACTATCCTTTGATAATAGGAAAGCCTGTGAACAAGTTAGCAGTTCATTTATATCCTTGCTATTGATTCTCATCAACTATTTCAACAAGAAGTCAAACTAAAATTGTTACTGGAAACAACTTCAGGTGAAATCACCCCGGCCTCTGCCCTCGTCCCATATTGAACCGAATATCCAGCCAGTGGGGTGCATGGTCTGAGATAACTATTCCGGCAGACTCTGCCCCCCTCCACCCCAACCTAAATCTCCTGACTCACTACAAAGTAATCAATCCTCGAATACACCTTATAGACGCGTGAAAAGAAGGAATACTCCCTTCCCCCTGGGTTCTGAAAGCGCCATGGATCCACCATACCCATCCTCTCCATAAACCCCCCCCAGCTCCCTTGCCATTCGTACCCTACCCATCGACCTGGGGCTCGATCTATCCACCCTCGGCTCCAGGACACAGTTAAAATCTCCTCCCATGAGCAACTGGTACGTGGCCAAATGGCATTGCAAAGGTGGCACAGCTTCCAAAGATTTTTTGGAGCACAGCAAATTGCCCAATGAGAAGTAAGGCATGGGCAGGGGGAAATGATCCTTTGCTGTGCCAGTACCGGATCTTGCAGTTCTAACTCTCAGTGCTGCACAGTGTTCCCTCCAGTATTACCTTCAGAAAGTAAAACAAAAGCTTCAGGATGTGCAGTAGTACCTTTATAGTGTTCAACATTTGACATAAATTGAGTACTTTCTTCCAGAAACAATCACTGGTTGACAGCAGCTGGGTAGAATGCCTCATATATTCCAAATACCATCTAACCAACCTGCCTGGTTTGCTAAGAGGCTTGTGTGTATCAGGTACTTTTTGTTTACTGTTATTTTATAAGCAAAGAAATAAAGAATTTCCAAGATCCAAACAACATTATCTACGTTCCACTTCAACGTGTCAAAGCATGAAAAGAGGAAAACAACGATGTGGACACTTCTGACATGAATGCTGAGCCAATTGATGATCTTTCAACCCCAGATCAGACTTGGTTCAGCTGATTAATACGTCAATTCATTATGTTAGATCACCAAATCCTATGGGATCAAAGCAAACGCTCAGGTTTATGTGGAACATATTGGTGGATGGCTTGGACTATACGGTCCCTTTATGAACCAATTAAACTTCGAAATAGCACCTTTACCTGAGTAAATATTCCAGAGTACCTCACTGAGAAAACCGACAATGAGCAAAACAAAATTCAAAAGGAATGATTGTACACACATTCAAAGGTAAAGAGAGAGGTAGCATGGGAGAGGATTTGAGGAGGCTGCTATAAAGTAGGGCGGGGACAACTCAATGGTTGGGAAGGAAATCAGGAATCCAGAGACAGTACTGAAGAGCACATAATGGGATACAGAAGTGAAGGAGATTTCAGAAGTCAGGTGGAGGGATTTGTAAATGAGTAGGAGTTTGAATTCAACACATTGTGGAACAAAAAACAAATCAGTGACTGGGTGGTTATTGTAAAAGTGCAATTCAGCACATTACTCTCAAACTATTTACCCAATGAAAGAACAAAATGGCCAAAAGCTGAACACGTGGCACTTCCGGTAGAGTCTGCGAGCAGAGCGGCCTCGTTTGGAAGAAGCTCCCGCCGGTCCGCAATATTGCGGTCTTTTTCAGGGGTTCTCCGCATAGTTTTGGGGGGGGGGGGGGAATAAATAAACCTCTCCGGGGTAGGCCCTGCCTCCCTCGCCCTGTGACAGCATCAGAGCTCCGTTTCACAGAGCTGGGGGGGTTGAAAAGGCGGGAGGGGAGAGACTGATCCCGGTGGGTTCAGCGGGGGTGGCTGCACGTGGAGAAGGAGCGGGGATCGTGACCTGTTTCCCCAAGGAGCAGCCTGAAAGCTGAAGGCCTCAAAGACCACGAGCAGAAAAGAGAAAGATTTTTTTTCTGTTTTTACTCTACTCTGAAACAGGACGGTAGCGGCGGGGGCGGAGCCAAGCGGAGGCCGAGGGGGCAGGCCCTAAGCCAGGGCGCAATTTAGGTGAAATGTCCCACATCGGGTGACTCCCGCCTAGAATGTGGTAAGAAGACTGAGCCTGGTTCCAGGGAAATTCTGGAGGTATACAAAAAAAAAGAAGAGAACAAAGTTTTAAAGAAATTTGAGATTGAAGAAGGAAGGAAGAGTGAGAAAAAGGAAAAATAATAAGCCGTTAAAGGATGCAAAAAGCAGCGTCGAGGAAGGGAGGAACCGCGGGCTTGCCGTTGAATGAGAAGACGGGTAAAAAAAAAAAGTGCTGACAAGATGGCGGAGGCCAGACCGCATGGTGGAGCCGCACTACCTACAGTGGAGAAGATGACCGAGGTGATGGCGGTGCAGCTGGAAAAGCAGTTTGCGAGGCACATGGAGGCTTTGAGGAAGGAGATGGCGGTCACATTGAAGTCATTGGTGGAGGAGGCAATCGCCCCAGTGAGAGTAGCTGTGGAAAATACATCGGCCGAGGTGAGAGAGCAGGGCGAGAAGATAAAGGAAGTGGAGGAGGCCGCGTCGCAGCACAGCGACCAGCTCACCTCGATGGGGGACGAGCTGTGAAGGGTGGTGGAGGCCAACAGAGGGCTCCGAGCAAAGCTTGAGGAGTTGGAGAACCGCTCGAGGCGGCACAATCTAAGAATTGTGGGCTTGCCCGAAGGGATCGAGGGTCCAAGGCCAACAGATACTTTGCGAAGAAGTTGGTGGAGCTGATGGGGGAGGGGGAGAACCCCATTCGATACGAACTGGACCGAGTTCATCGGTCGTTAAGGCCAAAGCCCAAAGTGAATGAGCCGCCAAGAGCAGTAATCATCTGTTTCCATAAGTACTGCATGAAGGAGAAGGTGTTAAGCTGGGCGAAGCAGAAGCGCGAAGTGCAGTGGGATGGCGCTGGAGTTTGGTTCTACCAGGACTTGATGGTGAAGCTGGCAAAGAGACGAGCGGCGTTCGGGCGAGTGAAGGCGGCACTGTACAAGAAGGGGGTGCGATTTGGTATGGTATACCCGGCGAAGCTAAGGGTGACGAATGGTGCCAAAGACTTTTATTTCGAGAGAGCAGAGGCGGCTGAGGCATTTGTCCCAAGCCTTCTGCCCTCACAGACGTGAGGAGCGGAGCTGGAGGAGAGGCTGTGGACTGTCACTGGGGGGCTGGAAAATGCACAAATGTTATAACTTTCTTTTTACTAACGTACTGTAATTTACTTCTCTTCACATTGTTACAGAGTTCAAGTTATTAGTTGGGTTGATTGGCTTTCTGTGTTGCGACTGTTATATCTTAGTTTAGTGAATTATATGGGTTGGATTGTTGTTTTGGTTTTTTCTTTCTCTGGGACTGGGTGGGAGGGGATGGTATAGCGTGGCGGGGGGGGCCACCCCTGCTAGCTAACTAAATTCGGCCAGTGAACGGAGGTGAGGTGAGAGGAGGGCTGCGGACATTGGAGCCTGTTTGGCAGGTTTCGATGGGCCTACGAGGCGAGCGAGGGGGGGGGGGGGGGGGGGGGGGGGGGAGAAGAGAGAGAGAGAGAGAAGGACCAGGTGAGACTTAAAAAAAGGGCTGGGTTAGTCAGGTGTTTCACTCTGGACTTGACGGAAGGGCTCGAGGAGTAGCGGTAATGGTCAGCGAAATAGTACCCTTCCAGATGGAGAAGGTGATGGCAGATCAGGGGGGTAGATATGTGATTGTGCTGGAGGGGAGGCTAGTGGCGCTGTTAAGTGTACATGGCCCCAATTGGGTCAATGTGGGATTCGCAAAGAAGGTGTTTGGGGCCATCCCCGACTTGGACACACACAAACTGATAGTGGGGGGGGGGGGGACTGGAACTTGGTGTAGCCAAGGTTGGACAGGTCACGGCCGCGCTGGAGAAGGGGGTAGCGCAGAGACCAGGGTGGAAATTAGATGTGGGACTTTTGGGGAACCAAGGGTTCTGTGACAAAATTAAAAAGGTAATTAAGGAAGATGTAGGTTTCAACTGTACGGGTGAGGTGTCGAAGGCGGCCGTCTGGGAGGCTCTAAAGGCGGTGGTGAGGGGGGAGGTGATCTCGTTTAAGGCCAGGGTGGACGAGGAGGAGAGGTTGGAGCGGCAGAGGGTAATAGATGAGATTTTGGAGGTAGATAGGAGTTATGCAGAGGATGGGGACCCTGCAAAGCTGGAAAAGAGAAAAGCTTTGACCGACTATCTACCAGGAAGGCGGTGCGCCAACTGAGGTGAGCAAGGGGTGCAGGTTACGAACATGGAGATGTTAGCAGGTCAGCTCCGGAGGGAAGCAGCGGCAAGGGAAATCGTACAGGTGAGGGATAGGGCAGGATAGTTGGTGGTGGCGCCGGATCTGATTAACAAGGTTTTTGAGGAATCTTATGAGAGGTTGTACAGGTCAGAGCCATCCGGAGGAGATCGTGAGATGCAGTAATTTCTAGATGGGTTGGAGTACCCGAGGTTAGGGGAGGGGGACAGGGCTACATAAGAAGGAGCGATAGGGGAGCAGGAGATAAAGGATGTGATTGGGAGCATGCAGTCGAGGAAGGTGGCAGGGCCGGATCGGTTTCCGGTGGCATATTATTAAAAAATTCAAGGATAAGATGGCACCCCTGATGGTGGGGATGTTTGAAGAGGCGATAGGGAAGGGGGTATTGCCACAAACCTTGGGACAGGCATCGATCTCCCTGTTGCTAAAAAAAGATAAGGATCCGACGGAGTGTGGGTCGTATAGCCCCATATCACTTCTGAATGTGGACTCAAAAATATTGGTGAAGGTACTGGCGGGTAGGCTGGAGGAGTGCCTCCCGAAGGTGATAGGCGAGGATCTGACGGGGTTCGTGAGAGGGAGGCAGCTCTTTTCAAACATTAGAAGGATATTGAACGTCATTATGGCACCGGCAGAGAAGGAAACAGAGGTGGTTGTGGCATTGGACACTGAGAAGGCGTTCGATCGGGTAGAATGGGGGTACTTGATGGCAGTTCTGGAGCGGTTTGGGATTGGACCAAGATTTGTGAACTGGGTAAAGCTACTACATAAGGAGCCGAGGGAGAGTGTCCGCACAAACATCAGCTCGAGATACTTTTCTCTCCACTGCGGGACTAGGTAGGGATGTCCTATGGCCCCCCTGGGTATGGAATGGAATAGTGGGGGGGGGGGGGGGGGGGGGGGGGGGAAGAGGAGAGAGAGAGAGAGAGAGGAGGAGGAGATAGAGCATAGGGTGTCCTTATATGCTGATGACTTGCTGTTATACGTGTTGGAACCGAGTGTGTCGTTAGGGGGAATATTGGAGCTGCTTCGAGTGTTTGAGTCTTTCTCGGGGTACAAGCTGAATCTAGACAAGAGTGAGTATTTGTGGTATTTCGGCCGGGTGTGAGGGCGGGGGCGGGCTGCCGTTCTGTAGGGCCGGGACTCACTTTAGGTACTTGGGGGTGCAGGTTGCCGGGAGTTGGGGGGGGGGGGGCTCTGCAGGTACAACATTTCTAGTTGGGGGGGGGGGGGGGGGGGGGGAGGAGGAGGAGAGTGAAAGCAGATCTGGCAAAGTGGGATGGTCTCCCTCTGTCACTGGCGGGTCGGGTACAGGCGGTTAAAATGAACGTGTTGCCACGATTTCTGTTTATATTTCAATGCCTGCCGATTTTCCTGCCAAAGGATTTTTTCAGAGAGATTGAGGGAAGGATTATGTCGTTCATATGGGGAGGGAAATTGGCCAGAGTTAGAAAGGTGCTAATACAGAGGGAAAGGCAAGCAGGAGGTTTGGGTCTTCTAAACCTGATATATTACTGCTGGGCAGCAAATGTGGAGAAGGTGCAGAGCTGGGTAAAAGGGGTTGCTTCCCAGTGGGTCAGAACGGAGGAGAGTTTGTGCAGGGGGTCAGGATTCAAAGCACTAGCAACAGCGCCGCTCCCGATAGCCCCGGGTAAGTACTCAGGGAGTCCGGTAATAATAGCTTCATTGAAAATTTGGAGGCAGTTCCGGCAACACTTCGGGTTGGGGGCTGGGTCAAGGGAAATGCCGATTTGGGGGAACCACAGATTTGAGCCAGGGAGGTGGGATGGAAATTTTCGGAAATGGGAGGAGAAGGGGATTAAGACACTAAAAGATTTGTTTCTTAGGGGTCGGTTTGCAGGATTGAAGGAGCTGGAAGCGAAGTATGGGCTGAAGCAGGGGGAAATGTTTAGATATATGCAGGTTCGAGATTTTGCTAGAAAGGAGATACAGAACTTCCCAGAGGAGCCAGCCTCCACATTGCTGGAGGAGGTGCTGACGACAGGGGGACTGCAGAAGGGGGTTGTGTCAGCGGTCTACGGAGCTATTTTGGAGGAGGAGGAGGCACCGCTGGAAGGGATCAAAGCAAAGTGGGAGGAAGAGTTGGGAGAGGATATGGAGGAGGGTTCTGGTGTGAGGTGTTCTGGAGAGTGAATGCCTCCACCTCTTGCACGAGGTTGGGGCTGATACAGCTGAAGGTGGTATACAGAGCACACCTCACGAGGGTGAGGATGAGCCAATTCTTCAAAGGAGTAGAAGATGTGTGTGAACGTTGCAGGGGTGGGGCCCGCTAACCATGTTCATATGTTTTGGTCCTGTCCCAAGTTAGAGGATTACTGGAAGGGGGTTTTTAGGATAATTTCTAAACTGGTGCACATGAGACTAGACCCGGGCCCCCGAGAGGCCATATTCGGGGTGTCGGACCGCCAGGGTTGGAAACGGATGCGGAGGCAGATGTTGTAGCCTTCGCCTCGTTGATCACCCGAAGGTGGATCCTGATGGGTTGGAGAGCAACCTCTCCACCCTGTGCCCTGGCAAGGCGGGGGGATCTGTTGGAATTCTTGACTCTTGAGAAGGTTAAATTTGAACTGAGGGGAAGGATGGAGGGGTTCTACAATTCACGGGCACTATTTATTATGCACTTTCAAGAACTGGATAACATCGAACATTAGTTGGGTGGGTGGGGGGGAGAGAGAGAGAGAGAGAGAGAGAGAGAGAGAGAGAGAGAGAGGAGCAATGGGTGTTAATGGGGGGGGGATTCCGGATTCCTTTTTGTCAGTTGTTTATGTGAACATGTGGTGAATGTTTTGGGTTTGGTGGGAGGATGGGAGCGTTGTTATTGATATGGGGATTGACATATTTGTTACTGATTATTGTTTATTGTTGCCTGCTGTGATAGTGGAGTTGGACACTTTAGGAACTTTCTAGCAGTTATTGGATAGGCACGTGGAGCACACCAGAATGACAGGGAGTGGGATAGCTTGATCTTGGTTTCGGACAATGCTCGGCACTGTTCTATGTTTAAAACTCAATAAATATCAAATCATAAGCATCCTAACCAGATACAAATTTGTATCAAGGAAAGATTCTCTAAAAGATACAAACAGAAAATGTTTATCACAACAAAACATTGCAACTAATCATACTGTAAATCATTTTAGATAGTTAAGGTTTACAGGGATCTGAATCTTAGATTAAAAGATTCACATTCTGCAACATACAAGGGGCGGGATGGCCCAAAGCTGGTGCCAAGAATGGCGCAACCCACTCCGGCGTCGGGCCACCTGGAATTTGCAGAATCCTCCGCATGTCCGGGGGCTAGGCCGGCGGCGGAGGGGTTCGCGCCTCGCCAACCGGCGCCGAAGGGTCGCCATGGACCCGCACATGTGCAGAACCGCCGATGTGTTCTTGCGCATGCGCAGGGTGTTTCTCTCTCCAACCCCCCCCCCCCCCCCCCCCCCCCCCCCCCCCCCCCCCCCCGCCCCCCTCCCCCACCGAGGACTCCAGCAGACAGCCTACCAGCCAGGTCCCGCCGTGATGGACCACATCCATTTCATGCCGGCAGGACTGGCCGTAAACGGGCAGCTGCTCGGCCCGTTGGGCCCCGGAGAATTGTCGGGGAGGGTCGCTGCCAATGGCCCCTGACCGTCGCGGCGTGAACCTCGTCCGAAAACCAGCACCGGAGAATTCGGCAGCTGGCGCCGGAGTGGGATTCACACTGCCCCCCCCCCCCCCCCCCCTCCCCTCCCTCCGCTGGCGATTCTCCGACCCGGCCGGGGGGGGGGGGGGGGGGGGGGGGGGGGGTGGTAAGAGAATCCCGCCCAAGGTGTCTGGTTTAGACAATGCAGGCATTGAGTGCAGGACAGACACAACTAAAGCTGATTATTAATATAATCTTTCCTTAGCCGAGTAAGACAAAAACATTCCACAAGAAACAAGAAACTTCATATTTGTTCCTCCCAACCCCCAACCCCATTATAGTACAAGTTATAAATGTCTACGTACGCAACATCCTTAAACTGAATTACTTAGGAAATATGTGCCAGGGTTTTAGGGATAATCTATATCCCAGATGTTTAATTACTCACGCCGTTCAATTAAACATCCAACTCCCCTCGTGACAAATTTAACAGCGTTGATTTTGAAAAATCAAGAATCAGTAAAGTTGATAAAAATAAATTTTTATTTACCTCATACATTTCTCCAATACTTCACGCAAAAACTTTGGTTTGGCTTGGTCAGGGTCCAGAGCCAAACAATCAGACCTGTTTGTTCATGCGTGTGTGGGTGGGACAAAGATAGAAAAAAAGATAATGAGTTATTTATGTACATAGAACATAGAATGATAGAGTGCAGTACAGGCCCTTCGGCCCACGATGTTGCACCGACATGGGAAGTCAAAAACTAAAGGCCATCTAACCTACACTATGCCATTATCATCCATATGCTTATCCAATAAACTTTTAAATGCCCTCAAAGTTGGAGAGTTCACTACTGTTGCAGGTAGGGCATTACACGGCCTCACCACTCTCTGCGTAAAAAACCTACCTCTGACGTCTGTCCTATATCTATTACCCCTCAATTTAAGGCTATGTCCCCTCGTGCTAGCCACCTCCATCCGCGGGAGAAGGCTCTCACTGTCCACCCTATCTAACCCTCTGATCATTTTGTATGCCTCTATTAAGTCACCTCTTAACCTTCTTCTCTCTAACGAAAACAACCTCAAGTCCATCAGCCTTTCCTCATAAGATTTTCCCTCCATACCAGGCAACATCCTGGTAAATCTCCTCTGCACCCGTTCCAAAGCTTCCACGTCCTTCCTATAATGAGGCGACCAGAACTGTACGCAATACTCCAATTGCGGCCGTACCAGAGTTTTGTACAGCTGCAACATGACCTCATGGCTCCGGAACTCAATCCCTCTACCAATAAAGGCCAACACACCATAGGCCTTCTTCACAACCCTATCAACCTGGGTGGCAACTTTCAGGGATCTATGTACATGGACACCGAGATCCCTCTGCTCATCCACACTGCTAAGAATTTTACCATTAGCCAAATATTCCGCATTCCTGTTATTCTTTCCAAAGTGAATCACCTCATACTTCTCTACATTAAACTCCATTTGCCACCTCTCAGCCCAGCTCTGCAGCTTATCTATGTCCCTCTGTAACCTGCAACATCCTTCCACACTGTCTACAACTCCACCGACTTTAGTGTCGTCTGCAAATTTACTCACCCAACCTTCTGTGCCCTCCTCTAGGTCATTTATAAAAATGACAAACAGCAACGGCCCCAGAACAGATCCTTGTGGTACGCCACTCATAACTGAACTCCATTCTGAACATTTGCCATCAACCACCACCCTGTGTCTTCTTTCAACTAGCCAATTTCTGATCCACATCTCTAAATCACCCTCAATCCCCAGCCTCCGTATTTTCTGCAATAGACGACCGTGGGGAACCTTATCAAACGCTTTACTGAAATCCATATACACCACATCAACTGCTCTACCCTCGTCTACCTGTTCAGTCACCTTCTCAAAGAACTCGATAAGGTTTGTGAGGCATGACCTACCCTTCACAAAACCATGCTGACTATCCCTAATCATATTATTCCTATCTAGATGATTACAAATCGTATCTCTTATAATCCTCTCCAAGACTTTACCCACAACAGACGTGAGGCTCACCGGCCTATAGTTACAGGGGTTATCTCTACTCCCCTTCTTGAACAAAGGGACCACATTTGCTATCCTCCAGTCCTCTGGCACTATTCCTGTAGCCAATGATGACATAAAAATCAAAGCCAACGGCTCAGCAATCTCTTCCCTGGCTTCCCAGAGAATCCTAGGATAAATCCCATCAGGCCCCGGGGACTTATCTATTTTCACCTTGTCCAGAATTGCCAACACTTCTTCCCTACGCACCTCAATGCCATCTATTCTAATAGCCTGGGTCTCAGCATTCTCCTCCACAACATTATCTTTTTCCTGAGTGAATACTGACGAAAAGTATTCATTTAGTATCTTGCTTATCTCCTCAGCCTCCACACACAACTTCCCACCACTGTCCTTGACTGGCCCTACTCTTACCCTAGTCATTCTTTTATTCCTGTACCCTGGAATAAAGTCCAGAAACATGTTTTAGAACAGGGTCAGCCAAACTGTGACCAAGGGACAGGCAGCCCCAAGATTTAGCTTGTGGAGCTCGGTCATATTCAAATTTATCTCTTATTCATTGATTTGTCCTGCTTGAATTTGGTGGCCAGGTGTTCATTTCAGTGAATAAATTCTGAAGAAGGGCACAAAGACTAATGGGAGCAACCATTAAAATGTTGTGGATTAGATTCTGCAGTCAGCAATGTAGCGATGGGTCACTGTGGCATGGTTTTCCCCATTTCCAATGTCAATTTGAATCTGGCACCAAAATAAGGAGATCGCCTGGTGTCCAGCAACAGTGATGTCATCAAGCAGCAAAGTAAAACCACTTAATCTCTGTTATTTTTCATTTTCGTTTGATAGCAAAATAAATGATTGGGGCATACATATAGGATTAGAGTCGAAGCAAAAATGTTGTCAACTTTAGAAAAAAATAGAATAGTAAAATACAAAATACCGCATAATTAAGAAATCGGACATTCAACAATTATACAATTACTCCTTCTGGGCTACTGAGGTTGTTGAGCCGTAATTCTGAACAGTGTGCTGTTAAAAACTGGATCGACCACATTCAACAGGGTGCAACTTTTTACACAAGACTATAAGCATAACGATGAATCATGACAGCAACATTTTGATTTCTGCATTTAACTGCTTGTGTATGAACTTCAGAAGTCGCTGTCAGTTTCAGAGGAGTAAAGACGACAAATGGCTGACAGCTTTTGACATCACTACTGTTGCAAAATTCAGGCTTATTTGTGTTGACCGAGGTTCCACAATATGTGAACAATAATGGTAAAAGGTTTGCTCTCCCACTTCCACTTTAGTGCTTGCCCATTTATTACGATCCCAAACCAGACCCCAACAGTGGCTAGGATACTGAACTGAAACTCCAATATTTTATTTTATTTTGTAAGACTGTGCGGAAAAAATACTTTGCTGCAGGAGCGACTGTACGGAGAAATAGAGATTTGGTATTTTAAAATAAAATTCTTTATTATGATTAAACTCTTTAACCACACCCAAACACAGTTTACGATTATCCCTTAAATAATACTACTCAATGCAGAAAATATCATACACACTTAATTACTATCTCTATTCCCAATTAAACAATAAAAAAAGGAGAAAAATACAGCTTTCAATCCATGCTATACCACAATGGCAAATTATACTTGCTTTCCAGAACAGATTTGGCTCCTTTTGGAACCCCTGCAGACTCTGGCTGTATGTCTTCAAAACACTGTTTCAACTGGTTTGTTTCAGCCTTGATACCAGCTAAGTATGCCTTAATTAGGTTTACGGCCTACCTATGCGAGCGTGGCTTGGTCCCGCCTATTGTGGGTGGGGTCCAGTTCCCAACGCCTCGCGGGACTTGGGTAGATTCCGCGAGATGTCGTGGCTGACGGGCAGCCCACAGGAGGCTTCACTCGGCATCTACTGGCCACGCTGTGCTTCCATTGGTTGCGTCGTGGCCTGTAGATCACGCTCTATTACTCTTTTTTTTTAAACTATCATACTGTGAGCAAAAGACCTTACTTGTGGTCTAAAAGGTTAGTCAAATCTGAACTTAACTCCAAACATTTTCTCAAAATGTCTGAATAGCGTAGCTTCACCCAACAATGATATCATCTCCCCAAGCTAAAAATAAATGAACTCCCCAGATAGCCCAGGTTGTTTTTACACTGGTCAATTTTACCTTCTGACTCCTAAAAGCTTTCTGGTCTTGCAAAATAAAAGTAGAACATAGAACATAGAACAGTACAGCACAGGACAGGCCCTTCATGTTGCGCCGAGCCATGATCACCCTACTCAAACCCACGTATCCACCCTATACCCGTAACCCAACAACTCCCCCTTAACCTTACTTTTTCTAGGACACTACGGGCAATTTAGCCCGTATTTTAAAAGTATTTTAAAAAACATGACTACTGCAGTTATAGACGCTCTAACCTCAGGCTTTTAAATTGCCCAATGTTTATAATCCAATATCTAAAATCCTGCATTTTCCACACCTTATACACCCACTTGATCAATGAAGATGACCCCAGACTCCACTATTCACAGTGTAGTGGATCAATATAGACAGACTATACCCCCTCATCAAGACACTTAAAAACCATATTCATGTACAGGGATACTTCAAGAATGCACACAAGAGCTGCAAGTCTCAACGCAATAAGCAAATTGTAACCAGTAGAATGCCAGAGGGATCAATACTAGGGTCTAAATTATAACAAGCCCTTGCTTTAAATTGCCCCACTTTATGTCATTTTACTTTAAAGTCATACAGTCTTTACAGCTGGTATTCCTGATCATGTTGATCATCATTTTCCATTTAATGCTATTGCATGCCATTTTGCGTTGTTGTTGCATATGTTGTGTTGCCTCACGTTGATGTGACACCTGGACCCATGACCCCCGATCAGTGCCATTTTGAAGCTAGTGCGATAAGAGGTGTTCATTTGCATTGGAGGAAGCTGAGATTTATTTTTAATGCTGAAGCAAAGTTCTCAAGAAAGAATGTCAAAACCAAGTTTTTTTTCCGCAAGGAAGAAGTTGAAAAGGCCAATTTCTTGACTCAGCAAGCTGATTTTTTTCAGAGCCCCAGGTGTGCCTGATGTGCAGCTTTACAGTGGATGAGCCAGGGAGGCCATTTTAAAGTTTGCGAGAGAGAGATATTTGCTATTTTACAAAGGTAAAATTGCTTTCCTTGTCTCAGGACTTGTTCGGGTGAAAAATACAGGGTGCAGTACTTACCTTTCAGGCAATCTTCTGATTAATTTTGGAGACCCTAAGTCTGGCCCTTGTTTAACTCTGCAGCAGATGAGGCACAGAGGCCATTTTAAAGTCAGCGAGGAAGCCCAGCGTCAAGGTGCTAATCTCTCAAAGCCACCTCCACTGAAATTCTATAGGCTTGTCCTCAAAGCATCCCTGAAGATATCAAACATTGTTGGGAACGCAGAGGGAAAGTCACAGCATCGGAGGGAGTGAAAAAAACCTACCAAACAACTCATTAGAGTCTGCAGATTACGCATTGGACTTAACATTATCTAATGTGGATTTATACAGTATTTCTTTTATATTTAATGATTTATTTTATTTTGAAAGTTATTTCAACTAGGAGTGTACAGTATATATAGTATTTCAACTTGTTCACAGGTCATGATTTTCAGGAACCAACTACAAACTTATTGTATTTATGATCTATGCTAAATGAATTGGATGAAGGGGCAGACTATATTATTGCCAAATTTGCTGATTACACAAAGATAGGTAGGAAAGCAGGTTGTGAAGCGAATAAAGAGTCTGCAAAATCATCATAATAATAATAGCTTATTGTCACAAGTAGGCTTCAATGAAGTTACTGTGAAAAGCCCCTAGGTTATAGATAAGCTAACCGAGTGAGAGTGGGCAAACATTTGGCAGGTGGGAGTATAATGTTGGAAAATGAGGTTGCCCACTTTGTCAAGAATAGAAAATCAAAATATTATTTAAATTGTGAGATTGCAGAATGCTGCAGTACAGAGGGATTCTGTAGCCTTCAGACACAAAAAGTTAGCATGGAGGTACAAGTGATTAAGAAGGTAAATTGAATGTTGGCCTCTATGCAAGGAGGTAGAGAATAAAGTAAAGAAGTTGTGCTGCAATTATACAGGGCATTGGTGAGACCACATCTAGAGTACTCCGTACAATTTTGGTCGCCTTATTTAAGTAAGCACAGTAAGAAGTCTTACAACACCAGGTTAAAGTCCAACAGGTTTGTTTCAAACGCTAGCTTTCGGAGCCCTGCTCCTTCCTCAGGTGAATGGAGTAGTGCTCCGAAAGCTAGCGTTTGAAACAAACCTGTTGGACTTTAACCTGGTGTTGTAAGACTTCTTACTGTGCTCACCCCAGTCCAACGCTGACATCTCCACATCATATTTAAGTAAGGATATATTTGCATTGGAAGCAGTTCAAAAAGGGCAAACAAGACTGCCTCCTGGGATGGAAGAGTTGTCTTATGGGGAAAGGTTGTGTAAGTTGTATCTGTGCTCAGTGGAGTTAGAAGATTAAGAGGTGATCTCATTGAAACATACAAGATTCTGAGGAAATTTGACACATGAAATGAAATGAAAATGAAATGAAAATCGCTTATTGTCACAAGTAGGCTTCAAATGAAGATACTGTGAAAAGCCCCTAGCCGCCACATTCCGGCGCCTGTTCAGGGAGGCTGGTACGGGAATTGAACCGTGCTGCTGGCCTGCCTTGGTCTGCTTTAAAAGCCAGCGATTTAGCCCTGTGCTAAACCAGCCCTTTATTGAAGCTAAAAAGATGTTCTTCCTCATGGGGGAATCTAGAACTAAGGAGCACAGCTTAATGAAAGATGAGGAGGATTTATTTTCTCTCAAAGGATTATCGGACTTTGGAATTCTCTTCCAAAGAAGCAGAGGCATACTATCCAATGATGCAGGACCTCATATCACAGCAGGACACATCACAACCAATACAATCCTCTTCTCCTTCGACTCGTGTCCAAAGGCAATTCCAGCAAATGTGACTAATTCGTTATCAGGAATGGGAACCCATATTAATTTTCCACACCAAAGCCACTTTCAACCAGCATCAATCTGAGGAGATCAGTTAACTCAGACAGCCTGATGGTGAAAGACACCAGGACAATATATCTTTAATTATGAATATTTAAATTTCCTTCTCTTTACTTCGATTTCAAGGGGCCATACACAAACTGCAGCCGAATGGATAAACAAGTAACTAGATTTCCAGGTTCCTGCTATGCACTGGATAGTCACCAGGTGGTGTGAAGAGCTGTTAGGCAATGATTTAAGCCCTACCTTCCTCCACTCCTGCCTTGGTCAGTCAGGATGATATCTCTCCTGGTGGCCTCGGTCTGATTTGAACCTCAGAATAATGAAATCAAACCTAGTGCTACCTTGCTGCACCAAATACTCTGGCTCAAACATCAGTGCGGCCCTTTTACACAAAATTTCAAAAGGCACCAGATTCAATATTGTAAATATGTTCAGTTACTGCTAATCTGCCGTCAAAATAACTACAGAACCTCAATACTTACCAATCATCCCAGCTCCATCTGAATTGAAAGTTACTCAAATGATGAGAAAACCAGTTGATAAATCTGGAAAGGAACATTTGAAACATAGGTTAACAACAGTTGGGGTAATGGAGGTTAGACGATATCGGGAAACACACTGGGAGGAAAGGTGCTTTGAAGTGTGATAATGTAACAAAAAAAATGCATGTTGTTACTTTCCTGTTGTATTACTGTGGACTGGAGGTCTTGTAATGCAGTGGGTAGTGCCCCTAACTCTGGGCCAGAAACTCTGGGTTCAAGTCGCACTTCAGGACTTGATTGCCAGGGGAGGTGTTCTTAACATGGCGAAACTGGTTTTGATCAGCCTGTTAATCATTCCAATACATCTGATGGCAGGTGGTTACAGCAGAGTGTTTCCTAGTCAGCCACACTGCAGAAGGCAACAGCAAACTTCTGCAGTATTTTGCCAAGTGTAATCATGGACCAATCCAAAGGGTCGAGGATCGCAAATGCTCTCTTAGGGCATGATGCTTGAATGGAGAACTGCTGTGTAATCTATCCCTAATATTGATGGAAACATTTCAGACATCAGACCTCATTGTACCAACTCCAACAGAAATGGCAAGGCAGACATCCCATCAAAACTGCTTGTGGGAACTGGGAACAATGGGCGGGAGACGGGCTGGCGCCGAGGCTGGGAGCACCAGGCTAGCTGAGTGCAGCTAGTCAACGGGAGCCGAGGTGGGGGGTGTCCATAAGGGGGAGGGGGGAGTTGTTCTGCTGACGGGGATGGAAACTGGGCATGGTAACAGTGAGGAGGTCATGGGTGGAGCCGGCCAGGAGACAGGCCAGAGGAAGCGCGACACATGGCTGGGGGGCTGGCCAAGGAAAGGGGATGGCTGATCGGCAAAGGCGGGGGGAGTGCCCCCCAATCAGGCTGATCATCTGGAATGTTAGAGGGTTAAACGGGCCAGTGAAGACGGCGTGTGTGTTTGCGCATCTGCAGGTTCTGAAGGCGGACATAGTCTTGCTGCAGGTGACGCACCTGAAAGTGGCAGACCAGGTTAGGTTAAGGAAGGGCTGGGTCAGTCAGGTCTTTCATTCGGGGCTGGATTCTAAGACGAGGGGGGTTGCGTTCCGGATTAATAAAAGGGTACAATTTGAGGCGGAGGGCACAGTCGTGGATGGGGGTGGCAGGTTCGTTATGGTGAGGGGTAAGCTCAAAGGGGTGAGAGTAGTCCTGATCAGTGTGTATGCCCCTAATTGGGACAATGTGGATTTTATTAGGAGGATGCTAGGGAAGATCCCCGACTTGGACTCGTGGAAGTTGATCATGGGCGGGGACTTTAATACAGTCCTGGACCCGAGCCTGGACTGGTCATGCTCAAGAACGGGCAGGTTGCCAGCAATGGCAAAGGAACTGAGAGGGTTCATGGAGCAAATGGGGGGAGCAGGTCCGTGGAGATTTAGCCGGCCGACGGCGAGGGAGTTCTCGTACTATTCCCACGTCCACAAGGTGTATTGCCGAATTGACTACTTTGTTGTGAGTAGGGACCTGTTGGCCGGAATGGTGGGGCAGAATATTTGGCAATTGCCATATCGGACCATGCTCCGCACTGGGTAGACCTGCAGTTTTGTAAGGACAGCTTTCAGCACCCATCATGGAGGCTGGAAGGTGGACTACTCGCGGACGAGGCGGTGTGTGAGAGGCTGAGGAAATGCATGCAGATTTACCTGCAGGTGAACAATACTGGAGGAGTCTCGGCAGCGGTGCTCTGGGAGGCACTGAAGGCAGTGGTGAGAGGGGAGCTGATTTCAATCTGGGCGTACAGGGACAAGACAGACAGGGCAGAGACGAACCGACTGATGGAGGTAATTCTACGGATGGACAGGAGTTACACGGAATCCCCGAGGCCAGAGTTACTCAGGAAACGACAGAGGCTGCAGGCCGAGTTTGGGATGCTGACTACAGGCAAGGCTGTAGAGCAGCTTAGAAAGGTAAAAGGCGTGATTTATGAGCATGGGGAGAAGGCCAGTAGAATGCTTGCGCAGCAACTGAGGAAGAGGGAAGCAGCTAGGGAAATAGGGAGGGTAGTGGATGGGGAAGGTAATCTAGTGGGTGATCCAGCAGAGCTGAACAAGGTCTTTTGGGACTTTTATAGGAAGCTATACACTTCGGAACCACCCAGGAGACCAGGAATGGGGGGCGAAGAGTTATTGTGAGGCCTGAAGGTCATGCAGTTGGGTAAAGCCCCAGGGCCGGACGGGTATCCGGTGGAGTTTTACAAAACATTTGCCTGGATAGTGGAGCCGCTGCTGGTCAGGGTCTTTAACGAGGCAAGAGACAGAGGGATAAGGGCCCGGAGGCCTGTGGGTCATACAGACCTATCTCTTTGATCAACGTAGACGCCAAGTTACTGGCCAAGATTTTGGCGACCAGAATTGAGGACTGTGTACCGGATGTAATTGTGGAGGACCAAACCGGGTTTGTAAAGGGGAGGCAGCTGGTGGCCAACATAAGAAAGCTGCTCAACGTGATTATGATGCCTCCGGAGAGTAGGGAGGTAGAGATAGTGGTAGCCATGGATGCTGAAAAGGCTTTTGAACGGGTCGAGTGGGATTATCTGTGGGAGGTACTAGGACGGTTCGAGGCGGGTTCATCGACTGGGTTAGGCTATTGTATCAGGCCCCGGAGGCAAGTGTAAGGACGAACAGGACGACATCGGACTACTTTAGACTGCACCGTGGGACAAGACAGGGCTGCCCTCTCTCCCCACTGCTGTTTGCGCTGGCCATAGAGCCGCTGGCAATTGCACGGAGATCTGCTGTTATATGTATTGGACCCAATGGGGATGGACGGTATTATGGCAACCCTGAGGGAATTTGGCCGGTTCTCCGGATACAAACTGAACATGGCTAAGAGCGAGTTGTTTGTAATTCAGGCGAGGGGTCAGGAGAGTAGGCTGAAGGGGTTGCCTTTCAGGCTAGTGGGGGGAGAGTTTCCGATATTTGGGGATTCAGGTGGCAGGGGACTGGGGCAGGTTGCATAAGCTCAACCTATCCCGAATGGTGGAACGAGTGAAGAAGGAGGTCCGGAGGTGGGATGCGCTCCCGCTGTCATTGGCGGGGAGGGTGCAGACTGTTAAGATGACGATTCTCCCGCGGTTCTTGTTTGTTTTTCAGTGTCTCCCCATCTTTATCCCGCGGTCCTTCTTTAAGAGGCTGAATAAAATTATTCTGGGATTTGTATGGGCAGGGAAGTCCCCGAGGGTGAAGATTGAAAGGAACAGAGAAGGAGGGCTGGCATTGCCGAAGTTCAGCAACTATTACTGGGCGGTCAACATAGCGATGATAAGGAAATGGATGGTGGGTGCGTGGTAGGTTTGGGAGCGGATGGAGGCTGCTTCGTGCAGGGGCACTAGCTTGGCAGCCCTGGTCACGGCGCCTCTGCCGCTTTCGCCGGCATGGTACTCCACCAGCCCGATAGTGGCGGCGGCTCTTCGGATCTGGGGCCAGTGGAGGAGGCATGTAGGGGAGGTAAGAGCATCGGTGTGGACCCCAATCTGCGGCAACCACCGTTTTGCCCCGGGGAACATGGACGGGGGGGATATCGACTGTGGAGGAGGGCGCGGATTGTGAGGATGGGGGATCTGTTCCTGGAAGGGAGCTTTCCGAGCATGAGGGCGCTGGAGGAGAAGTTTGGGCTGGCGAGAGGGAACGACTTTAGATACTTGCAGGTGAGGGATTTTGTACGCAGACTGGTGCCGTCCTTCCCACGTCTCCTGCCGAAGGGGAGGCAGGACAGGGTAGTTTCTAGGGGAGAGGGTAGAGTTTCAGACGGCACTCAAGGAGCTAATGAGAGCTGAGGATATGCAGACCGAGGACCTTAAGCTTAAGTGGAAGGAGGAGCTCAGGGGTGGAGCTGGAGGATGATATTTGGGCAGAAGCCCTGAGCAGAGTAAACACGACCGCAACATGCGCCAGGCTCAGCCGGACCCAGGAGACGTGGGAAGGACGGCACCAGTCTGCGTACAAAATCCCTCACCTGCAAGTATCTAAAGTCGTTTCCTCTCGCCAGCCCAAACTTCTCCTCCAGCGCCCTCATGCTCGGAAAGCTCCCTTCCAGGAACAGATCCCCCATCCTCACAATCCCCGCCCTCCTCCACAGTCGATATCCCCCCCCGTCCATGTTCCCTGGGGCCCACATGACGGTGGCCCGGATGAGCAGTTTCTTCGGGCTGGAGGACAAGTGTGCTAGATGTGCTGCAGGGCCGGCTAACCATGTACACATGTTCTGGTCGTGCCCTAAACTGAGGGAGTATTGGCAGGGATTCGCAGATGTCATGTCTCGGGTATTGAAAACTGGGGTGGTAATGAGCCCGGAGGTTGCAATCTTTGGGGTTTCGGAGGACCAGGGAGTCCAGGAAGAGAGAGAGGCTTCCCTGGTAGCCCAGCGACGAATACTGTTAGCATGGAGGGACTCAAAGCCCCCCGAGGGCTGAGGTATGGCTATCGGACATGGCGAGCTTTCAAGTCAAGTTCGCCTTGAGAGGTTCGCTCGAAGTTGGCAGCCATTTATTGACTTCTTCGCAGAGGAGTAAGCGTCAGCGAGGGGGGGAGGGGAGGGGGGGGCCTAGGGTAGAGTAGAGTAGGGGAATATTGAGGCAGGTCCGTATGTGAACAGAGCTGTGGTTTGTACTATGTTTAATTTGTAAATTGTGTCTGGACTTCTTTTTGTTTTTGTACTGTATAATGTCACTTTTTCTATATGGCTAAAATACCTCAATAAAATTGTTTAAAAAACTGCTTGTGGGACGAGGCAAAAATTTTTTAATTGGTAACAAATTGAACAGCCTGCTTTTTCAAGGTAATAAGCTAGCTTTTCCCAGACATTCTCTCTCTGCTTACAGCATGGCAAACAATTCCCAACTTGTTGCAAAAGCAAAGATGATTAGAGTAAACAGCCTTGTAATAATTCAAAATGTTCCATTTTCTAGTAAGGTGATTTAACGAAACGATAATCGCCATAAGATTACTGTCCCAGAGCAATGACAATTTATGCAGCTTTGTAACAAGGCTCGCCCATGACCATCACGTCCATCTGGCAATGGCTCAATAGCTTTCAGCTTGCTTTTTCCCCAAATGAAAATAAGTAAAAGCTAAACAATTGATGTAGGTTCCTCATCAACTTTCAGTTTTGTAAATATAATTCCTTCACTTGGTGATCTTTTTTGTTTTGTAATTAATTCTAATCGATTACATCACATTGACATTTGTTTATAATCAGGATGGCGTGAAAGGACACCAGTGCAAGGGCCGCTCATTAGTTGCGAATCAGAAATTTATTGGGCTGAGGATTAAAATAATTACGTTGAATATTATTTTACAGCTTAATATAATACTGCATAATCCACTTGAAGACTATTTCAGTTTGGAAGACAATCTACAGATGTTATTATAAGAAACTTGTCTGGATATTGCTTGTTGTAACTGCCAAGAACTAAAATGTTGTGGGAAATTGAAACTGGTGGCATTTGGATATTTGCCATTTCAGTTTTTCAGCAAGATTGAATTTAATGTAATGATACGTTTCCATTTTAAGGATAAATTTGTACAAATGGTTCATTTTTACATAGAATAACCAAGCATCAGCCAGCACAAAAATAAATTGAGGATATTGTGTGTTTTTTCCCCCAAGCTCTAACTACTGTAAACTCGGGTAAAGTTGGACACAATAAGGCTGCCAACTTCCTTTCAATATCAATTTATTGCATATATATCTGATTCTTTAATTTACTGGCAGCTTATTTCGAAATCAATGAGCAATAGGAGATTCAATCGTGACTTTCAAAAGGATGTCGTCCAATTATCAAAATAGAAAACTTTTTCAGAGTTAAGTGAAAAAGATGATATACTGGGATTTGGCCTCTTGGAAAATGAACCAAGTTATTATTACAGCATCTGGGACACCATTTTATTTAAGATTTATGTTAATAGAGCTGTGGGTAACACCCATTGCTCGCTCTCTCTCTGATGTGATAATGAATAGAGCTTTAGATATTTCTCATTGCTCACTCTGTTTCATGAATCTACCTGATTTACAAAAATTTACCTGAAAATGTACGAATCCACAGCACATAAAATGCTGAAATTATGGCACGAGTGACAAACATCACCACTTTAATCACCGCTGTAATGTATATATCGGATTATATTCATTGAAGTTTAGAAGAGTGAGAGGGGATCTCATAGAAACTTACAAATTCTAACAGGAATAGACAGGGTAGATTCAGACAGAATGTTCCTGACGGTGGGGAGTCCAGAACTAGGGGTCATAGTTTGGGTATAAGGTTCAATCTTTTAGGACTGAAGTGAGGAGAAATTTCTTCACCCAGAGTGTGGTGAATCTGTGGAATTCGCTACCACAGGTAGCAATTGAGACCAAACGGTTGTGTAATTTCAAGAAGGAATTAAATGTAGCTCTTGGGGCTAAAAGGGTCAAGGGATATAGGGGGGCTCTCACTGGCCCGGTACTCCACAGTGGGGGTGGCGGCTCTGAGAGTTTGGGGGCAGTGGTGGAACCATATGGGAGTGGAGGGAGCATCGGTATGGGCTTCAATTTGTGGCAACCGCCGATTTGTCCTGAGGACATCGGATGGGAGGTTTCGGAGGTGGCAGAGGGCAGGTATCGAGAGGCTGGGGGATCTGTTTATTGATGGGAGCTTTCCTTGTTTGGATTTATAGGAGGAGTTTGAATTGCCTAGTGGGAATGGGTTTAGAATCTGCAGGTGAGGGACTTTGTGCAAAGACAGGTTTCGACCTTTCTACCGCCACAGGGGATACAGGATAAGGTAGTTTTGAAAACGGGGGTGGGGGAGGGGACGGTCTCGGAAATTTCTAAAGAGCTTATGGAGTGGGAGGGAACCCAGGTAGGGGAGGTGAAGCGTAAGTGGGAAGATGAGCTGGGTAAGGAGCTAGAGGCAGGTATGTGGGAAGATGCTCTGAGCAGAGTTAACACGTCCTCATCATGTGCCAGGCTCAGCCTGATACAATTCAAGGTGGTTCACCAGGCACACATGGTGGTGGTCCGGATGAGCAGGTTTTTTGGGGTAGAGGACAGGAGTGCAAGGCGTGCAGGAGGGCCCACAAACCAAGTCCACATGTTCTGGGCATGTCCAAAGTTTAGGAGATTCTGGCAGGGATTTGCGGATGTCATGTCCACGGTGCTAAAAACAAGGGTGGCGCGGCGATCTTTGGAGTGTTGGAAGACCCGTGAATCCAGAGGACGAGAGAGGCTGGCGTTTTGGCCTTTGCCTCCTTGGATCCGGAGGTGGCAGCCATTTCGCAATTTCTTCGGGAAAAACAAACTGTTAGCAGATACAATAAGAGGGGGGAGGGGGTTAGTGAATGAGGGGGTAGGATGAGTTAGTTTAGTTCAGGCGGGATCTGTGAGAGGAGATGGAGGGACTTGGAAATTGTGTGTATAAGCTATGGTGGCGGGGTATGGTTGTTGGTTGGGGGGGGGGGGGGGGGGCTGTTACGTGCTGAAATGTTTGTTAAATAAAAGGGGATATGGGGCGGGGGGGGAAAGAAGGCAGGATCACGGTATTGAACTTGATCAGCCATGATCATAATGAATGGCAAAGCAGGCTCGAAGGGCTGAAAGGCCTCCTCCTGCTTCTATTTCCTATGCTTCTGATGGCCTCAGTGTCTTAAAGTGCTGTTAGTCGTTCAGTTAGGAGTAAAAATTGAAACAAGCCTCTTTTATCAGATGCCAGTAAATGAAAAAAACAAATATGCATGTGATGAGACCATCAATTCACACGACACGTGGTTAGAAGCGAACAGTGGTTTTAATCGTCTTTCAACAGAGCCTGTCTGTGACGAGATGAACTCTAGATGAACTGGCAGGCAGGCTCACAACAGCAACCTTTATACTTCCGGTTAGGGGGCGGAGCCAAGGGTGGAGCCCAGTACAAGCTCCGCATCTCCCCCTATGGGTAGAGCCGCGCAACTACACATGATCTAGTACAAGGTACAGGCTCAACACATGTTGTACAATACAGTGTGGATTATTAGTGTTTATAATTCACCACATTCACCCCCTGTGAAAAAATCAAGTCCGGCGGGGGTGATGGCTTACAAATTGAGTCTGTCTGGTGGTCGAGTTGTCCGTTGTGATCGGCGGAGCACCGGGGTTGCAGCCTCTTCTGGTGGCTGGACGATCACGGTTCGTTGGGGTACGATGGCGGACTCCGGGGGTGATTCTGTCCGAGCTTCGTACCCGTCTGGTTCGACTGGGGGCTGGGGGCGCTGGAAGCTTGTGGGCGCGGAACATGTGTAGCGACTTGGTAGGTGCGGGGCGTGACGAGTTGGGCGGGGTGTAGTGTGAGGGGTACCTCGGCGGTGGTAGTGGTGGGATTCGATCCTGCCGGCGCTAGGTCCCGGAGGGATACAGTGTCCTGACGGCCGTCAGGGTACTCTATGAAGGCGTATTGGGGGTTTGAGTGTAGTAGAAGCACTTTCTCTACGAGGGGGTCAGTTTTGTGTGCCCTGACGTGCTTCCGGAGGAGTACTGGGCCCGGTGTCTTCAACCGTGCTGGGAGCGAAGCCCCCGTGGTAGTGCCCCTGGAAAAAGCAAAGAGCTGCTCGTGAGGGGTCTGGTTGGTGGCGGTACATAGGAGGGACTTAATAACGTGGAGCACGTCAGGGAGGACTTCCTGCCAATGGGAAACCGGGAGATTCCTGGACCGGAGGGTCAGTAGGACGGTCTTCCAGACCGTCGCATTCTCCCTCTCCACCTGCCCATTCCCCCTGGGGTTATAGCTGGTAGTCCTGCTCCAGGCGATGCCCTTGTCGAGCAGGTACTGACGCAGCTCGTCGCTCATGAAGGACGAACCTCGGTCGCTGTGTACGTAGCCGGGGAAACCAAACAGGGTGAAGATACTATGCAGGGCCCTAATGACTGTGTGGGAGGTCATATCGGGGCACGGGATAGCATAAGGGAAGCGGGAGAACTCGTCGATGACATTCAGGAAGTACACATTCCGATTATTCGAGGGAAGTGGCCCGTTGAAATCGATGGCGAGGCGTTCAAAGGGCCGAGAAGCCTTGACCAGGTGGGCCCTGCCTGGTCTATAGAAGTGCGGTTTGCACTCCGTAGAGATTGGGCAATCCCTGGTGATGGCTTTTACCTCCTCAGTGGAGAAAGGTAGATTTTGGGCTTTGATGTAGTGGGCGAGCCGGGTGACACTCGGGTGGCAGAGGTCATTGTGGATGGCTTTTAGGCGGTCGCTCTGCGTGCTGGCGCACGTGCCGCAGGACAGGGCATCTGGGGGCTCGTTGAGCTTCCCGGTCGATACATGATATCGTATTTGTAGGTGGAGAGTTTGATCCTCCACCTCATGATTTTATCATTTTTAATTTTGCCCCTTTGCGAGTTGTCAAACATAAAGGCAACCGATCTTTGGTCGGTGATGAGGATGAACCTTCTACCTGCGAGGTAGTGCCTCCAGTGATGTACAGCCTCCACAATGGCTTGTGCTTCCTTTTCGACCGTGGAGTGTTGAAGTTCTGAAGCGGAGAGGGTTCGGGAGAAAAATGCGACTGGTCTCCCTGCCTGATTCAATGTGGCTGCAAGGGCGACCTCTGAGGCATCGCTCTCAACCTGAAAAGGGACGGGTTCATCCACCGCCTGCATGGCCGCTTTGGCGATGTCCTCCTTGATGCAGTTGAAGGCCTGGCGAGCCTCAGCCGACAGGGGGAAAAGTGTGGCCTTAAATAGTGGGCGGGCTTTGTCCGCATATTGAGGGACCCACTGGGCATAGTATGAAAAGAATCCCAAGCACCGTTTGAGGGCCCTGGGACAATGAGGGAGAGGGAGTTCTAAGAGGGGGCGCATACGGTCCGGGTCAGAGCCCAGGACTCCGTTTTCCACGACATAGCCGAGGATGGCTAGCCTAGTCGTGCGGAAAACGCATTTCTCCATGTCGTAAGTGAGGTTGAGTTTCTGGGCCGTCTGGAGAAATCGATGGAGGTTGGCATCGTGGTCCTGCTGGTCATAGCCGCAGATGGTGACGTTATCCAAGTACCGAAACGTGGCCCGCAGCCCGTACTGGTCCACCATTCGGTCCATTGCTTGTTGGAACACTGAGACCCCGTTTGTGACGCCAAAGGGAACCCGGAGGAAATGGAAGAGGCGGCCATCGGCCTCGAATGGTGTGTAGTGGCGGTCCTCCGGGCGGATTGGGAGCTAGTGGTATGCAGACTTCAGATCCACCGTGGAGAAAATAGGATACTGGGCGATCTGATTCACCATGTCTGCAATCCTGGGGAGAGGGTACGCATCGAGGAGCGTAAACCGATTAATGGTCTGACTATAGTCCACGACCATGCGGGATTTTTCCCCGGTCTTGACGACCACCACCTGAGCTCTCCAGGGGCTGTTACTGGCCTCTATGATCCCCTCACGTAGGAGCCTCCGGACCTCGGTTCTGATAAACACCCTGTCCTGCAGGCTGTACCGCCTGCTGCGAGTGGCTACGGGTTTGCAGTCCGGAGTGAGATTGGCAAAGAGTGGGGGGGGGGGGGGGATTCACAGCGTGGCTAGGCTGCAGATAGTGAGTAGGGGTCCGCCGAAGCTGAGAGTGAGACTTTTGAGGTTACACTGGAAGTCGAGTCCCAGTAAGAGTGGAGCGCAGAGTTGGGCAGGACGTATAGTTGAAAATTAGAGTAGCTAGCGCCTTGGATTGTTAGGGTCGCGACGGTGCGCCCTTGGAGGTGAACAGAGTGGGAGCCCAAAGCGAGGGAGATAGTTTGCCGTGCAGGAAAAACAGGGAGCGAACAGCGTCTTACCAGATCTGGGTGTACGAAGCTCTCGGTGCTCCCGGAGTCAAAGAGGCACGGTGTACTGTACCCGTTGATTTTAACGGTCATCATGGAGATGCGGAGGTGTTTCGGACGCGACTGGTCCAACGTGACCGCGCTGAGTTGTGGGTAGTCGGCGGCTCGATCAGCTGTGCTGGAGTTGCCCCGTGGTGAATGCCCGCTGAGGTCGCAGTCTTCGATCTGGGTTGCTGAGTTTGGAGCCCAAGATGGCCACCCCCGTGAATCGCACGTGGTGGGCGGCAAGGAAGATGGCGTCCAAGATGGCGGCCCCCATGAGTCGCACGTGGCCGGCCGCGTGGTGGGGGGTTGCCAAGATGGCGGCCCCCATAGGTCGCACGTGGCGGTTGGGGGCGGAGTCGGAGTACAGGCCGCAGCGTTACGGGGCCTGCGAATTCAGGGAGCGAGTGCTCCGGGCTGCAGGAGGGTTTGAGGCTGGAGCTCTCTTCGCCAGACATACTCTGGCATAGTGTCCTTTGCGACCGCAGCTGCTGCAGGCCGCGTTGCGGGCCAGGCAGTGCTGCCGCGGGTGCTGGGGCTGGCCACAAAGGTGGCAGGCTGGAGTAGCATAGTGGCTGGGTGGTCGCGCGGCGCAGGCCTGGGGTAGTCGCTGGTCAGGGGCCCATGACAGGGTCGCGGAGTCCGCGGGGAACGAGGTGAGGCTGCGGAACGAGACCTCCATAGTTGTGGCGAGTTCTACATTGTCTTCAAAGTTTTGGGCCCCTTTCTCAAGCAACCGCTGGCGCACGTAATTGGATCTGAGGCCTGCAACAAATACATCGCGGACAGCGAGTTCCCTATGTTCTGCAGCATTTACAGCTCGGTAATTACAGTCCCGGGATAAGGTTTTTAAGTCTCTTAGGAATTCTTCTAGCGATTCTGTGGGGCGCTGGCGGTGAGTAGTAAAAACGTGGCGCGCGTAGACCTCATTGACGGGCCTCACGTACATTCTGTCGAGTAGGGCCAGGGCCTTTGTATATGAGCCAGTACAATTAAGTTGAGTAGATATACGATGGCTCACCCTTGCGTGCAGTAGGCTGAGTTTCTGCTCCTCCGTAGTTTCTGTAGTGCTTGCTTCAGCCAGGTAGGCCTTAAAACATCAGAGCCAGTGTGAAAAGATTTCTTTCGCCTCTGCATCCTGTGGGTTGAGTTCCAGTCGATCAGGTTTGAGGGCTGATTCCATGGTCATTCCTTACTGTTTCTTAAGACGATCAAATTGATGAGACCATCAATTCACGCGACACGTGGTTAAAAGCGAACAGTGGTTTTAATGGTCTTACAACAGAGCCTGCCTGTGACGAGATGAACTCTAGATGAACTGGCAGGCAGGCTCACAACAGCAACCTTTATACTTCCGGTTAGGGGGCGGAGCCAAGGGTGGAGCCCAGTACAAGCTCCTCATCTCCCCCTATGGGTAGAGCCGCGTAACTACACATGATCTAGTACAAGGTACAGGCTCAACACATGTTGTACAATACAGTGTGGATTATTAGTGTTTATAATTCACCACAGCATGCAACAAATTGATATTACAAGAAGTTGGCAACCTCATCGTGCCCTTGTTTATTTGAGTTCACAGTAGTTAGGAGTTTGAGAAAAACCATACCATACTCTCAATTTATATGCTGAATGGTGTTGGATTATTCGGAGTAAAATGTTCCAAATGAAACAGATGGACAAATTTACCCTTAAAATGGAAACATATCACTGCGCCAAATCCAACCTGCTGAAAAACTGATCTGGCAAATATCCAAATGCAACTGGTTTCACTCTCCCAATGCCATTTTACTTTTGGCAGTTGCAACAAACAATATCCAGACAAGTTTCTTAAAACATCTGTTGATCGTCTTTCAAACTGATACTGTCTTCACGTGGATTGTGCAGTATAATGTTAAACTGTAAAATAATGTTCCAACTTAATTATTTTAATGCTCAACCCAATCAATTACAGATTTGTGACTAATGAGCGGGTCTTGTTTCAGCACTGGTGTTATTTCACACCATCTTAATTATAAACAAATATAAATTAAATTAAAATGATATCTTCAATGTGAAGTAAGAAATAAGAATTAATTACAAAACAAAAAAGATCACCACAGGTAAAGGAATAAATATTTATTTTAAATTAAGGGAGATGGGAAACCCAGACAATTGGTTAGTGTTTACTTTATTTCTCTTGTAAAACAGCGAGCGGACTGCCATTGAACTACTGCCAGATAAAATGGGCTAGCTTTGGTTAAGGCCAGATCCAAGTTAGCTCAGGAGGTAATTTCCCCCTCTTTCTTTCTCCTCCCCCCCCCAGGAATAGCAGACCTGGAATAGGCTGCTGGTTCATGCGGTGGACGGCAATTCATGAGAGCTGCTTGTGACAATAAGCAATTTTCATTTCATTTCATTTCTGGCTAAGATAGGCATCAATACATACAAGTAGTTATTTTAGAGAATTCAGAGTTCGAGTGATCTCTCTGGCTACTTCTGATCAGCTGGATGGGTTAAGGAGGAATTTTCCATATTTTCCTTCTTCAAATTTTCCTTGGTTTTTACCTAGCCTTTCCTCTCTCCCATTGATTTGGGTGCACTGAGAGTGTATATATAGTGATTGGCAAGGTATTAACTGTATGGTACAGGCTGGGTGCACCACAGGGGTCATTGTTCATATACCCAGCTTTCTTTGTTCACTTAAAGGTGGCCAATTCAGCTACAGTTCCACTAATGCTAGTAGGCCTTGCATAAGCGGGTAGTCAAGCACCCAAAAGGCCATTTAATAGAAGGTGTCAAAGGATGATAGCCAACTTTGATGCTATTCTCAACTGATGTGCACACACATGCATCTTCCACCGGAGTCAGAAGCCAAGCTTTTATGCAGAAATTTAAACTAATTTATTCCTCGTTAATCCAAGGATACTCGAGGCCAAACACAGCGAGCACGCTAACCCCATGGATCAACAATAGTCAACCTAGCACAGAACAGATCATAGAATCATAGAATTTACAGTGCAGGAAGAGGCCATTTGATTAATCGAGCCTGCACCGGCCTATGGAAAGAGCACTCTACTTAATCCCACGCCTCCAGCCCGTAACCCACCTAATCTTTGGTCACGGAGGAGCAATTTTGCACAGCCAATCCACCTAACCTGTACATCTTTGGACTGATTGAAACTAGGACATTTTTGGTACGTGTTGTGCAGTACCACACTACACACAGTGGACATTTATCAATAGAACATCAGAAATATCCTTAATTTTAAACATGTGAACACAGGAACAAAGAATGATAGCAATTGTCCCGTTTGTAAAATGATTGTGACAAGTGAGTTAAATACATTTTACCTTGAATTAATTTGAACAGTTTCTTAGTTATAGAAGTGTTCTAAAACAATTACTTCTATTCTTGATCTTCATTTTAGACAGAAATCCTACAACGCACAACAGAAATGATCACCTAAAACTGCATTTACAAACAAATTTAAACTGATGACAGTTACCTGTCTATGCAAATTGTATTCATACTATCGATTCGCATGTATAGCATCTCCGTGGCTTGTGCAAGCTGAGATTTACCAGTTAAGCAAAACATGAAACATGTTTATCAGAAAATTACAATTACAAAGGACAATTACAAGGGAAATTTTTCATGCAGCAGGTGGCTAGGATCTGGGATGCACTGTCTGAGATTCTGGTGTAGGCAGATTCAGTCGTAGCTTTCAATGGGGAATTGAATAATATTTCAATAGAAAGCATTTGCAGGGCTTAGGGGAAAAAAGGTGAGGAATGGGACTAGCTGACTTATTCTTGTAGAGAGCCAGCATGGACAAGACACGCTTATTCTAAGCGTACCAATTTGTGAAGAGAAAACTTAAGGTCCCACAATCGCAGACAGAGATTACTCTCAGCAGCTATTATCGGGCGAGTGAGTCAATAATTTCCACTTTTAAAACAGATTTGTGTGTGTTTGTACCAGTAAGTTCCTCATACTATACAGCAATCCAGCATTCAATGAGACCTATAATAAGGAGAGTGTCCAATTGAGCTTCATTTGTATGACAACTTATCATGCCTCAGAGTCATCTCAAAGTGCTTCACAGGATTTGAAGCTCAAGCAGTTCAAAGAGTCAAAACCAAAAGCAGTGGAAAGCTAGCAAGAAGCATTTCAAAGCATTTCTCTGCTTTTGGGTCAAGAGAAAACCTACCCAAAAAGAATAATGAAAACAATCCACATAACTTATGAACATTATTAAACAGACAGGAAGGCATTTGATATTGGAAATACTCTCCTCTTATGCTTACTCCTGAGTTGTTAGCATTGAGTAAATGGTTCTTTCAAATAACTAACATTGCCAAAAGGATACCACTTGTGGTAAAGAGCCAGGCTGCAGCTTGCAGAGTTCGATCAACAGTGTTGTATACATGACCTCAATATGAGGGGGTAAGGGCAACTGGAAAAGTTCTCCGAAGACAACCTACACAAACAATCATTAACATTATTGAAAAAACACTTGTAATTTACTGGAAGTGAACAGAAATACATATTCAACTGCATAAATGTGTTTATAGAATCACAATTACCCCACCCCATCTTGTAGTCTTAGAAACTCTAGTTCCTTAGCAAAAGCATCATTGGCAAAACTGTCAATCAATAGATGCTAAAATGTCAGTTTTGTTTTGTAATGTGTATACATACACTGAGGCGCTTTAACACATAAAAGCTGCACCACATTAGCCAAGTGGACCAAGGCTTTCTAACAAGTATGTACCACTGAAATGATAAACAAAATCATGCTGAAGGAACTAGGGGAATCTCTTCCTAAAACCTAACACTATTAAAATATGGTCTGAATATAAACTATAGAATAGAATGTAGAGGACAGTCGGAGACCATTTAGCTCATTGTGGCTCTTTGGTAGAGCTATCCACCAGTCCCACTCCCTTCCTCCTTCCCTATTAACACTGCAATTGCTTTCATTTAGAAATTCATCCAATCCCCTTTAGAAAGTTACTTTGAATCCTCTTCCTGCACCTTTCAGGCACGGCATTCCAGATCACAATACCTCAGCATAAAAAGAGAGATTTCCTCATGTGACCCCGGCTTCTTTTGTCAATCACTTTAAATGTGTTTCATCTGGTTACTGACCCTTCTGTCACAGGATATAGTTTTTCCTTATTTGACCATGACTCTTCCATGATTTTAAACATCACTTTCAAATTGCCTCTTTAGCTTCTCGGTTCCAAGGAGAACACCAGTTTCTCAAGCCATCCCACAGAACTTAAGTCTTCCATCTTTAGTATCATTCTGGTAAATCTCTTCTGCATCCTCTCCAAGACCACACTGTATGTCCTTCCTAAAAGTGTGGTGGCCAGATTTGAAAATAATACTCCTGCTGAGGTTTAATCAATGATTCATAAAGATTTAGCATAGCCTCCTCATTGTTGTACTCTATTCCTCTATTAATAAAGCCGAGAATCCATATGCTTTAAAAAAAAAAAAACAGCCTTCTCTGCTTGTCTGCTGCCTTCAAAGATTTGTGTGCCTACTTCAGCTCTCTTTGATGAAAATGTGCTGTTTAGTCTGATACTATCCTCCTCATTTATAACTACAGTTGTGGTATTTGCAAACTTTAATGTACTGTATATACAAGTCCAGTTCATTAATTTATGTCAAAAAGAGCAGTGATCCCAAAACCAAACACTGGGAATACAACAGCACACTTCGCTACAGTTCAATAAACAACAGTTCTCTGCTTTCTGTCCTTTTAACCAATTTTGTGCCCCTCCTTCCACTGTACCTTAAATCTCTTGGGTTTTTCTTTCAGCAACGAATCAGCATACATTCAGCATGTCTGAGGCTTTATCCAGCATTAGGTCATTGGAAAGGTTTCTTTCTAACATATAGCTTATCTTGAACAGCTCACACAATCTCTAGTTCAGTAAAGTGAATTTAAAAAAAAATATTTTTAACTTCACTTCTATCGGTCTAATTTTCTATACTTTGGAATCAAGTCTCCAGTAAGATAAAATGTGAGTTACCAACTTTCATTAAAAAGGAACACACCTCCACTATATGGTAATTCAGAGGAATCTTGTTTTTTCCAGGATAGCTAAGCAGCTGTGCAGCACTGTCAGAGAGAAGAAAATCAGCCAAGGGAATTTAAGGCAAAACAATAGAAATGTAAATTACAAATGTCACAGAATTACATTCAGAATCTCGACTATGAAGCTGAAATATGTCAGTGGCCCCCAGAAAATGAAGAGTTTACATTCTTTCACAGACCAAATTTAACAATTCAGTCTTAACATACTTCATCAAGTCTGCAATTTCAATACCAAGATCAATCACTAAACGTTAAAGAACAATCTTAAGATAAAGGACCATTGCCAACGGCAACTTAAATTGATCGAGGTCCCAATAGTTAGCAGACAAACCCACAAATTATTTTAAGAATTTTTGCTTTCTCTTCCCATTTCCTTATCAAATTCGGCTGCTTCAACAGTAACCTTCCCTCCATCATAAGATCAGAATGTTCACTGGTATTTGCAAAGTGTTCAGTCCCATTTGCGACTCTTCAGATACTGAAGCATGTCTATGTCCATATGCAACAAGACCTGAACAACATTCAGGCTTTGGCTAATAAATAGCAAGTGATATTAACATCCTTTAAGTGTCAGGGAATAACCCTCTTCAACAAGGGCAAATCTTACCATTGTCCCTTCACATTCAATGGCATTTATATTGTTGAATTCCCCGACTATCAATATCCTTGGGATTACCGTTGACCACAAACTAATCTGAACCAACCATACAAATGCTGCGGCTATTTTTATTTAGGGGAAGGGTTCACCAGTCTGGAGGAGCTAAGGGAGAGGGTAGAGCTGCCGATGGGGAGTGAGTTCAGGTACCTGCAGTTTAGGGATTTTGCGTGAAAGGTCTGGAGGGGGTTTGCTAGGTTGCCAGGATACACCCTGCTGGAGCGACTACTGCTCCGGATGTGGAAGGGGAGGGAAGAATTGTTGATATATACAAGTGGCTGGGGAGCAGGGAGGTGAAGATCAAAGAGAAATGGGAAGCGGAGTTGGGAAGGGAGATCAATTGGGGACTATCGAGTAAGGCACTGCCACGGGTAAACGGGACCTCCTCTTGTGCAAGGATGAGCCTGATACAGTTTAAGGTGGTGTACAGGTGCATATGACTCGGGCGAGAATGAGTGGGTTCTTTCAAGGGGTAGCAAGAGTGCGAGAGTGTGTGTGGGTGGGGGCCAGCGAATCAAGCACATGTTTTGGGGTTGCGAAAAATTGGGAAAATTCTAGGCGGGAGTGTTCGCGGTCTTAGCCAGGGTAGTGGAGGAGGAGGTGGACCCGGAATCTTTGATGGCGATATTTGGGGTTTCAGAGAAGCCAGAGCTCATGGAGAGGAGGAAGGCCGATGCCGTGGCCTTCGCCTCTCTGATTGCATGGCAGCAAATCTTGCTGGAGTGGCCGGCGGCATCGCCACCGGGGGTAGCGGCATGGTTGGGTGATCTGTATGACTTCCTGCAGTTAGAGAAGATAACGTACAAGTTAATAGGCTCAGCAGGGGAGTTTGAGAAAAGGTGGGGGATGTTCCATCTACAAGATGCACTGCAGCTACTTCCACCACCTTCTTGATGGTAATTAGTATGAGCAACAAATTGTGGCCTTGCCAGTGGCGTTCATATGCCAGGAAGGAATTTTTAAAAATACTAGCTATTTCCAGCATTTCTAATTGTTAACTATATTTATGGTAATTTATATACACACACACAACCATATGCTTACACAAAACTTAAATTTAATCTGATAATATACCCCCCCCCCCCCCCCCCCCCCCAATAAAATGTTACTGCAGTACTGAAACAAAGCAGACGTTACCATGTCTTTCTTTCCTTCCAATGAGATTTGATGATGTATTGCAGATTCTCCTCAATTACATATCTCTCAACAGAGTGACTACCAGGCATTACTGGGCCCTAAAAGAAGAGATAATAGTTTAGGTGTCAAATTTATCTTAAATGTTCAGTGTCCTTATAACCAAAAGAAATAAAGACAACCAACTGTCAATAAAATATGGTACCTGAAACTATAACTAGAAGATTAAGACAATTCATGGTCTTAAATGTTCAGGAAGAAGACAAAGACAACGTTGTCGAGGAGAATACTGAAATACAGGCTACTAGACTAGAAGGGCTTGAGGTACACAAGGAGGTGGTGTTAGCGATTCTGGAAAGTGTTAAAATAGATAAGTACCCTGGGCCGGATGGGATTTATCCTAGGATTCTCTGGGAAGCTAGGGAGGATATTGCTGAGCCTTTGGTTTTAATCTTTAAGTCATCTTTGTCTCCAGGAATAGTGCCAGAAGACTGGAGGATAGCAAATGTTGTCCCCTTGTTCAAGAAGGGGAGTAGAGATAACCACGGTAACTATAGACCAGTGAGCCTTACTTCTGTTGTGGGAAAAGTCTTGGAAAAGTTTATAAGAGATAGGATGCATAATCATCTGGAAAGGAATAATTTGATTAGAGATAGTCAACATGGTTTTGTGAAGGGTAGGTCGTGCCTCACAAACCTTATTCAGTTCTTCGAGGTGGTGACCAAATAGGTGGATGAGGGTAAAGCAGTTGATGTGGTGTATATGGATTTCAGTAATGCGTTTGATAACGTTCCCCATGGTAGGCTATTGCAGAAAATACAGAGGCATGGGATTCAGGGTGATTTAGCAGTTTGGATCAGAAATTGGCTAGCTGATAGAAGACAAAGGGTGGTGGTTGATGGGAAATGTTCAGACTGGTGTCCAGTTACTAGTGGTGTACCACAAGGATCTGTTTTGGGGCAGCTACTGTTTGTCATTTTAATAAATGATCTGGAGGAGGGCGTAGAAGGATGGGTGAGTAAATTTGCAGATGACACTAAAGTCGGTGGAGTTGTGGACAGTGCAGAAGGATGTTACAAGTTACAGAGGGACATAGATAAGCTGCAGAGCTGGGCTGACAGGTGGCAAATGGAGTTTAATGCAGAAAAGTGTGAGGTGATTCATTTTGGAAGGAATAACAGGAAGACAGAGTACTGGGCTAATGGTAAGATTCTTGGTGTTGTGGATGAGCAAAGAGATCTCGGTGTCTATGTCCATAGATCCCTGAAAGTTGCCACCCAGGTTGAGAGGGTTGTTAAGAAGGTGTACGGTGTGTTAGCTTTTATTGGTAGAGGAATTGAGTTTCAGAGCCTTGAGGTCATGTTGCAGTTGTGCAAAACTCTGGTGCGGCCGCATTTGGAGTATTGCATGCAATTCTGGTCGCCGCATTATAGGAAGGATGTGGAAGCATTGGAAAGGGTACAGAGGAGATTTACCAGGATGTTGCCTGGTATGGAGGGAAGATCTTACGAGGAAAGGCTGAGGGACTTGAGGCTGTTTTCGTTAGAGAGAAGGTTAAGAAGTGACTTAATTGATGCATACAAGATGATCAGAGGGTTAGATAGGGTGGTCATTGAGAGCCTTTTTCCTCGGATGGTGAGGGGAGATAGATATAGGACAGATGTCAGAGGTAGGTTCTTTACTCAAAGAGAGTAGCAAGGGCGTGGAATGCCCTGCCTGCAACAGTAGTGGACTCGCCAACACTAAACGCATTCAAATGGTCATTGGATAGGCATATGGACGATAAGGGAATAGTCTAGATGGGCTCAGAGAGTAGTAATTGCGTGGAATGCCCTGCCTGCAACAGTAGTGGACTCACCAACACTAAACGCATTCAAATAGTCATTGGATAGGCATATGGACGATAAGGGAATAGTGTAGATGGGCTTTAGAGGGGTTTCACAGGTCGGCGCAATATCGAGGGCCGAAGGGCCTGTACTGCGCTGTAATGTTCTATGGTTCGGCACAACATCGTGGGCCGAAGGGCCTGTTCTGTGCTGTATTGTTCTATGTTCTATGGTCAATAAAACTGCAAACCTACAAACTGATCAGCTTCAACAGATAGAAAGTATTTTGCATCCCCGACACATTTCAGTCTATCAAGATTGACTACAAAGTAATATATTCCAATAATGGAAGCAATCCAATGGCAGAAATGATCAATGGCAAGATTTTAAGTATACAAAACTAGTATAGTAAACAAAATAAAACTAAGAAGTTAAAAGAATAATTCAAAAAGACAATTTTAAATGAGTGAAGTCAGGCAAAATGCAACACCATCAGTGTTGCAATTCGTGCCTGGAATCAGACAGTATACCTGGACACAAGTGACATATGTATTTTAAATGTAAGCACATCGGGTGAATTGACAATTTTCAAATAAATATGCATTTCCCTTTTACAAACTGTTATCAAGGATGAGAAATGTCCATCGTTTGGCAGATTTCTGACACCGGTCCTTCAGAAATCCAATTCATTCAATCAGGAGATGTGGCCAGTATTGTGGGTGGGACCGACCCTCAAGTGAGAATTTTTTAAACCAGCGCACATAGATTGAAGAATTATGAATGACCTGAACATAATTTGTGCTTAAAATTCCCAAATCTTCTGTGCTGTTTTAGCCCATTTAGGCAAATAGCACACCTGGAGGAAACTCCTGCCCAAAGAATTTTTACCAAGGAAAGTCAATCACTGCAAAAGGTTAGAAAGACCATGTATCCTGTGAGATTGTCCCAAATGTATCCATGGCAAAGGATTAAATTAAAATTATAAATCCTTTGCTGACAGCAAGACGATCTTCACTTGTTAATCATGAAAAGTTAAATTTACCAGATATAACAACTGCAAAGGAAATACTCTGTTTTTATCTAGGAGCAGAGAAAAGGCCATAAATACAAAAGGAGGAGGGGTGAAGATCATCTAGTTCCACAAGCCATTTATTACAAGCAGTGCCCAGTTTACTGGAAATTTATAGCACTTTTTTATAATGTGGTGAAACGCAAATATTTCTAGGCCAAGGCCACTTCAAATGGATGCAATTGTAAAAGTACCACGAGATCAGTAGTTACTTACACCTCACAAAAGATCCAATTATCCAATTGAGAAGTTTAAAATTATTGGAAAGTTAGGCTATTATGCTTGCACTGAGATTTTTGCACCTAAATGTCATATTTAAGCATAATATAATTTACTGACAACATGATGTGAAGTTGCCGGCGTTGGACTGGGGTGAGCACAATAAGAGTACTGACAACAGTTCACTCCATATTTTGAAATAGTGAAAGCGGGAAGGGGGCGGATAAAGGAGACAACTACTGTAAAGATACTATGCAATTACACAAGAGTGCTCCTGGTACATGCACAAACCACCCCTTAAATTCAATCTCCCCCTTCAAATTAAAGCCAAGTCCTCGATGAATTCAAATAATTTTAGGAATTTGGATTTGTCTATCAAAGAACACACTTTGGTTTGCTAGAGTCAAATGTTCAGCCAGCAATAATAGCTATTATAAGATGATTATTTTTATAGAATTTTACATCTGTACACTATACAGGGGTGGGTGTTTAAGGCGGGTTCCCCTCTCCCATCCTTGCTGCTCCTCCAGTCTAGATTCTGTTTCTGGAGCAGCAAAAGCTGAAATGTGACAACCTGTGATTGGACGAGTTGGCGAAGCCAGCGTGGGAGAGACATAATCTATGATTGGAGGAACAGCTCTGTCTCTCCCATGCTTGTTGCTCCCCCAATCACAACTCTGCAGTCAGTCCCCGCTCTGACAGTTGTGATTTTGTAAAGTCCCGTAGCAGGACTGCCCGCTAAATCCTGACCTCCTTGGCAGCCGGCCTTTCTTTTTCGGTTAGCTGCTGGTGGTGGAGGAGGAGTCCGCAGGAGATCAGGTAAGAGTCATGGCCAAGTCCAAGAATCACACCAACCACAATCAGCCCAGCAAGTGGCACAGGACAGGGATCAAAAAGCCCAAGTCTTATTGGTTTGAACCCCTGAAAGGAGATGATCCCAAGTTCCTGAGAAACATGCGGTTTGCCAAAAAACACAACAAAAAAAGATCAGCTAAGGCTCAAAGCAAAAAATAAAGTTGTGATCACGAAGAAAAGGACTGGCAGTGTTGACGATTTAACATTTACTGTCCTTGAAGATGGCAGCCATGTGATATCTTGTATTCCAAATTATTTATTTTGAATAAAATCTAATTGGGACTTTAGAAAAAAGCCCCATACCAGCCCCGAAGAGCAGAACATATATTTAAAATAATGGATTTCTGAAGGACCAGTGTCAGAAATCTGCCAAACGATGGACATTTCTCATCCTTGATAACAGTTTGTAAAAGGGAAATGCATATTTATTTGAAACGGGCACAGAGAAAAAGCAGGCAATAGGGACTAAATGGATGGCTCTGTTAGGAGAATTGGGTCAAGTGCTATGGGGGAAGTATACGACATTCTGATTCTGAGCCACAATCTCGCTACTTGTAGTCCTGCCATCACTTTTCTACTTCCATAATATAGCACACAAGTTATACTGAGATTTTACAATGTACTGTTAAAATTACACTTCGAATTCTATCTTCAGTTTGGGTTCCAGTGCCACAAAAAAAACAAGAGCACAGAAAAGAGCAAAACTGGTTCTGAAAGCAAAGATAACGGCAAATGAGCCAGGATTGGCAAAGTTCACTTTCTTTCTATACTGTGAAGCTTCTGACTTCTGTTTGAAATAATTTACCAAGCTAGCTAATAACAGTAACATTATTGGGACTATTCAAAATAGGACAGTTGGTGTATGAGGGACTGCAAGTCAATGATATTTTGCCATCCAAGATCGGTGTTGTCTGTCTTAAACCATGGCACCCATCACTGAAGTAGCACATTAACAAGGAACCAGAGCAACAGCTGCATTTCCCCCTCTATCATTTCCTAACAATTAATTTGACAGCACATCCTGGCTCCATTAATCAGTGTCTTACGCAGAAATAACCCCATCAATTTGATTTGAGAGAGAAGACTGTTACATGTCACAAAAAGGACAAATTATCTTTCCTTAAGGTTGAGTTAAGTGCTTGTAAGATTGTCCGCATTCAAACTAACCATTAAAAGTCAATTACTCTAACCAAGCTAAGAAATGAATCTACGTGAAGTGGGAAACAGAAAATTCAATTCATTTTTGAGTTGCGAGTGGCTGATTACATATTAAATATTTACTGTTTTTGATATCCAATTTGTTTGTCCTAGCATTTATATATCCAATGTCTTGTATTTATGGCATATGTTTAACATAGAAAGAAGTCCCAAGGTATGTCACAGAGGCACAATCAGATTTGAGGAAAAAAAACATTTAGTAACTAATACTTATCACTAGATGACCACTCAGCCAAAATGAACATTACTGCATACCTCAGGGGCATCTGTATAGTCAAACATCCTGAAAATGACTCGTGGCACAGGATACATGGAGTCCTTTGTGTGAGGAGGTGGGGTGAAAGGTGGCAAGTTATGTTGCAACGCCTCACAGAGTACGCTGTCAAAAGCCAAGTATGGTCTTAAGATGTGTTTCTCCTGCCAACGATCCTTTTTCATCTTCTGAATTTGGGCCCAAAGGCAGTCCAAGTACTGTAAAGAAATCATTGTCCTTTAATATGGTGATAAATTAGGCTTTGATCAGTCATTCATTCATACATTGAAATGTAATATTTGCAACTTTGAAACTTTTCTATTGCATTTATTCTAACAATTATAAACAAGGTTAAAATCATTGTCAAAATGAGACAGTATAAATGGTGCAGGAGGGTGTAGCAAGTTAACAGATAGCACTGAACAATCTGACAAAGGAATTTAACCACTAGAGACAAGAATTTTAAATCGCATTGTGAGATCAGGAGTCAATGTAGGTCAGCAAGTACAGGAGTAATAGATGAATGGGTAATCTACAGATACATTAGTTTTAAATGAACTGAAGTTTAGGAAGGCAGCACTGTAGCACAAGTGGATAGCACTGTGGCTTCACAGCGCCAGGGTGCCAGGTTCGATTCCCTGCTGGGTCACTGTGCGGAGTTTGCACGCTCTCCCCGTGTCTGCGTGGGTTTCCTCTGGGTGCTCCGGTTTCCTCCCACAGTCCAAAGACGTGCAGGTTAGGTGGATTGGCCATGATAAATTGCCCTTGGTGACCAAAAAGGTTAGATGGGGTTACTGGGTTACGGGGATAGGGTGGAAGTCAGGGTTTAAGTGCGTCGGTGTAAAATATAAAATATTTTATTATGGATAAAATGAATTGGGTACACTAAATTTTTTTTAAAAACCCATTAAAATGCTTCTCTGAAGGGAAAGATTAAACCATGTGTATTACACACATGGAACCATGGTCTGCGACAAGGCACCATAAACTGCAAGAGCAAAGCTCAAGTTGCTCATCATCTCAAGGTTAAGATGTTACTGCCAAGGAATATATCAAATATATCCAAAGTCATTATTCTATTTAATACATAGAAATGTAATTTTTACTGCTCGTTATATTTTACTTTTACATCGACCCACTTAATAAAATATTGCCGACTCGATGGGCCGAATGGCCTCCTTCTGCACTGTATGCTCTATGTTCTACGGGTGGACAATCAGAGACTGGTTAGCGGACACTGAAATTGTGCCATAACAACATATCCTGGAAAGGGGCTTATCAAGTTTGCATACAAATGCAGCAGCACACTGAACTCAATAACTACTCCTCTGGCAGGATCATAATGACCTTAGCCAGAACATAAATGCTTGAAGAATTAGATTTTGTATTATACTTTAAAAAAAACACATTATAAGAACACAATGTCCATCAATAGGAAGCTTAGATCTTGTGGGAATCATATGCTCTGAAATGGTTCCAGAATGGGCCTCCAGGGATGTATTCACACGACTAGCCAGCATGAACCAATGCTGTTGAAACTGTTCTACACTGATCAAAATATATGAATGTAGTATAAAGCAGCAATATGTGGGAAGATAATGCATAAAAAGCATGCAGTAATTTGGGGCAATAGTTTAAATCTGTAACCAAGTCCCACTAGCAATGTTAGCCACAAGTAAATTGTAAGATCATTTTTAGATTACCGCCAAAACATTGGTACTGCATGATATCCCCCATTTTCCTAAACTGCCCATTTTCCAAAAATTTTTTTCATCGTCGCAGGCTATGCCAACATTTATTGCACATCCCTAATTGCCCTTGAGGGGGGTAGTTAAGAGTCAACCACATTGCTGTGGGTCTGGAGTCACGTGTATGCCAGACCAGGTATTGATGTCAGATTTCCTGCCCTAAAGGACAATAGTGAACCAGATGGGTTTTTACGACAATCGACAATGGTTTCATGGTCATCATTAGACTTTTGATTTCCAGGTATTTCACCGAGTTTAAATTCCATCACCTGCCATGGTGGGATTTGAACCCAGGTCTCCAGAGCATTATCCTGGGTCTCTGGATTACTAGTCCAACAATACCAGTATGCCACTGCCACCCCACAACTTCCCTTTCCTGGGATAATTTCAGTAATAATTTTACAGTTTACAACAAGTGGCAATCTCCATGTAGCTCGATTTACACATCCTTTGTTTGGGGGGGGGGGGGGGGGGGGGGGGGGGTGAAGAGTTATGTTCTCCCCTTTCCTCAGTTCTTGTAGGCCACATAATCTGCCTGTTGTCACCTGCAAAGGCTGGCCTGTAACTGTGCTAGAAAGCACAAAGACATTAATAATTTGCATCCTGATTTTATTTGTGGAGAACCATCCAACTGTCCTCTCCCTATATTACCACATCTGGAACTGCAGCCTCTCTATGCAGCCTTGTACCTATGACCAATGCCCTGAAGTGTAGCATGTTACTACACCATCTGCCACAAAGTGTACTGGTTCACATGTAACAACAGATAAGAGGATGGCGGGTTCCTGGGGTGGCACAGGGCGGGCATTAGGAAGTTGGGAGACCTGTTCATTGACGGGAGGTTTGCGAGCCTGGGTGAACTGGAGGAGAAGTTTGAGCTCGCCCCGGGGAATATGTTCAGGTACCTTCAGGTCAAGGCGTTTGCTAGGCGGCAGGTGGAGGGGTTCCCTTCGCTGCCCCCACGGGGGGTAAGGGATAGGGTGCTTTCGGGGGTGTGGGTCGGGGATGGGAAGGGTCAGGAGGTGGAGGCTGCGTCGGTAGAGGAGCTGAAGGCTAAGTGGGAAGTGGAGCTGGGGGAGCAGATTGAGGAGGGGACATGGGCGGACGCCCTGGAGAGGGTGAACTCCTCCTCTTCATGTGCGAGGCTTAGCCTCATCCAGTTCAAGGTACTGCACAGGGCTCATATGTCCGGGACGAGGATGAGCAAGTTTTTTGGGGGTGAGGACAGGTGCATTAGGTGTTCAGGGAGCCCAGTGAACCATGTCCAAATGTTTTGGGCATGCCCGGAACTGGGGGAATTCTGGCAGGGGGTGGCGAGGACGGTCGAGGGTGGTAGGGTCCAGGGTCAAGCCAGGCTGGGGACTCGCGATATTTGGGGTTGGGGTGGAGCAGGGAGTGCAGGAGGCGAAAGAGGCCGATGTTTTGGCCTTTGCGTCCCTAGTAGCCCGGCGGAGGAATTTGCTGCAGTGGAAAGATGCGAGACCTCCGAGCGTGGAGACCTGGATCAATGACATGCCGGGATTCATTAAGCTGGAGAGGGTCAAATTTGCCCTGAGGGGGTCGGTACAAGGGTTCTTTAGGAGGTGGCAGCCTTTCCTCGACTTTCTAGCTCAACGATAAGGAACTAGGTCAGCAGCAGCAACCCGGGGGGGGGGGGGGGGTATTGTTTAAGTTAATTTGCTTATTGTTAATTTATTTTGTTGTTTATTGGGTTTGGGGGGGTTTGTTACATGCGTTGTTACGGGTGCTGGGGGTGTTTATTATTATTGTTATTATTATTGTTCTGTTGATATATATTTTTCAAAAAATTCGAATAAAAATTATTTTAAAAAAAACAACAAATAAGAGGGTCTTTGAATAAACTCCAGACATGATCACATATAGAATAAAGTGCTTAGTAATAAGCAGGGACTGTGGTACAAGTCACTGCATGTAGCCATTAGTTTTTCACCTCCTCTAGACCCTTTTGATCTTTCCTCATATTTCTAGTAAGAAGTCTTACAACACCAGGTTAAAGTCCAACAGGTTTGTTTCAGTGCTCCAAAAGCTCGTGTTTGAAACAAACCTGTTGGACTTTAACCTGGTGTTGTAAGACTTCTTACTGTGCTCACCCCAGTCCAACGCCGGCATCTCTACCTCATATTTCTAGCAACCCAGTCTCCTTCCTTTCCAAAGTATTGAGAGGAGCATCAATTCCACTTTTCCACAGTTCAGGCATTCAGGACAGAAAGAAATGGCAAAATATAGAAATAATATAAAGAATTGCAAGACACTTGTAACTATACTGGTGAGCAGTTAAAATAGGTATTTTTAAATGATTGAGGTTGGAGAATGTTAGTATTTCTCAACAGTTAAAACATTCTTTTAAAAGAGTGAAAGTCCCTCTTTACACTTTCCCAATTTCCATTTTATCCTTCAGCTAAGATTAAATGCAAAGTCTGAGCTTATGATTTCTGTGTATCATTTCAAAGAGGATGTTCCCCAACTTGACCTTGTGATAATCAACTGCTTTTCATCTCATCCAATGAGAAAAGGAGAGTTCAAATTATCTCAAGGTTCCTCCAATTGGTGCAGCAAACAGTATTTGTCGGAGGTCACTTAATAAGAAGACCATTTCTCAGACAACTGCACATGGCATAACCACATGTCAGAACTAGGTTTACAAAATTCATGCCCAAGGCTCCTTAAGAGAAAAAGTGTTGACTTTCAATTCGCCTTCTCACCTCTTCCTGTACTTGAGGTTGCTCAACAGTCCAGCATTGCAGCATTGGTACATGATGCTTTTGGCGTGTCCTGCAAACAGATTCAGAAAATAGCAAATTTAAGTCTTGGCCCCACATGCAAATTTATTATAGTATTAGAAGAGAGTTCTGTACCAAACCTGCTATTACACAAATAGTCCTAATGGTTCCAATGCATCTCCAAAGAAGTACTTCAATAGGCCCCATATAACCCTAAAGAGCGCAAAATGTTACAATCCCAGTTGATGTTATAACTGAACGGGAAATCCCAGAATAGAACCCTGACTCAAAAGATTGTAACTTTTACTTTAAAAAAAATAAAACATGGAAGAACAGAGTCACGAGACCGCTAATTAACCTTAACAAGAATATTTTATTAAAAATGAAAAGTTGATTATACAATACTCCTTAACTTATCCCATAGCTTACAAATGCACACAGATTTTAAGATTAACAGGGAATAGAAAGGAATACTTCAGCAAAAATGCTCTTATTAACACAAGTCCCTTCAATCACACAGACTGGCATTACTGCAAATATCCTTCTGCCTGTCATGTTCCAATGCCATTTCAACTTTCTGTGACTTTACTGAATAGTCGTTTGTTCTGGTTCCCAGTTCCGTTAACATCTGGTCATTTCTCTAGTTTCCTTAACTAGATGGACTTTAGGTTTCCGGCAATTATTTTCTTTACTCCTTGGTATGGCTTTTCTTCTAGCAAGTCTGAGAGAGACATTCCCTTTTTAGCCTTATAAAACCAACTGTTGCCAGCAGAGCTGCGAGAGCGGCCTTCTGTCTCAAATTCAGCTAAACTAAAACTTAAAAGCTTCTCTACCTTACAAGGCCTCAATTGTGGAGCAACCACTGCTGGTTTATATACTCTTCATGACGTAGCCCTTTCTGAGCATAATAGGGTCACAGTTGGGATTGAAACCACCCCCACACATACAAACACATTTGTCCAGCATGAATCTAACTAAGGATTTTACCCTTCCAGGCACAGAAAATTAAATTAAATGAAACACACTTAAAACTATCCCTTCTTTCTAATGTTTATTAATACAAATATAAATCCCTTATGTTTTCCTAACTTAAATACAATAAGTTACTTTTTTTGGGAAAATATTTTTATTCAAGTTTTTGATATTTTAATATTTTAAATTCACAACATATCAAAGAAGAATCAACACACCCCCGTCAGAACCTCACCCAAACACCCCACTTTGCTCCCACCTGATCAGCTGACGGTGACCAGCTCCTTGAAATGTAGTACAAACAAACCCCATCTCGTGGAACCCCTCAGTCTCCCCAGCCACACCGAGGCACAGGTTAGTGCAACTACCCGTTACCTCAACAGAACCCACCTGCGAGCGATCAGCAAAGCACAGGCTAAAACATCTGGCTCTGCTCCCATCTGCAGCTCCGGAAAGTCCGACACCCCAAATATGGCTCACAGTGGACTGTGCTCCAAATCCACATGCAAGAAGGCCAACATGGTGCTGAAGGACGACCTCCAAAATTTCTCCAACTTGGGGCAGGACCAGAACACATGCGCATGATTGGTTGGGCCCCTCCCACACTGCTCACAAGTACCTTCCCGCCTTCAAACAACCGACTCATCCTCGACTTCGTCAGGTGCACACTATGTACTAACTTTAGCTGCATCAACCCAGCCTTGCACAAGAGGTTAAGGCATTCACCCTCTGCAACACCTCACATTACAACTGCTCCTCCAGCACCATCTCCAACTTGGCCTTAACCTCCTCCAACGATGTCATATCCACCTCCAAAATCCTCCCATAGATCGTTGAGATGACTCTTCTTCCCCCAATAATGAGGAGGATGGTGCCACCGGAAAATTCAGAAAGACCTTTCTCGCAAAATCCCTCACCTGCATATATCTGAAAGCCTCCCCCTCGTGGGATCCCAAATTTCTCTCCCTACTCCTCCAAATTCACAATCCTCCCTTCTAGAAATAAGTCCTTCATGTCAATCACCACTCGCTTCTCCCATCCCTGAAACCTATTATCCATCTTCACTAGCTCAAATCCAAAGCTCCCTCAGATCGGCATCAACTTCGACCCCGCCCCTAACCTAAAGTGTTGCCGAATTTGCCTCCACATTTGCAACGTGAGCACCACCACCGGACTCACCGAATATTCCCCTGGGGAAAATGGGAACGGTGCCGTTGCCAGCACCTGCAACCCTGTACAAGAGCCTGCCTCCATTCTCACCCACAAAGTCTCTGGTTCCCTGCTCCAACTCCACACCTTCTCCGCAATTGCAGCCTAATAATAATACTGTCGCCTTTTCTGAAGCACCTCTTAATCCTTGCCACCTTATCTGCCCACACAATCAACAAAATTATCCGTTCCAACGCCATAAAAAACGTTTTCCACAAAAAGACCGGTAGGCAGGGAAATAAAAATAAAAACCACAGCAAAATATTCATTTTAACCACCTGCATCCGGCCTGCCAACAATAGTGGAAGACTATCCCATCTCACTTAATCCGCCTTGACCCTACCCATCAGACTCGTAAAATCCAATTTACGGAGCCGTGATAAATTGCCCTTATTGTTGGGTGGGGTTACTGGGTTATGGGGACACATGACTGTCTCATGACTGACACATCCTCCCGAGGCTCTGACCTATACAACTTTTCATAAAACTCCTCAAATGCCTTGTTCACCTGCTCCAGTGGCACCACGAAATCCTGAAGCCAAACAATCTCTCACAGCCGCCTGCCAGTGAAGCTGGTCTGCCAGCAAGTGGCTGTCCTTCACCACACAACCCCTTCGTCAGCCATTAGTGCTGAATCGCTTTTCCTGTGGACAGACGTTCATACTTTGCCTGTAATTCCTTACTCCACCCCAGAAGATCTGGTGTAGGATCCTCCACATACTTTCCATCCATCTCGAAAATTTCCTCAACCATCCGCTGCCGCTCGTCTCTTGCCTCCCTGTCCACCAGAGCCTTAAACAAGATGATCTCATCCCTTACGCCTTCAATGGCTCCCACACCACTCATGGCGAAACCTCAATCATCTTTCCACCTTTGCATAAAAGCTCGAGTCTGCCAACAGCCCCACATCCAACCTCCACGCAGGTCTCTGTGCCTGCCCCCTTCCCAGGATCACATTCATCCAATACAGTGCGCTCCCCATAATAAGAAAGTAAATCCTTGAATATATATTATGTACTGGTCTCGCTAAGTCAACATCTTCTTCATAATCCTACTTACAGTTTGGGACATACACGGCAACCCTGCACCATAAACCACCCCTCCCAAACACCCACTACTATTAACGTACCTCACCCCTGGTCAGCCACCACCTTCTGTATCTGAAACCTCACTCTCATGCCCACCAATATCGCTACCCCATTCCCTGGGCCCTACTATCAAGGCCCGAGTGCAACATCTGACTCACCCACCCCTTCCAAAGCCTTACCCGATCCTTCACCCTCTGATGAGCCTCTTGCAACAGCACCACGCTAGTTTTCAAGCTCTTCTAATGCGAAAAAACTCTCACCCATTTCACTGCCCCCCCCCAAGCCATCGCACATTCCACATTACCAAACGGACGGGGGGGGGGGGGGGGGGGGGGGGGGGGGGGGGGGGGGCCTCTCACCCCCTCCCTCTCCTATAACCGCTACTCCTGGCCCCCTTGAGCTGCAAGACACAGCCCTACCCTTAGCCACCTCAGTCACCTATCCCTCCTCCCTTCTCAGAAGCCCCCCAGCCACTTCCTCTAGAAGCCACTTCTCCCAGTTTTGTCCCATCCCCCCACCATTCATACATGCCAGACCCATTGAAACCTGTCCACAAAGGTTCCAATGACCCTGGACCCTCCGCCTCCCATCTCGCTCCCATTCACTAGCCAACCCCTGCCAGAACCCCAGCCAAATATCCAAAAAGAAAACTTACATAAAGGCTCCCCACATCCAGACCTTCCAAACCCCCAACACAACCCCTCAAACCAAGAAGAAACAAATTCCAACAAATTTCCAGGTCCGCCAACCTAGCTCTCAGTCCTTTGTTACTCTCCACCGCCCTCCACAGCTCCTCACTCATCGAGGTGAACTGGTCGCTGTGCCACGACAATGCCTCCTCCACCCCCTCAACAACAGTACTTACTCCCACACCACCGTCGATGTCTTTGCCAAAGCCTCTTTTATCGGGTCAAGAGTTTCATCCACCCACTCCTCGAGCTAGGCCATCATCTCCATTCGATGCCTGTCGAAGTGCTCGGAAAACAGTCGCTCAAACTCTCCCATCACTTTGGCCCCCTTATCCAATGTTATGGGTGGCGCCCTACCCGGTGAGCTTGCTCTCGTCATCTTTGCTCCCACTGGACTCCCCACAATGCTCGCCGGCAGACTATCACTCGCACCCTTTCTTCCCGGATTCTTTTTCTGGGATTTCGATGTCCTTTGGTTGCCGCAACTTTTTGAACAATCAATCATGCAAAATTCTCCCCAAAATCTGGGCGAAAAGGGCTAAAACCGAAAGCTCTAGCAGGAGCCACCCAGCATGTCATCACCCTAAGTCCCCCACAATTATCAAGTTAAACCATTACATAAAGTCACAACTTCAAACCTAGATAGGACAATCCACTTTCTACCCCCGTTCACCTATGAGCCTGAAGGTTTGCCCCATTACTCCTTTAGGATATCAAGGGAATCAAAGGTATCGGGGATAGACAGGGGGGTCTGTAATCAAATCAGTCATGATCTTTTTAAATGGCAGAGTAGGTTTGAGGGTCAAATAGCCTAACCCAATTGTCTGTATGTTTGCTGAGAGAGTTAAAACAATTTCCAGCATCACAGAATTAAAACACTCGTTACCTTATAACAACATTTTCCAACTATCCTTTGCTAGAAAGAGCAAGAGAGAACCTTATTCAATTGTTAAGATGTCAGGTGAAACAAGAGTGAGCAAACCCCGAGATCTAACTGAAATTCCAGTAAGACCAGTCAAACCAAAGTATGCAAATATTAGAATTATCAGCAATTTTTCCAGTTACTGAGATTAAACAATATATTGAAAGAATGAACATCCCATTTGCAGAAGCTAACAGGAAACTAAATGTGTCTTTTTCTGGCTGGCAAAATGCAACAAGTGGTGTGCCACAGTGCGGAGACTATTTACAATTTATATTAATAACTTGGACAAAGGGACCAAAAGTATGGTTCCTACATGAGGTCTCGAGGAGGCTACAAAGGGATATAGATAGGTTAAGTGAGTGGGCAACGGTCTGGAATACTGTGTACAGTATTGATCTCCTTATTTAAGGAAGGAAGCAGTCAGGAGAAGGTTTACAAGGCTAATATGTGGAATGGACAGGTTGTCTTATGAGGAAAGGTTGGACAGGCGAAGCCAGTATCTGCTGAAGTTTAGAAGAATAAGAGGCAACTTGACTAAAACTTAGAAGATTCTGGTGGGTCTTCACAAGGTGGATGCAGAGGGATGTTTCCTCTTGTGCGAGATTCTAGAACAAGGGGGTCATCTTCTAAAAATGAGGGGTTGGCCATTTGAGACAATGATGAGGAGAATTTTCCTCTGAGGGCCTTGAGTCTTTGGAACTTTCTTTCTCAAAAGGCAGAGTTTTTGAATATTTTAAGGCAAAGGTAGATAGATTATCAAGGTTAGGCATGAATGTGGAGTTACGGTTACAATCAGAACAGTCATGGTCTTACTGAATGACAGAGCAGGCGCATGGGCCTGAGCAGCCTGCTCCAGCTCCTAATTCATATGTTCGTATGCTCACAAAAGTAAGAGATTAAAATGTTAATGTTGCAGACTAATCCAGATTTGAATCCATTAAACAAATACTTAATGATGCATCTTCCCTCATGACATGATCAAAAGGGATTAGAATCAATGGTTTCAGAGTACCTTTTCAAATACATGTCAAAATTCCCTCCAAATGGTAACAGTAGAATGCACTTAGTTTAAAAAAAACTTGAACATGCTCATTTCCTGCACAGTAGGTGCCAAAATGGGAATACTAGATTGATTCCAGTTTACCAGGCTGGTAGATGCTGTTGTCTGCTGTCACTTGGCAGGAGGAAAGTAGACTTCTCTGTACAATAACACAGCTCTAAGCAGCTATTTAAAAGCGAGGGTATAAGGTGTAGCTGCAGTGAGCACTCCCAGGATAAGAGGCACAAATGTACAGCAATTCATCTCATTGAAATGTTTTAAAATTAAATCTACACCAGGAAGTCTCTGTCCTGGTCTGAACTAGCTGCTTGTAGTCAGGACAGTGGTGAGATAACGGCAGTGAAGTTCACAGTCGTTGAATTTTGGAAAGGAAAACAATAAAAATAAAAGTGCAGCCGGAGTCCTGATCAGAATGCAACGGCCGTGTAGATGAGTAACAAACAAAAAGAGAATTAAACTGAGTTCTGGCATGCCAACAATCAAGCAGCCTGGTGACTTTCACAAGAGGGGCTTATATTTGGGCGAGTAACCCATTGGTAATGAACTTTATCTCACTATTGGTCATCACTCAAAAGGGAAGTAAGCTTGAAAGGGGGTAAACACAGCTTATGGAATTCTTGTATCTACCACATAACCACAAGCAGTCTCAAAGGCTGCTGAAACTCATTCTGTGCTCCCCAGCCTGTTTTTGCAAGCCCTTCTCCAAAATTTGGAACGGAAAAATATCCTAAGTGGGTATTCAATTTATTGGTGTCCAGGGGTGCAAGTTTTCAATTTGAACGATTAATCAGTCCCACTGCAGTATGCAGAGGGAATCCCAATTGTATAGGGGAGTTCAATCATATGGAAATGTGTTCCGGACCGTGCACTGCCCATGACTCCCAAGTTGCAGTACTTACATCTGTCGATAGGGCAATGAAGTGGCCTCGGCTTTGCACCCCTCCTTGAGAGGAAGAGTGGTGAGCTGTGATGTTAACAAAAAAGGAATGACTGTTACATTGCATGATAAAGAAAAATACATTAGGGGAGGGAGAATTGTGGAGGGAGGTACTGCAGAACCAAAGCAAGGAGCACAGGGAAGCCAAGTTATTGATTTATAATCAAAGAGTTTGGCACCAGCTTGGACAAAAGATGAATCTAACAGGCCATCATTGCTACTTTAATTTCTTCTAATTAAAGCAAATCTCATGGCTCAAAATATTGAATATACCACTTGCTATGCTATGCAGACCTCAGTCAAAGACTGCTGGGCTTGAAACCCATGCCTGACAATAGCTTCAGAAATTAATTGAAAGGCTTCAGAAACATATTGGAATGCAAGCATTAATCCTTGCACAATCTTTCAAAACGCCATGCTCTGAAAGTCATATTTGAACCTTAGGATATCACTCATGAAAAAGGAAAACAGGATCTAAACTTATTACAGCAAGTGAGGTGTGTATACAAAGAAAAGTTAGCATTGAGCTGCAAGCAAACCCAAAACTAATTTAATGCTTAAACTTTAGTTTTGCAGATACAATCTTTAAAATACTTAATTTCTTGGTTACTAATTTGTCTACCTACCTACGGTTGCATTCTCAGCAAGCTATAACATTGGCACAAAACAGTTTCACTTTGCGCTGGCTCTTAGGAAGATGAATGTAAACCCATTGTCAGAACCCAGCGTGACTGCATCAAAGCAGAATGAGACTTAACTCTTTTCTCCAGAGAATCTCTCCTGCTTTACTATAGAGTGAAGAGCCTTGACTCAAGGTTTTGCACTATAATATCAGCACTGATGCAAAGAGCCTTTGCACCATTACAACTATAATGTAAATACAGCTTAAAGGATTAGATACAATCACATAAATTTAAATATAACTACAAGGTTCGGGGTGGGAGATATAGGAAGGATGTCCGAGGTAGGTTCTTTACTCAGAGAGTGGTTAGGGTGTGGAATGGACTGCGTACTGTGATAGTGGTGTCGGACTATTTAGGAACTATCAAGCGGTTATTGGATAGGCACATGGAGCACACCAGAATGACAGGGAGTGGGATAGCTTGATCTTGGTTTCAGACAAAGCTCGGCACAACATCGAGGGCCGAAGGGCCTGTTCTGTGCTGTACTGTTCTATGTATTATTCTCAAAATTGCTAGCTCTTCTAAGAGCTAGAAAGGAATTAAGAGATTGATTTTTTTTTTTAAAAAGAGTAAACTCTTACTTCAGAAAACTTTCGATCTGCAATAGAATTCGATCCATTTCCACATCCTTTTTCTCATACAGCTCCTTTCCAACCCAGGGCAGAGAAGAGAGTACTGCATTCACATACCAGTCACAGCGTACCTACAGCACAGTGAAAATTAAAATGTCAAACATTTGAAAACATTTTCAGCGCAAAATAACAACATAAACTAACTAGAATACCTTTAAGTTCATACAATTGAGGTTTATAAGATTGTTAACTTTTAGGGCTGTGTCTTCAATTTCAGATAAAAAGATGGTAATTGGAACTGTTTTGAAGTCTGCCTGACAGAGTCTGGGTGGTTTGAGATTAAAGGAGGCACAAATTGTTTTACTAGGAAGGAAATGCTTCGTGTTGTAAGGGCCCTTATTTTCCATTTCTTTTTAGATTATCATAGATTATCCTAGAATTTACAGTGCAGAAGGAGGTCACTCGGCCCATCGAGGCAACTCGGCTCTTGGAAAGAGCACCCTACCCCGAGGTCAACACCTCCACCCTATCCCCTAACCCAGTAACCCCACCCAACACTAAGGGCAATTTTGGACACTAAGGGCAATTTATCATGGCCAATCCACCTAACCTGCACATCTTTGGACTGTGGGAGGAAACCGAAGCACCCGGAGGAAACCCACGCACACACGGGGAGGATGTGCAGACTCCGCACAGAGAGTGACCCAAGCCGGGAATCGAACCTGGGACCCTGGAGCCGTGAATCATTTTGATCCATTTAATGGACATATACCTTTAAATCAAGCAGAGGGAAGTGAGGAACTCAAATGTTGCAAAATAGTACACTATGCTATTGGAGATTTAGCTTTTGAACAGCAGAACTCAGACTTTCTGACAACCGAGAGATCGGAGGGATTCGGTTCGATTGGCTGGCTGGTGGCCAATGAATTGGCCAAAGGCCATATTCTGCTCGGTGACAGGTGGTGATTGGGTCATACCTGTGTGGGATGGTTTGCAGAGAACCCAGGAACGTCCTGGACACAGAGAGAAGAAGCTGCGAGCTGCTGTATATCTCTCTCTCTTTCTCCAGAAATGCTGCCTAACTTCTTTTCTGAACCCACAAAGATGTTTTGAGACCTGAATGAATCTACAGTGAAAACCATTACAGACTAAAAGCAAAAGCCTCCAAATGAAGGTCTAGACTGAAGAAAGGTGTACTGGAAGACATCCTCATAGAAACTTATAAAATTCTAACAGGACTAGATGCAGGTAGATGCAGGGAAGATGTTACCAATGATAGGTGTGTCCAGAACCAGGGGTCACAGCCTGAGGATTCAGGGTAAACCATTTCGGACAGAGATAAGGAGACACTTCTTCACACAGAGTGGTGAGCCTGTGGAAGTAGTTGATGCTAAAACTTTGAATATATTCAACAGACAGTTGAATATAGGACTGGGGGAGAATGGGATCAAAGGCTATGGGGAGAAAGCAGGATTAGGCTATTGAGTTGGATGATCAGACATGATCGTGATGAATGGAGGAGCAGGCTCGAAGGGCAAAAGGCCTCCTCCTGCTCCTATCTTCTATGTATCTATGCATCTATATATCTAAAGAGAGGGGGGGGGGGGGTTAGGAATTAGGTACGTGTTAACCAGTTGTATTTGCTGCCTATTTACTTATTGTTATTGTTCTTAATAATAATTAATTGTGTTTAATTAATTATGTTTAATTGGAAGAATTAATTGGTGACTGTAGTTATTGGGCAGCCAGAGACCAAAGACTTTGGGTATTTTCCAAGAATTAATTTGTTAATTTCAATTGTGTTGTGACTCTGGGTCAAGTGGGGTGGGGTTTAACCGTGCATTAGCCCAGGGATGCAGACTTAAGAGACAATAGAAGCAGCCCGTGCGCCAACGGTGGACAAACTGAGAGTCTCCAAAGCCCCAGAAAGTGTTGAGAATGTCAGGTTCTAAACATTTGCACTTTAAACCTCCCTCTTAGTTACAAATTAAGAGAATTTGACTCAAAACAATAACCACATCGGCATTTCTACTCGGATGCATTAAGACGCAATAAACAATTCGGACTAGGGTGACACGTGACACAGGGGTTAGCACTGCAGCCGACGGTGCTGATGAACTGGGTTTGAATCCCGGCCCTGGGTCACTGTTTGTGCGGAGTTTGCACATTCTCCCCATGTTAGCGTGGGTTTCACCCCCACAACCCAAAGATGTGCAGGTTAGGTGGATTGGCCACACTAAATTGCCCTTAATTGGAAAAGAAAATATTTGGGTACTCTAAAAAAATTTTTTTAATAATTCAGAAGGCAAATGATATGTTGGCCTTCATTACAAGGGAATTTGTGTACAGGAGTAAGATGCCGCTACAATTATATACAGCCTTGATGAGACAGTACCTGGAGAATTGTGTACTTTATTGGTTTTCTTATCTAAGGAAGGGTATAATTAAGGGAGTGCAACAAGTTTCACCAGACTAATCCTGGGATGGCAGGATTGTTTTATGAAGAGAGATCGATGAAACTGGGCCCATATTCTCTAGAATTTTGAAGAATAGAAGTGATCTCATTTAAATTTATAAAATTCTTCAGGGTGTGGCAGGGTAGATGCAGATGGGATGTTTCCCCTGGCTGGCGAGTCTATAACCAGGGCCACAGTCTCAGAATAAGGGGTAGGCCATTTAAGACTGAGACCAGGAAGAATGTCTTTACTCAGCGTGGTGAATGTTTGGAATTATCTACCCCAGAAGGCTGTGGAAGCTCAATCACTGAGCATGTTCAAAATAGACATGAATAGATTTCTGTATAGTAATAACATATGGGAATAGTGGTGGAAAATGGAGTAGAGGTAGATGATCAACCATGATCTGTTTGAATGGCAGAATAGGCTCTGACCCAAATGCCGTTCCTATAATACAGGCTGATGTGATTCACAGTGCAATAGTGAAGGGTGCAAAGTTGCCATTGTAAAGATCAGCTTGCAGGCTTGGAGAGAGGAGAGAGACTAGTTCTAGATCACAAGCCTTTAGTTTTACTCTGGGGATGTTGTCCAGGCCCACAGCCTGTCTTGACAAGCAGGACATATTATGAACAAGAAGGACATTTTGCCTATGTCCAGTCACCTAAGAGTACAGTAAAAGAAATGTAAAATACCCATAAAAACATATTTGGCTTCTTACCTGTGGCACATCTTCTTCCTGTGTTACGTTGGCAAAGTTTTCAAACATTGCCACCATTGAAGGAGCAGCAATCACATGGCAGTTCACAAGATCAGACAGAAAGCGAACCTGCAAAATGAACACAGCTTAATTGTAACATGCTGAAATTTGGTATACCGTATTTATCTATATTTACAATCCAAGATGACCACCAAACCCATACGACCAGAACAAAGACAAATATTTAGTCACCGTCAGTAGTCTACCCTTTCCACCCCACCCTGCCTCCCAACAGTCCCACAACCCAAATGAACAATAAATCAGCCAAAAGGCGATCAAAGACCGCACCTCATTCCACTCACCCATCCCCAAACAAAACAAGAACAAAAATCCTAAACTGATTACATTTTTCTTTTATAAATATTTTTATTCTGCATTTTCTCATTATCTTCAGAATTTACACCCCACCAACAAACTGTAAACAGTAACGAATACAATGTCAATCCCCTTTATCATCAACAACGATCCCATCCTCCCACCACCCCCCAAAACAACAGCCACCTGACAACAGAAGCATCAAATAAAACAAACCCTCCCAAGCTGGGTAGGAAAGGCAAAAAAGAAAAAGGAATCAGGAATGGCATATGGGTCACCATTGACCTATACAGTCCACCCCACCTAATATTCAACGCCATCCAATACCTGAAAGAGTACTGTAAATGACATCTATCAATTATGGATGCCCCCCCCCCCCCCCCCCCCCCCCCGACTCCTCCCCTCCACTTCCTCTTGACTCACCCCGGCTAGACTCACCGAAACCTGTTCTACCAGGCTCAAATGGCCGTAGCTCCTCCCCCCCACCTCACTCCCATTCACTGCCCGGTTTCATGGAGGCCCCCGCCCGGGTCTCCTTCCCCCTTGCCCGGTCCCAGGTAAACCAAGAAATACCCTTTACCCAAGCCCCAAAGAACCATCATTGCAAATGAAAGTCCCATCTCTTCCCTTGTCCAAATATATACAATGTTGGCTCATTTAGTACATACACTAACACGCAGTGAAAAAATAAAGTTACATGAGGCTACATCGGTCACGACTATTTCTCAATTCTGCCACAGTCCTGCCTTCGCAAACTCCTCCGCTGCTTCTGCCGTCCCAAAATAAAAGTGCTTGGATTTGTAGGTCACCCTCAATTTAGCTGGATATACTATGCCGCACTGCACCTTGCTGATGTACAGTGCCTTCTTCACCCAGCTGAAGGCAGCCCGCTCACTCGCCTTTGGTAGAGGCCTCCACGACTGCTGAGCCCGATCCAGTTCATCTCGGGAGGGATCGTCTCCCTCCCCCAATAGCCAACATCGTGGCAAAATACTCCGTCGGTGTAGTGATCTGTACATCTACATCTGCACATACACCAGGGACTACTGACAGATGTAACAGCCACAGCATCACTAGAGGGCAACATCAGAGACGGGTATAAAGGGTCCAGCCCAAGGGAGGATCCGCCTCTTTCAGAAGCACAGGGCCAGCGAACAGCAGCAGACAGAGACAGCTCAGCATAGGCAGTTTACCTTAGCTTCACTGGTCATACTGCTTGACTGTATATCTAGTTAAGCTCTGGAAAACAGAACAAACCCACTGAATAAAGTATTTGTGTTAACTGGAAGTCTACAATCTTTATTCAGATTTAGAGAATAACAGTCGGCCTGGGGCCTTCCACCCCTTCGGGCAGACACACAATCCTCAGATTCTGTCGCCTGGATCTGTTTTCCAGTCTTCCATTTTGGCTCGCAGACCCATTTTGGTCTCTATCACCGTCCACAACTCCTTCCCCATCGAGGTGAGTTGACCACTGTGCTGCGATAATGCCTCTTCCACTTCCTTCAGTGTCTCACCTTACTTCTGCACCTCCGCCGCAGCGCTTGATACCGCCACCCTCACCGGGGCAATCGTCTCCTCCACCAGCACTTTCAATACCGCCCCCATCTCCTTCTTCATTGCTTCCATGTGTTTTGTGAACTGTTTTTCAAGTTCCACAGCCATCACCTTGATCATGTCTTCTGCTGTGAACGATGCGGCCTCCCCTGGTGCTTAAACCTCCACTTTCCTTACAGTTCCTGCGCTGACTTTTTCACTCCCTGGCGGACTTCTGCTAACCCCCTTTTTCACGGTCGTTGTTCTCCCAACTTGGACATTTCTCCTCCCTGTGCCTTCTTACAGCCTTTTCAGCCTCCGTTGCTCCCGGGACCGGATGTTAAAACTCCGAAATCCCTATTCCCGAGCGGGAGCCCTCCAGTGTGTGGCTGCCTCCCGGCCGCCATCACCGGAAGCTCTCCTAAACTGATTACTTAAAACAAAATCCTAAAGTAATGAACAGCAGATAACCCCACTCCTCCACTCCCGTTAAATAATTTTATAGCTAACAGGGTGAATCAGCCCCACCCTACATCTAACATTAAAACAAAAAGATAGAGGGAAAAAGAAAATCCACCTATTCCACAAACAATCCTAAAAATACAAACTACAAACTTGAGTAGAAAACCTTCCCAGCAAACCCCCATAATCACATACCCTCGCCCACAGAACATAAATCTCACAATAAATACAAATGCAGCGAACAATTAACAATTAATTTGCCCCTACCTCATGCTTCTTTACAAACTCGTTTGCATCCTCTAACAGTCTCTCTTTTTAAAAGTCACTCAAAGATGTGCAGGGTATACCACCCCGAATCGCACAATGATTTTGTACAACATGCCTACTAGCAGGTTCTGGTCTCGCATCTTGATACATCCCGATGGCGTGGCTCTCCCATCAATAGTCTTTATGATGTTTCGCCCACTTCACGACCATACCTTCCGATCCATCTTCTCCAAGGCCTTCCGTTGCCTTTTCAAGGTCCTCAGACACCACCTGCTGCGGCTTCTTAAATTCTTCCAGCAAGAAGCTTGCCAACATCTTGGCTGTACACGGAGAGGCCAAAGTCGCAGCAGGAGCCTCCAGCCATTTTCTCCACCGAGACTCACGTCGCTTCTGAGTCCGGCGATGATTCTTTGCCTGTCTGCTGCCTTGTGTTATACATGTTGGGCAATATTTTTTTTAGGTTTCTCACCACCCTCCCCCCTGCCACACATCACTCAATGACTGGGTGAAAAGGGTCAAAAACAAAGTACCCTGGCAGGACCCATGTATGCAACTGTTCACCACAAAGCTGCCACTGGAAGTCCGAAGTGATCTACTTTGCTAGCCTTGGAAATTGAAAGCAACTCTCCCAGTTTCAACACCACTAGATCTGTTCCTTCTCCTGTTCCAGTCATATTTCTTCCTCTGTTATGAAAACAGTTCCAACACTTAGAAGCCAATGAAACAATGCCCTTCCCTAGTCAATTTGGCATAGTTCAAATTGCAAAACAGCCAACATTAACTCAGTTTCATTTTGGCTTATATAAAACCACCAAGTTGTATGTATATAGCAACTTTAGCACTGCAAAACATTTCAAGGTCTTCCACATAGCAGATTTAGAGAACAACCAGTAACAAAACATTTAAGAGATGGCCAAAAGCACAGTCAGATGGATTTTTCAAAAAGATTTTAAAAATAAATAACAAGGCACAAGAATTTAGTAACAAAGTTCCAGACAGTACTGCGGCAACAGATGAAGGCTGTACCATCACCTGGGAGAAGGAAGATCAGCAAGTGTGCAGGAGGTGAGATTTGGAAGGCCAAAGACATAGTAAAGGCTGAATGAGGTGAACTTGAAATGGCACCTTTAACATAAAAAAGGTCCCCACGTGCTTCATAAATAGGTGTAATGAAAGCGGACAGAACGCAACAAGGGAGAATGGTGGTGATAATGATTTGTAAATGAGGATTCTGAATTTGATGCATGAAGAATGGGAAGTCAATGGATATTGTTCTGCTCTGGATAAACGCGCTGGACATGGTAGCAAAGGATGTGGCTCGAGAGGTTTAGAATGGATTGCGATTTGGAAAGTGGAGCTCAAGACACCAGCCAAGGAAGAGTTTAAGAAGAGAAATGCAGATAAGAATCGTAAGGATGGTGTAAATCAGGCAAACGGGAGGTGGATGTATATGTTTGCACATAGCTCAATAAAAGGTGGCACACTATCAATAAGACCATGAGAAATAGTAACAGGAATAAGACAGTGAGAAATAGTAACAGGAGTAGGCCATTCAGCCCTTCGAGTATGCTCCGCCATTTAATAACACCATGGCTGATCTAACACCCAATCTAACCCCGTCCACTTTCTTGCATTCTCTCCATAACCCTTAATTCACCTGATTAAAAATCTATCAATCTCAAATGTTCAAGAGCTCGGCCTTCACAGCTTCCTGGAGTAAAGAATTCCAAAGATTCACCACTCTTTCAGAGAAGAAAGTCTTCCTCAAATCAGTCTTAAATGAGCACCCCTTTATTCTGTAACTCTACCCTGCATTCCTACACTCTCCCACGAGTGGAAACATGCTTCCAACATTTACCCTGTCTACTCTGTCTAACCTCCTAAGATTCTTATATGTTTCAATCATATCACTTCTCATTCTTCTCAACTCCCAAGGAAAACAGCCCCAACGGCTTTAATCTTTCCCATATGGCAGTCCTTCCATACCCAGGATCATCCTAGTAAAGTTCCTCTGTTCTGCCTCCAGCGATAACATGTATGTATTTTCTTAAATAAGAGGACCAAACTATACACAGTATTCTAAACGTGACCTCACTGGTACTTTGTATAGTTGCAACAACACCTTTTTACTTTTATACTCTAGCCCCATTAAAATTAAAGCCAGCATTCTATTTGCCGTTCCTATTTTCTTCAATACCACTATGCTAGTTTTCTGGGTTTCATGAACAACGACCCCAAATCCACTTGTGCTAAAACTTTCTGCAGTTTCTCTCCATTTAAATAATAATCCGCCTTCTCATTCTTTCTTCCAAAACAAACCATCTCACATTTTCACCACACCAAATTCCATTTGTCCATTTTCTGCACTCAAATAACCTATCAATATTTCTCTATAAAGTATCTATATCCTCCCTACAGCCATTTGTATCATCCGCAAATTTGGCCAGAGCACACACTGTTCCTTCCTCAAAATTATCAATATAATTCAACCGCTGCATTGTGCTCGGCGCGGATCTGGGCATGCAGTTAAATAGGGGAAAGGGCAAAAATTGAGATTCATGTCTCCTCCTGGATGGCAAGTGCTGGATCACACCCAAATATGGCGTGCATATCATCGATCCCATTAACACCAATTTCCATCTCATTAATGAGATTGAAGTCAGGGGGGCTGAAGCTTTCCAGGTTGGACCGCCCCCAGGCCGGTGGTGATGGCTATTGCTAATAAGGAATTGGCCTTGTCAGTTGTGAGAGCACTTCCCAGCTGCAGTTTGTGTTTGCTGCTTTCTATTGATTAGCTGTAAATGCCTGGAGACTGTAGCTGAGAGCTTGTTTGCTGTATGCTGCTGCCTCTTTCCCTTAGACTTACTTGCAACTTTCTGGATGAAAAGAAGGAAGAAAGAAGGCCGTTGCCTTTCAGTCTATTTTACCTGGAGAGCGGCGAGGAGAGGATTTGGGCCTACTACTGGACTGAGGATGGAGGACTTGCTGAGTAGTCTGGATGTTTTTAAAAACAGATTATGGATAGGTGTGGAGGTCTCAGGGTTGTTGTCATGGGTGACTGTAACTTTCCAAATATTGATTGGAACCTCTATAGGTCGAACAGTTCGGATGGGGCAATTTTTGTACAGTGTGTGCAGGAGGGTTTCCTGACACAATATGTGGATAGGCCGACAAGAGGGGGTTCCACATTGGATTTGGTACTGGGTAATGAACCATGCCAAGTATTGGATTTGTTTGTGGGAGAGCACTTTGGAGATAGTGACCACAATTTGGTGTATTTCACTATTGCAATGGAGAGGGATAGGGCCATACAGCAGGGCAAGGTTTATAATTGGGGGAGGGGTAATTATGATGCGATTAGGCAAGAATTAGGGAGCATAAGATGGGAACAGAAACCGTCAGGGAAAGGCACAAATGAAAAGTGGAGCTTGTTCAAAGAACAAATACTGCGTGTCCTTGATAGGCATGTCCCTGTCAGGCAGGGAGGAAATGGCCGTGTGAGGGAACCATGGTTCATTAAAGAGGTTGAATGTCTTGTCAAGAGGAAAAAGGGAGAGTATGTCAGGATGAGAAAACAAGGTTCAGTTGGGTCGCTTGAGGGTTACAAGGTGGCAAGGAATGAGCTTAAAAAAAAAGGGCTCAGGAGAGCTAGGAGGGGGCATGAGAAATCCTTGGCGGGTTGGATCAAGAAAAACCCCAAGGCTTTTTACTCTTATGTGAGAAATAAAAGAATGACCAGGGTGAGGGTAGGGCCGGTCAAGGACAGTAGTGGGAGCTTGTGTATGGAGTCAGAAGAAATAGGAGAGGCGTTGAATGAATACTTTTCTTCAGTGTTCACCAAGGAGAGAGGCCATGTTTTTGAGGATGAGAGTGTGATACAGGCGGGTAGGCTGGAGGAGGTAGATGTTCTGAGGAAGGATGTATTAGCAATTTTGAAAAACCCGAGGGTCGACAAGTCCCCATGGCCAGATGGGATATATCCAAGGATTCTTTGGGAGGCAAGGGATGAGATTGCAGAGTCTTTGGCTTTGATCTTGGAGTCTTCATTGCACACGGGGATAGTCCCATAGGAATGGAGAGTGCCGAATGTTGTTTCTCTGTTCAAGAAAGGGAATAGGAATGACCCTGGTAATTATAGGCCAGTTAGTCTTACTTCGGTGGTCGGTAAGTTAATGGAAAAGGTCACGAAGGATAGGATTTATGACTATTTGGAAAGATGCAGCTTAATCTGAGATAGTCAACACGGATTCGTGAAGGGCAAGTCTTGCCTCACAAATTTGATTGAATTCTTTGAGGTGGTAACTAAGTGTGTAGATGAAGGTAGAGTAGTTGATGCCGTATACATGGATTTTAGTAAGGCGCTTGATAAGGTTCCCCATGGTTGGCTCATGAAGAAAGTAAGGAGGTGTGGGATAGAGGGAAATTTGGCCAATTGGATAAGTAACTGGCTATCACATAGAAGACAGAGAGGGTGGTGGTGGATGGAAAATTTTCAGACTAGGGACCAGTTACCAGCGGTGTACCACAGGGATCAGTGCTGGGTCCTCTCCTATTTGTGATTTTTATCAATGACTTGGAGGATGGGGCTGAAGGGTGGGTCAGTAAATTTGCTGATGACACCAAGATTGGTGGAGTAGTGGATGAGGTGGAGGGCTGTTGTAGGCTGCAAAGAGACATTGATAGGATGCAGAGGGGCTGAAAAATGGCAGATGGAGTTTAATCCTGATAAGTGCGAGGTGAATCATTTTGGTAGAAAAAATTTGAATGCGGATTACAGGGTCAACAGCAGGGTTCTGAGGAATGTGGAGCAACAGAGAGATATTGGGGTTCATGTCCACAGATCTCTGAAGGTTGCCACTCAAGTGGATAAAGCCGCGAAGAAGGCCTATAGCGTGTTAGCGTTTATTAACGGGGGCTTGAGTTTAAGAGCCGCGGGGTTATGCTGCAACTATACATGACCCTGGTGAGACCACATTTGGAGTATTGTGTGTAGTTCTGGTCACCTCATTATAGGAAGGATGTGGAAGCATTGGAAAGGGTGCAAAGGAAATTTATCAGAATGCTGCCTGGTTTGCAGGATATGTCTTATGAGGAAAGGTTGAGGGAGCTAGGGCTTTTCTCTTTAGAGTGGAGGAGGATGAGAGGCGACTTAATAGAGGTTTATAAGATGATGAGGGGGATAGGTAGAGTGGACGTTCAGAGGCTATTTCCTCGGGTGGATGTAGCTGTTACAAGAGGGCATAACTATAAGATTCAGGGTGGGAGATATAGGAGGGATATCCGAGGTAGGTTCTTTACTCAAGAGAGTGGTTAGGGTGTGGAATGGACTGCCTGCTGTGATAATGGAGTCAGACACTTTAGGAACTTTCAAGCGGTTATTGGATAGGCACATGGAGCACACCAGAATGACAGGGAGTGGGATAGCTTGATCTTGGTTTCGGACAATGCTCGGCACAACATCGAGGGCCGAAGGGCCTGTTCTGTGCTGTACTGTTCTATGTTAATTAACACTACAATCTAATTAAGAGCCGATGATATAACATTATTACAGTACTCAGGCAATGAATCTACAAATATTATGCTTGCTATAGAATGGTGTAGATATCACTTTGCAAAAGTCATTCAATTATGTTCATGCCAAACCAGGTGATGTTAGGATTTAACAGGACAAAATTAGATATTTTCAGGAAAGGTCACCGCATGCCAATTATGAGGTAACAGACTTTTATAATGGATATTGGATACATTAGCAAGGAATAATACATTTTTCAGCCAGGCTTGTTAAAGTGCAGTGTAGCTAATATATAATGTTCCAGTTGGTTGTCATTTTCATAATGTGAACAAAAATATAGAAATTATCACACTCTCAACATTATCAGCCCCCAATAATTGATTTATTAAACAGAGGTGCAAGGCCTCTACTGAAAAACATTCACAGTACTGAACATTAGTTTTAATCAAGCCAAAGTTGTACAGTGGCAAACATGACAGTATTATTGAGAATTTTTGAAGGTCAATTGATTGTGACCCAGTAAGCAGAACAAAGTGCGAAGAGATTTCGCAAACCGTCAAAAAAACAAATGGTAGCACTTACAGTAAAAGATGCCTCATAGTACATATTAGCTTTCAAAGTTTCCTTGAGCTGTCTAACCATAGCTTCGACAAATTCTCCACCAAAGTTGTAGTTCCTTGCATTTAACAGCCCCACCAATGTTGTGTAGACAGTTAATTTTTCAGGAAGCTGTCGTGCTCTAGAGGGCAAAATAAGTATGCATTTTACTGATAATGTAAGCCAACAGAGGTGGGAGAAAAACCACTTGCCTCCACATTTAAAATATTTCAATCTATTAGACCATTCTAATTTTCCTTTTGTGAATTTATTTCTCAAACAGAATGCGCAAAGCAATTTATTCAAAATACGAACAGTTAGTATGCTGCAATACATAACTATTTCCCCAAATGCTGTTTTTTTTATATTGGAAGCATCCCTCCCATGATAACCAAATATCAGTTGTGATTCACGGTGCCAATTTTCTCTAATTCTTCCATTTCACTCGAGCATTAATTTCTAACCTGTCCAACAAACTAAGGGTCAGACTATGATAATTCCTTATAATATGTAATGTTCTGAAACAAATTTATCTAATGTATAACGTTTAATTCAACTTACACTGCACAAAGTATTCTCAGGATTTTACTTTTATAGTTTGGCAGGTCAGCTTCTAAAACTCCGGCTAGACCTTCCAGGTTGCTCTCCAATGAGGATGTGCTCTGTAAATCAGAACATAAGAATCTGTATTTAGTGCATATGCCAGGACATGCAAGATGCCAGGGCTGATGGCATGTGCAAGGTGCCAAACAACATCAAAGGCTTTGGAGAAATGCAAGGCGATAACAACCGACTACTAATGGGGAGGACAATATTTAAAAGTTTGTGATTGAACTGGAAGATGGAAAACTCAGTACATATTTGAAAACATTGAGATGTAGTGAAAATACCTTTGTTGGAAATGTAACTTTTGTTCCCAATCCTGACAGAGGCCTCAATTCCCACATCACAGTAAAAATTAGTTGACACACATTATTTCTAAATGTTCATCAGTAGGTTATTAAATTAAGAGTGAAGTAAGAGGCTCTACCTTTTCTCCTACACGACATATCAAAGATTCCAATCGATCTTCAATTTCAATTGGCTCAGATGTCCTTCTCCGTTTGTGAGGTTGCCCTAATGGAAAATAAAACAAATCATCATTAATTCAAAACAAAAACAGAAAATGCTTGACAATCTCGACAGGTCTGTCGGCATCTGTGGAGAGAGAACAGAGCTAACGTTTCGAGTATGGATCTCTGTTATTTGGCTGAAATATTTTTGTTAAAACCAGCAACAAATAATTGCAAATTTTAGATGAGGCACATTTTTTGTACATCTCCAGTCATATTAACATTGGATGAAGGTCATAGAATTTACAGTGCAAAAGGAGGCCAGTCAGCCCATCGAATCTGCACCGGCCCTTGGAAAGAGCACCCCACTTAAGCCCCCCACCCTATCCTCGTAACCCAGTAACTCCATGTAACCTTTTTGGACACTAAAGGACAATTTAGCATGGCCATTCCACCTAACCTGCACATATTTGGACTGTGGAAGGAAACCGAAGCACCCTGAGTAAACCTACGCAGACATGGGGAGAAAGTGCAAACTCCACACAGACAGTTGCCCAAGGCCAGTATTGAACCCGGGACCCTGGAGTTGCGAGGCAACAGTGCTTCCCACGTGCCACCATGCCACCCCATCATGACCCTCTCATACCACTTTGCTAAAACCTCACCTTTAGTTGGCAAAGAAACAAATTTGAGGCTGTACTACTATGAATAAGCACTAAGAAGTAAAATATTTTACAAAGGCAAATCTACCAACTGCAAAGAAAATGCCTCATGACAACCAATGCCTCAAATTAAAACAAAACCCTAACTTTTAGATGTTCAAACCCACAAATAAAAATCAGGAAGTACAGACAACCGATACACAGCTGAAAAACTCAAAACCAGAGTTTTTACCATTGCAGAATACAGCATCCTTGGATTTATAATTTAAGATTAGGCTCCAATACTTGTGAGGGCAGTTAAACTTACTTTTGAATCCTGTAACCACTTGGCATCCACATACAAAAATAATGAATTTGTGAAAAGAGCAGCTCTCTGGAGTCACGTACACTTTAATTTCACTCTGGTCAAGTACTAGTCTTCTGGATTCCAAGAAAGGTTTGTCATATATACGTTTCAATAGCAAAATTAACTTATTTTTCATTCATTTCAATTACATAAAAGAAAATGCTATTGTGAAATCGCTATAAGATATTAGGAACACAGTTGGGAGTTTAGCCATGGGTTTCTAAAGTAGTTCACCACATCAATGCATTTTCTGAGATATTGAGTCCATAGATCCAGCAAGCCTGAGTTCCAATCCTTGGTTTGTTCCAAGTTAGCTGTTCTGGGATGATGGCAAGGTGCTGGAATCGGTGTTGCAGGAAATAGCATTTTTCCTGGCTTATCCTTATGTCTTGCCTGGCCTTCCACTACCATTAGCTGTTTACAAGCTACAAATTACATCACATAACAACTTCTTCTGATCTTACTCTTCACAAATTGAACCTTGTCCTGCATCCCTTATGATGGTCCCTCATCATAATTGGTCTTTTTTTAAAAGTTGGCTTTATTGATAGTAATTCACAGCCTAAATGTTTTGCAACTTCAAATAACCTGCCAAGGAAGCACCAACGGGATCATTTGACTGTGTTTCTTCCCATAAACAGCACGTTCCTCTTACATAGACTGCTTGGAATAGAGCACAGCTAAACTAGAGATTGGTGAGAGGGTAAGAAAGCAACTTGCACCAGTTTGAAATGTCATCTTAAAAAAACTCCCTCTCACAAAATTCAGTGCTCTAGTTTTACTGTATTAATGCACTGAGTAGACCTCAGCTTTTGCACCTGACAAGCTGTAAGTCACTTAAACTGTCCAGCAGAACCATCATTTAAAAAAAATTTTTTTTTTTTTTTTTTTTAAAGAGTACCCAATTCATTTTTTCCACTTAAGGGGCAATTTAGTGTGACCAATCCACCTAGCCTACACATCTTTGGGATGTGGGGGTTAAACCCACACAAACACGGGGAGAACGTGCAAACTCCACACAGACAGTGACCCAGAGCCGGATTCGAACCTGGGACCTCAGCACCATGAGGCTGCAGCAGAACCATCATTAATCTCTGGATATAAAAGCATTACGTGAAGTTCACAGTTATTGAACTGTAGTGCACAGTCGACTGATTGTTGCTACCTCCAAATCTGGTGACAAGAAACTCGCAACTCCAGGGTCCCAGGTTCAATTCTGGCCTTGGGCGACTATCTGTGTGGAGTTTGCAATTCCTCCCCATGTCTGCGTGGGTTACTCTAGGTTCTTCGGTTTCCTTCCACAATATTTGTTGATCGTAAAGAACAGATTGGTTTGTCAGCCATTTTCAATTAAATGGTCTACAAGTAAGCTAAAGTATTTATTTAAACGGAGCCAGGCAAACAAAGCTAGTTTTGAGTGATTAGCGCCTTGATGTTGAGCATATTGATTTGGAAAAGGACACTGGTATTGGCCAGCCTTTCTTGCCACCAGATTTGGAGGATCTTGCAACGTTCCTGTTGGTGGCACCTGTTAAGTGCTCTGAGGTGTCTTCTGTAGGTTGTCCAATTCTCCAAAGCACTGCTGCCTAGTAAATCATGATCTTAGTCTTGGATTTGAGATTCTGGTTCTCAAATACTCTTTTCCTCAGACGGCCAAAAGCTGGACTGGTACATTGGAGACAATGATAAAACTGATGATGAAACGAAAGCACGTCATTCACTGCCCACATAAGCCTCACTTAATAAATGATTTTCTCTGATCACAACTTCACCACAGTTGCCCAGTCCATCACCTTGTCACAAACAATGACTGGCTATTCCACCAACTGCAAAAGTGCATTTATACTTGATGATATTTTAACTGTTTATATCTTCTTTAAATATTTAAATAACTCATATCACAAATTATTAACCTCCTATAACAAAGTACAGAAAGTAAGTAAAGTTTAGCTCTTAAATTTAAATGCTTTCTGGTTTAGCAACTTTTATATTTGCCAAATTCGACATGGCCTCATGTGGCAATAAAAGTTTGAATGCAGACAACACAACTTTGAAGTCAATATTCTTCAACTAAGTGTTTCTATTGTACTGCTTCATACCAAGCAGAAGGTGAAGTGTGAATCGGGTGTGAAGGTCTAATTATTTTTCTTTCTTCTTTTGTGGAATATGGACGTTGCTAGTGAGGCCAGCATTTATTGCCCACCTCCAATTGCCCTTGAACTGAGTAGTTTGCTAGGCCATTTCAGAGGGCAGTTAGTCAACCCTGAAAAGAAATGGAGGCAAAATGTCTCCTCCACCGAGTCATGCCCTTCTTCATTCACACCAGATTTTGATTGCATTTATATTACAACTTCTTGGCACTCACACTGCAGTTATAATATGAATACATACATACTTGTTCAAAAAGAAAGGGTGGAAAGATAAGACCAACAATTACAGACCAGTTTAACCTTGGTGGGAGGAAAGCTTCTAGGACCGATATGTTAGCATAGAATTTCAGTCACTTATGCTTAATTAAGGAAATCCAGCAAAGATCTGTTACAGGAAAATAATTTTTAACCAGCCTGCCTGAGTTATTTGATGTAAGAAGAGTTGGTAAGAGTAATGTTGTTGATGTGGTGAACATGGACCTCCAATAGGCAGACTTGTAAGTAAAGTTAAAGCTTGTGGAATAAAAGGGACAGTAACAACATGGTACAACATTGGTTGAATACCAGGAAATGAGTAGTGGTTAACAGTTGTTAGGTGCATAGACCAGCCTTGCTGCTGCTTCTCTCGACTGGTGGTCATGTCTTGAAGCACTACAATTCTTCAACCAGCCAGGCAATGTCATCTGTGAAATCCAGGTTTGTCAACCAGTGGTGTAGCACAGGATGCCAAAGTCTGGCAACAGTGTTATGCCCCTCCAGTTGTGCAATGACTGTGGTTCCCTTTCTTTGGTGGTTTTATGATTATCCCTTGCCTCCAGTCATCTGGGGCATCCTCCATAGTATAGATGTTGTTGCAGAGGTCCATGAACTCTGTTCTGATGGTGTTCTTGACATGTTTCAATAGCTTGGTTAAATTCCCGTCATTTTCAGTGCATGCTAAAAATGTACAGCTCTGCTCAAGATGTGATTTGCAATGACATCAAACTCACCTGTTGTCATTCAATGAAATGCGACTCACCAAACCAAACTTCCAGCACAAATTATGCAAATCGCAGCAGATTTCTCAAATCCAGCCTCAGAAAAATGAATATAGCACCCCTGTTAGGGGAGGCGCTATCGTCATGGGGAACGGGTCGGGCAGGGTGTGCTGGCCTGGGGCGAGCAGTCGATGGGCTATGGCTAGTCGGCGGGGGAGGGGGGCGGGGTGCCCTCTGATCTGCTCCAGGAGACCCACCTGAAGGTGGCGGACCAGGTTCGTCTGAGGAAGGGGTGGGTGGGGCAGGTTTTCCATTCAGGGTTAGATGCGAAGAACCGGGGGTGGCGATTCTGGTGGGGAAGAGGGAGGCGTTCGAGGCGTCTGAGGTGGTGGTGGACAAGGAGGGCAGGTTTGATATGGTGAAGGGTAGGCTGCATGGAGAGAAGGTGGTGCTGGAAAACGTGTATGCCCCGAATTGGGATGACGCTGGCTTTATGAGGCGCATGTTGGGCCGCATTCCGGACAAGGAGGCAGGGGGCCTGATCATACGGGGGAGACTTTAACACGGTGCTGGATCCCTCACTAGACCGGTCCAGTTCAAGGATGGGTAAGAGGCCAGCGGCGGCCAAGGTGCTGAGGGGGTTTATGGACCAGATGGGAGGGGTGGATCCCTGGAGGTTTGGGAGGCCGAGGGCGCGGGATTATTCCTTTTTCTCCCATGTGCATAGGGTTTACTCCCGAATAGATTTTTTCGTTCTGAGCAGGGGATTGATCCCGAGGGTGGAGGATGCCGAGTATTCGGCCATAGCAATTTCAGACCATGCTCCGCACTGGGTCGATCTGGAGATGGGGGAGGTGCGGGACCAGCGCCTGCTGTGGCATCTGGACGTGGGGTTGCTGGCTGATGAGGTGTGTAGGAGGGTCCGGGGAAGTATTGAGGGGTACCTTGAGGCCAACGATACGGGGGAGGTTCGAGTGGGGATGGTTTGGGAGGCTCTGAAGGCAGTGATCCGGGGGGAGCTGATTTCCATCCGGGGCCATAGGGAGAGGAGGGAGAGGTAGAGACTGGTGGGGGAGCTCCTAGATGTGGATAGGAGGTACGCGGAGGCCCCGGAGGGATTGTTGGGGGAACGGCGTAGTTTGCAGGCCAAGTTCGACTTGCTGACCACCAGAAAGGCGGAGACACAGTGGAGGAAGGCGTAAGGCGCGGTTCATGAGTATGGGGAGAAGGCGAGCAGGATGCTGGCGCATCAGCTCTGCAGGCGTGATGCGGCTAGGGAAATTAGTGGAGCGATGGATAAGGGTGGGAATGTGGTGCGGAAGGGGGCAGAGGTGAACGGGGTCTTTGGGGGGGGGGGGAGAGAATGGAGAGCTTTCTGAACAGGCTACGTCTCCCAAAGGTGCTGGAGGGGCTGGGGGCGCCGATTGACTTGGAGGAGCTAGTCAGGGGATTGGCCAAATGCGGTCAGGGAAAGCGCCGGGGCCGGATGGGTTCCCGGTGGAATTTTATAAAAGGTATGCGGGCCTAGTGGACCCCCTATTGGTGCGGGCCTTCAATGAGGCATGGGAGGAGGGGGGGGGGGCTTTGCCCCCGACGATGTCACAGGCGCTGATTTCTTTGATCCTGAAGCAGGATAAGGACCCCCTGCAGTGCGGATCATACAGGCCAATCTCGCTCCTCAATGTGGACGCTAAGTTGCTGCCGAAGATCCTGGCCACCAGGATAGAGGACTGTGTGCCAGTGGTGATACATGAGGATCAGACAGGATTTGTCAAGGGAAGACAGCTTAACACGAATGTGCGGAGGTTGTTAAATGTTATTATGATGCCGGCGGTTGAAGGGGAGGCGGAGATAGTGGTGGCGCTAGATGCAGAGAAGGCCTTTGATAGAGTTGAGTGGGGGTACCTGTGGGAGGTGCTGGAGAGGTTTGGATTTGGGGAGGGGTTCATCAAATGGGTGAGGTTGCTTTATGAGGCCCCGATGGCGAGTGTAGCTACTAATGGAAGGAGGTCAGAGTACTTCAGGCTCTACTGTGGGACCAGGCAGGGGTGCCCCCTGTCCCCCTTGCTTTTTGCACTGGCAATTGAACCTCTGGCTATGGCGTTGAGGGAGTCGGGGAGGTGGAGGGGTCTGGTGCGGGGTGGGGAGGAACATCGGGTATCGCTGTATGCGGACGATCTGCTGCTGTATGTGGCGGACCCAGTGGGGGGAATGCCGGGGGTGATGGAGCTGTTGGCTGAGTTTGGGGGCTTCTCGGGCTATAAGCTGAATCTGGGTAAGAGCGGGGTGTTTGTAGTGCACCCGGATGATCAGGAGGAGGGAATTGGTAGGCTCCCGTTTAAGAGGGCAGTGAAGAGTTTTAGGTACCTGGGGGTGCAGGTGGCCAGGAGTTGGGGGACTCTCCACAAGCTTAATTTTACCAGGCTTGTGGAGCAGATGGAGGAGGAATTTAAAAGGTGGGACATGGTGCCGCTGTCGCTGGCGGGTAGAGTGCAGTCCGTCAAAATGACGGTGCTCCCGAGGTTCTTGTTCCTGTTTCAGTGCCTGCCCATCCTTATCCCTAGGGCCTTTTTTAGGAGGGTGACTAGCAGCATCATGAGCTTTGTTTGGGCGCATGGGACCCCGAGGGTGAAGAGGGTCTTCTTGGAGCGGGGCAGAGATGGTGGGGGGGCTGGCGTTACCCAACCTCTCGGGGTATTATTGGGCGGCCAATGTGTCGATGGTGCGCAAGTGGGTGATGATGGGGGCGGGGGCAGCATGGAAAAGGTTGGAGATGGCGTCCTGTGGAGGCATAAGCCTGGGGTTCCTGGTAACGGCGCCGTTGCCGCTCCCTCCTACGAGGTATACCACGAGCCCGGTGGTGGTGGCTACCCGCAAGATTTGGGGGCAGTGGAGGCGACATAGGGGGGGGAAGTGGGGGGCTCAATGGAGGCTCCGCTAAGGGGGAACCATTGGTTCGTCCCAGGGAACATTGATGGGGGTTCCTGGGGTGGCACAGGGCGGGCATCAGAAAGCTGAGGGACCTGTTCATTGACAGGAGGTTTGCGAGCCTGGGAGAGTTGGAGGAGAAATTTGAGCTCCCCTCGGGGAACATGTTCAGGTACCTGCAGGTAAAGGCGTTTGCTAGGCGGCAGGTGGAGGGATTGCCTTTGCTGCCCACGAGGGGGGTGAGGGACAGGGTGCTTTCGGGGGTCTGGGTCGGGGATGGGAAGGTATCTGATATCTACAAGGTAATGCAGGAGGTGGAGGAGGCGTCAGTAGAGGAGCTAAAGGCTAAGTGGGAGGGGGAGCTGGGGGAGCAGATCGAGGATGGGACATGGGCGGATGCCCTGGAGAGGGTTAACTCTTCCTCCTCATGTGCGCGGCTTAGCCTCATCCAATTCAAGGTGCTGCACCGGGCCCATATGTCCGGACTAGGATGAGTAGTTTCTTTGGGGGCAAAGACAGGTGTGTCAGGTGTTCGGGGAGTCCAGCGAACCATGCCCATATGTTCTGGGCATGCCGAGCACTGGAGGAGTTCTGGAAGGGGGTGGCGAGGACGGTGTCGAGGGTGGTAGGATCCAGGGACAAGCCAAGCTGGGGACTCGCAATTGTTGGGGTTGCGGTGGAGCCGGGAGTGCAGGAAGCGAGAGAGGCCGGTGTTTTGGCCTTTGCGTCCCTAGTAGCCCGGCGGAAGATCTTGCTACAGTGGAAGGATGCGAGACCCCCAAGCGTGGAGGCCTGGATCAATGACATGGTGGGTTTTATTAAGCTGGAGAAGGTCAAATTCGCCCCGAGGGGATCGGTACAAGGGTTCTTTAGGCGGTGGCAGCCTTTCCTCGACTTTCTGGCTCAGCAATAGGGAACTAGGTCAGCAGCAGCAGCAACCCGGGGGGGGAGGAAAGGGGGGTGCTGCCCGACTTGCTGAGCATTTGCAGCATTTTACATCACTCAGCTGGTGATTAGGAGAAGGGGAACAGGGCAGACAGGTTCGACATAGTTATCGTGATTTCCTAAGTTGTCCTCCACATTAATTTGTAAATGAAATCATCATGGCTGCACTGGAGCAGCTTCACTCAGGGAGCAGCAATCCCCTTACCTTGTTTTTTTTGCTGTCTCCATGCACCTGTTGCATGCCAAGTGAACCAGTGGATTGGTTGATATTTGTTTCTAAGTTTTATTCAGTTCTTCTTCAAGTGTGTACCAATGAGTAACTAACAATAAAGTTGTTTTTTTGACACCTCCCACCAACCAGACTACCGATTCTTATTAGAAGTAAAAAGGGCGGCACGTGGCCGTGGTTAGCACTGGGACTGTGGCGCCGAGGACCCGGATTCGAATTCTGGCCTGGGTCACTGACCGTGTGGAGTTTGCACATTTTCCCCATGTCTGCGTGGGTTTCACCCCCACAACCCAAAGATGTGCAGTTAAGTGGATTGGCCACGCTAAATTGCCTGTTAATTGGAAAAAATAATAATTGGGTACTCTAAATTTATATTAAAAAAAAGAAGAGAAAAATAATCACTTAAATAGCATCACTCAAAGAGCATTAAAGATCGTGGTTTAGAGGGGCGGGGCCCCCAATTAGAGCTGAAGAAGTAATGGTGGGCCTGAAGGCCATGCAGTCGGGTAAAGCCCCGGGGTCGGACGGGTATCCAGTGGAGTTCTACAAAAAGTTCTCGGGGATAGTGGGGCTGATGCCGGTTAGGGTGTTTAACGAGGCGAGGGACAATGGGGTGCTACCCCCAACGATGTCGCAAGCCACCATCTCGCTGATATTAAAACGGGATAAAGATCCGGAAGCTTGTGGGTCCTATAGGCCAATCTCCCTGATTAATGTGGAAGATAAACTGCTGGCCAAGATCCTGGCGTCCAGAATCGAAGACTGCGTACCGGACGTGATTGTGGAGGACCAAATGGGGTTTGTAAAGGGCAGGCAGCTGGTAGCCAACCTAAGAAGGCTACTCAAAGTGATTATGTGCCCCCGAGGGCAGAGGTGGAGGTAGTGGTGGCAATGGATGCCGAAAAGGCTTTTGACTGGTGGAGTGGGACTATTTATGGGAGGTGCTGGGACAGTTTGGGTTTGGGGAAGGCTTTGTGGACTGGGTTAGACTGCTATATCAGGCCCCGGAGGCTAGTGTAAGGACGAACAGGACGACATCTGAGTATTTTAGACTATACCGCGGGACAAGACAGGGATGCCCCCTCTCTCCATCGCTGTTTGCGTTGGCCATAGAACCGCTGGCAATTGCTCAAAGAGCAGCAAGGGGATGGAAGGGAATTGTCAGGCGGGGGATAGAACACAAGGTCTCGGGCAGCATGGTGGCCTAGTGGTTAGCACAACCGCCTCACGGCGCTGAGGTCCCAGGTTCGATCCCGGCTCTGGGTCACTGTCCGTGTGGAGTTTGCACATTCTCCCCGTGTCTGCGTGGGTTTCACCCCCACAACCCAAAAATGTGCAGAGTAGGTGGATTGGCCATGCTAAATTGCCCCTTAATTGGAAAAAATAATTGGGTAATCTAAATTTAAAAAAAAAAAAAAAGAACACAAGGTCTCGCTCTACGCGGATGACCTGCTTTTGTACGTGTCGGATCCAGCGGCAGGGATGGACGGGATTATGGAAATCCTAGGGGAATTTAGCCGGTTTTCGGGCTACAAGTTGAACATGGCAAAAAGCGAGATGTTTGTGGTGCAGGCAAGGGGTCAGGAGAATAGGCTGAGGGAGCTACCGTTTAGGCTGGTTGGGGAAAGTTTTAGGTATTTAGGGATACAGGTGGCGTGTGACTGGGGCAAGATGCATAAGTTGAACTTGTCTAGGCTGGTGGAGCAAATGAGGAGCGGGTTTCGGAGGTGGGATGCGCTCCCGCTGTCACTAGCGGGGAGAGTACAGACAGTGAAGATCCTCCCGAGATTCCTGTTTATTTTTCATTCCGCGGTCCTTCTTTAAAAGAATCAATAAAATCATCCTGGGATTTGTTTGGACGAGGAAGTCCCCGCGGGTAAAGGGGGTGCTGGAACGGAACCGTAGCGAGGGGGGACTCGCGTTGCCGAACCTCAGCAACTACTACTGGACGGCCAACATAGCCATGATAAGGAAATGGATGGTGGGTACGGGTGGAGGCTGCTTCGTGCAGGGGCACCAGTTTGGCAGCCTGGTCACGGCTCCTCTGCCGCTCCCGCCGGCCAGGTACTCCACCAGCCCTGTAGTGGTGGCGGCTCTGCGGGTTTGGGGCCAATAGAGGAAGCATGCGGGGGAAGTGGGAGCGTCGGTCTGGTCCCCAATATGTTACAACCACCGATTTGTCCCGGGGAAGATGGACGGCAGGTTCCGATCATGGCGAAGGGCGGGCGTGGGAAGGATGGGCGATTTGTTCCTGGAAGGGAGCTTCGCGACCATGAGGGCGCTGGAGGAGAGGTTCGGGCTGTTGAGGGGGAACGACTTTCGGTACTTGCAGGTGCAGGATTTCATACATAGGCAGGTCCCATCCTTTCGACGCCTTCCACCAAGGGGGATCCAGGACAGGGTAGTTCCCAGGGGTGAGGTAGGAGAGGGGAGACTCTCGGATATTTATAAGCAGCTTATGGGAGCGGAGGACACAGGGACCAAGTAACTGAAACTTAAGTGGGAGGAGGAGCTTGGTGGGGAGTTGGAGGGAGGTGTATGGGCAGACGCTCTGAGGAGGGTAAATGCAACTGCAACATGTGCCAGGCTCGGCCTTATTCAGTTCAAGGTAGTTCACCGGGCCCACATGACGGTGGCCCGGATGAGCAAATTCTTTGGGCTGGAGGACAAGTGCGCTAGATGTGGGGGAGGACCAGCGAACCATGTCCACATGTTCTGGGCGTGTCCAAAACTCAGGGGATACTGGCAGGGATTTGCGGACATCATTTCCCGGGTACTGAGCGAGGAACTGTTATTTGCATTATGTTTTTGTAATGGGTATTTGCACACTAATGTATATTGTTACTGTTTACAATGCCAAAAAATACCTCAATAAAATTGTCTGTTAAAAAAAAAGATCGTGGTCAGTGCTACGTTATCTCCATCCTAGCTTTCCGTAGCAACGTAGGACGCACATCATCTACTTGTGTCCACCCGATGAAGAGGAGAATTGCTCAATTATAATTTGCTCAAAACAGTAGGACAAATCCAAATGGCCAATTACTCCTCTCTCAGCCTACTGTCAATTAACAATATACTGGAAGGTGACACTGACCGTGTTATTAGGTGGTGCTTGCACACCAATGACCAGCTCACAGGCGCATGGTTGTGACTGACAGAGGCCAATCACTGCAATCCCAGGACATCACTGCAGGAGTTCCCTGGAACTGTGCCCTAGGAATAACCATCTTTGGGTGCTTTATCAGTGACATTTCCTCACCGCAAGGTCAGAAATGGGATTGTTTATTGATGACTGCCATGTTCAATTCCATTCACAATTCCTCTGATAATGAGGCACTAAATGTGCACACGCAGGGACCCCTGGACAGCTCACAGGCTTGGGCTGGTAAGTGGCAAATAACATTCATACCACACAAGTCCCAGGCAATAACAATCTTCAAAAGGAAACAGAGTTCAACCACCGCCCCTTCACACTCACTGGCATTACAATCATCAAGTGATCCATGGCCAACATTCTGGGGCTGACCATTGATCAGAAACTGAACTAGACCAGTCATAGGAATACGTTGGCTACAAGGGCAGATAACATACTGGGAATTCAACAGTGACTAATTCATTTCCTGGCTCCCCAATGCCTTTCTAACACCTACAGGCACAATTCAGATGCATGATACAATACTCTCTATTTTTCTGAATGAATGTCACTCAACATCCCAATAAACTGGACATATTCCAGGACAAAGCAGCTGAGATGGTTGACAACCGGACAACCACCTTAAGCATTGATCGGTATCAATGCACTGTGCACCGTCTACAAGATACATTGCCCACTCTCAGCTTCCTATCTGTCAATCAATCCTTTATCCATGTTAATACATTACCTCCAACTCCGTGCACACTTACCTTGACTATTAACTTTTTGTGTGGCACCATGTCAAAAGCGTTTTGGAAATCTAGGTATACCACATCTACTGCTTCCCCTTTATCTACCTTACTCGTCACATCCTCAAAATAATGCCAATAAATTTGTCAAACAGGGTTTAAAACCATGTTGACTTGTTCTAGTTACACTATGCTTTTTGAAATGTATTGCGAACTCTCCTTTAACAATAGATTCCAATATTTTCATTTGGCTAACTGGCTTGTAGTTCCCAATTTTCTCTCTCCCTCCTTTCTTGAAAGGTGGAGCTACATTTACCAACTTCCACTCTGCTGGGACCATTCCTGAATCTAATGAGGTATTGAAAATCGCAGCCAGCACATCCACTATCTCTGCAGCTATCTCCTTTAGAACTCTAGGGCATAAGCCTTCAGTCCCCAGGGATTAGTCACATTTTGGTCCTTTAAATTTCTCAGATACTTTTTCCACCATTGACATTAATTTCACTTCCACACTCTTTTTCACCCCTAGTTTACCGTCTATTTGTAGATTGAAACTGGTCTTCAATGCAACTGCCATTTCCTCATTCCCTATAATTTCCTGTGCCTCTGATTCCAAAAGACCAACATTAACTTTAGCTACTCTTGTCCTTTATATATACTTACAAATGCTCTTGCGTGTTTTTATATTACTGGCTAGTTTGCTCTCATTCCATTTTTTTTCCTTTTTATCAACTTTTTGGTTGCTCTTTGTTAATTTCTAAAACAATCCTGAGATTTGTTACTTTTCTTTACAATATTGTATGCCTCTTCATTTAATTTAACAGTATCCCTAACATCCCAAGTGATTGACAGGTGGGGTTTTCTTAGTGACTTTTTGCTTTTCTATGGAATGTACTTTTGTTGGACATTTTGAATTGTTTACATTCTTCCCACTGTGTTTACAGCTATACCTTTCAGTCTATTTATCCAATTTACCTCAGCGAGTTCTCCCCTCATACTTTTGTAATTGGCTTTAAGTTTAAAATACTTGTTTGTGATTGTAGTACGTCACTTTCAAATTTAACCTGGAATTCAATGATATTATGATCACTATTTCCCAGTGGATCTTTTACTACAGCATTACTAATTAACCCTACTTCATTGCACAATACTAGATCTAAGATAGCCTCATCCCTTGTTGACTCCAAAATATATTGGTCCAAAAACCGTTACAAAAACATTTCATAACCTCATTTTCTAGACCACCATTCAGGAAAGGTTAGTTGACAATACCAATTTACAGGCCAGCTAGCCTGACATCAGTGTCAGGAAAATGCTAAAATACATTAAGGAAGTGGTAACAGGACACTTAGTAAAATCATAATATGATTAGGCAAAATTATATTTGAAAATGTTTAAAGATGTAATTTGCAGGACAGGTTTTTTATTACTTATTCTTTCATTAGCTGCGTGCATCACTGATAAGGCCAGCATTTGTTTCCCATCCCGAATTTCCCTTGAACTGAGGCCAGTTTGGTACATCATTTCAGAGGACAGTCAAGAGTCAACACATTTCTCTGGATCTGGAGTGACATGTAGGTCAAACCAAGTTAGGATGGTAGATTTCTTCCCTAAAGGACATTGTAAACTACATCAGTTCTGGGTTTATCAATAAATTTAGTTTCATGACTTATGAAATAGAAATGTATGAAATAGAAGTACGCCATTCAATAAGATCATGCCTGATCTGTTTGTGCTGAGTTCCACATTCCTATCTACCCCCGATAATCTCTTGCCCAACAAGAACCATTTGCTTGCCTAACAAGAACTGATCTACCTCTGCCGTAAAAATATTCAGTGATCCCACCTCCACTACTTTCTGAGGTAGAGTTCCAAAGTCACACAATGCTCTTTTCCTCCTCATCCTTCTCCCACAGTAGCGACCTCTCATTTAAAAAACAGTGCCCAGCCAGTTCTGGATTCACCCACAAGAGGAACCATCCGGTCAATATCCACTTTTGTCAATACGGTTTAGGATCATAAATACATGAATCAAATCATCCCTCACTCTTCTAAATTATGGCGGATACAAGCCCAGCCGTTCCAATCTATCTTCATAAGGCAACTGCTCTTCCAGGTGTCTAACTAGTAAACCTCCTCTGAACTACCTCCTAAGCATTTACATTCTTCCTTAAATAAGGAGACCAAAACTGCACACAGTATTTGAGATGCGGTCTCAATAATTCCCTGTATAACTGAAGCATAACATCCTTGCTTTTCTGTTCCCACTCCCCTTTTTAATAAAGGATAGCATTGCATTAGCCTTCTTGATCTCATGTGTGACTCATGCAAGAAAACATAGAGATCTTTTTTCACCTCAGTATTCTGCAGTCATTCTCCATCTAAAGGAATACTCTGCCTTTTTTTATTCTTCCTGCCAAAGTGAACAACTTTACATTTTCCCACATTAAACTTTATCTGGCAGATTTTTTGCCCATTCACTCAACCAATCGATAAGAACAAATATCGCACTGAGATAGAGGGTCAGCCATGATCCTTCAGAATGACAGAGCAGGCTCCAAGGGCCAAATGGCCTCCTCCTGCTCCTAGTTTCAATGTTTCACCTGCAAGCTCTGCATGTCTTCTTCACAACGTACTTTCCTACTTATCATTAAGTCACCTGTAAATTTAGCTACCATGCCTTCACTCCCCTCATCGAAGTCATTGATGCAAATTATAAAAGGTTGAGTCCCCAGCAGACCCTGGGGGACTCTACTCATCACATCCTGCCAGTCCATTTATGCATACTCTGTTTTCTGCCAGCCAGCCAATCTTCAATCCGGGCTAATATGGTACTTCCTACAAGAGTTTTTTTGTTTGCAATAACCTTTGACATGGCACCCTATCAAATGCTTTCTGAAAATTCAAATAGAGAAAGTCTAGAGGCTCGCCTCCATCTACAGCATATTTTATTCCTTCAAAGAGCTCTAGTAAATTGGTTAAACATGATCTCTCTTTCATAAAACCATGCTGACTCTTCCCAATTACCTTAAGATTGTCTTCATGCCCAGCTATTGTACCTTTAGTAATCAATTCTAACACCTTCCCAATGACAGGCATCAAGCTAACTAACCAATGGTTTTGTTTTTTCTTCCTCCCTCACTACTTGAATTTTCTTCCTCCCTCCCTACTTGAATAGAAGGGTTGTATTTGCTACTTTCTAGTTCTTTCATCAGACACCTCTTTTAAGACTCTAGGATGAGGCCCATCAGGACCCGGACACTTGTCAGCCTATAGTTGTTTGTTCAGTATTGCTTCCCGAGTGATTCTAATTTCACCGAATTCCTCCCTTCCCCGCCACCTCCAATTTACAGCTATTACTGGAATATTTCTTGCATCTTCTATGGTGAAAATGGGAACAATATACTTGTTAATTTCATCCACCATTTCCTCAATTTCTATTATTAACTGCCCATTCTCACTCTCTCGAGGACCAACACTCACTTTATTTACTCTTTTCCTGTTTAAATACCTGTAGAAACTCTTGCTATCTTTTTATAGAACAGTACAGCACAGAACAGGCCCTTGGGCCCTCAATGTTGTGCCGAGCAATGATCACCCTACTTAAACCCACGTAACCCGTATACCCGTAACCTTACACTACGGGCAATTTAGCATGGCCAATCCACCTAACCCGCACATCTTTAGACTGTGGGAGGAAACCGGAGCACCCGGAGGAAACCCACGCACATACGGGGAGGACGTGCAGACTCTGTTCTCTGTTTTATATCTGTCTATATCTGTTTTATATACCTAGCTATTTATTTATTTTGATTAACCTTATCTACTTTATATTCTGACCAAACATCCTATCTGCCACTCACCTTTACGCAGTTATATGTTTCTTTCTTAAGTTTGATACTTTCCCTGACTTCTTTAGTTAACCAGAGAAAGTGGATCCTTCCTTCAGAATTTTTCTTTACAGCAGGACTACATTTATTCTGAGTATTCTGAAATGTCCCCTTCACTAAATGCCACTGCTTCACTATTGATCTATCCTCTAGCCTAGTATCCCAGTTCACTTCACTTAGCTCAGCTTTTGTGCCCACATAGTTGTCCTTATTTAAGTTTAAAATACTAATCTTAGACCCACTCTTCGCCCTGTCAAACTGGATGTAAAATATAATCATATTGTGGTCACCACGACCTAGGGGTGCCTTTACTCTGAGGTCATTAATTAATCCTGTCACATTAACCACACTAAGTACAATATAACCTGCTCTCTGGTTAGTTCCAGAATGTGCTGTTCCAATAATTAATCCTGTCACATTAACAACACTAAGTACAATATAACTTACTCTCTGGTTAGTTCCAGAATGTGCTGTTCCAAGAAACTATCTCAAAAGCATTCATCCAGGTCGCTACTGCCAATCTGATTTTTCCAGTTTGTGTGTGGAATAAAGTCACCCATGATTATTACCGTTCCTTTGTTACAAGCTCCCAATACTTCTTCTTGTGTATGCTTTCCAACATTGTTACTGTAGGGATCCTGCAGACCAGTCCCACGACAGATTAATTTCCCGTACGATACCAAACTGATTCCACATCCTGATCTCATGAACAAAGGTTATCTCTAACTGTTGCACCCATGCCACCCTCAATAAACAGTGCTCCCGGTCCATCTTTTAAAAAATTCATTTTAAGGGATGTGGGCATCGCTGGTTAAGCCAGCATTTATCGCCCATCCCTAGTTGCCTTTCAGAAGGTGGTGGCAAGTTGCCTTTTCAAACAGCTGCCATCCTCGAGGTGCAGGTACACCCAATGTGCTGTTAAGGAGTTCCAGGATGTTTCTCCAGCGACAGTAAAGGAACGGCAATATATTTCCAAGTCAGGGTGGTGAGTAATTTGGAGGGGAACCTCCAGGTGGTAAGGTTCCCAGGTATCTGCTGCTCTTGTCCTTCTAGATAGTAGTGGTCGTGGGTTTAGAAGGTGCTGTCTAAGGAATCTTGGTAAGTTACTGCAGTGTATCTTGTAGGTGGCTGCCACTGTTCATTGGTGGTGGAGGGTTTGAACGTTTGTGAAAGGGGGCTGTTCTGTCTTGGATGGTGTTGAGCTTCTTGAGTGTTGTTGGAGCTGCACTCATCCAGGCAAGTGGAGAGTATTCCATTACATTCCTGACTTGTGCCTTGTAGATGGTAGACAGGCTTTGGTGGGGAACTTGCCACTTGTCAGCCCAAGCCTAGATATTAGAACATAGAACAGTAGCACAGTAGAGGCCCTTCGGCTAACGATGTTGTGCCGACCATTTATCCTAATCTAAGGTCAATCTAACCTACAACCCTTCAATTTACTGCTGTCCACGTGCCTATCCAAGGGTCGCTTAAATGTCCCTAATGACTCAGACTCCACTACCTCTACTGGCAGTGCGTTCCACGCATTGTCCAGGTCTTGCTGCATTTGGGCATCCCGACTTCTGACCTTACGATGGAAGGGAGCTCATTGATGAAGCAGCTGAAGATGGAGGGGCCTAGGACACTACCCTGAGGAACTCCCGCAGTGATGTCCTGGAGCTGAGATGATTGACCTCCAACCACCACAACCATCTTCCTTTGTGCCAGGTATGACTCCAACCAGCACAGTTTCCCCCGATTCCCACCGACTCCAGTTTAGCTAGGACTCCTTGATGCCAAGGGCAATCACTCGCACCTCACCTTTAGATAGCTCCCTATTCTTCTTGAATGCCGTACGCTCCTCAATATGCAGGACCTAATCCTTGTCCTCCTGCAGCCAGATCTCCGCAATAGCTATCAGATCAGATTTATTTACTTCAATATGCTCTATCAATGTATTAATTTTGTTATGAATACCACATGCATTTAGATATAGAGACTTTATTTTAATCTTTTTACTATCTTTGTAGCATCTAGTTTGGATTATTTGTGCAATCTTAAGTTTTTCTCTCTCAGTCCCTTCCTGTCATTCTTCAACATCATTTCCCACTTGACTATTTTCCTCTCTTCCTTCATCTCTATGCTTGAATATACCAGATCTTTCCACATTTGATCCCTTGCCTCTACTATTTAGTTTGAAACCCGCTCCACTTCTCTAGTTCACAAGAATACTGGTCCCAACATGGCTCAGGTATAGACCGTCCCAATGATACAGCCCTCACTTTCCCCAGTACTGGTGCCAGTGCCTCACAAACCGCTTCTCCCACATCAGTCTGTGAGCAACGTATTCGCCTCTCTAATTTCATGTACCCTATGCCAATTTGGACACGGTTCAGGTAATAATCTAGAGATGATAACTTTTGAGGGTCTGCTTTTCAATTTAGTGTTTTGTCTTCATACTCTCTATGTAGAACCTCTTGCCTAGTTCTTTACCAACATGAACCGCAACAACTGGATCCTTCCCTTCCCACTGCAGGTTCCTCTCCAGCCCTGAGCAGATGTCCCAAACCTGGGGACCAGGTTGGTAACATAGCCGTCTGGACTAGTGCTCTTTGCTGCAGAACAGTGTTGATCCCCTTCACTACCATTACATTCCTTTGTGCTCCCCCCACTTGAATGGCTTCCAGTACCACAGTCAAGGTCATTTTGCTCAACCAAACAAGCTGAGAGAACCTCAAACCCATTGGACAATTGCTGAGACTCACACGCTTGCCCTCTGGGTCCCCTTACCTGCCTCATTCATATTTACACCCTCCAGTCCCAGTCAGGATGCCTCATGTGGGGCCATATAACTCTATTTTATAGAGGTATACAGCACAGAAAAGGGCCTTCGGCCCATCGTGTCTGCGCTGATCAAAAACAACCATCTAAGTATTCAAATCCCATTTTCCAGCACTTGGCCTGTAGCCTTGGTATCTCAAGTGCACATGTAAATACTACTTAAACGTCATGAGGGTCTCTGCCTCCACCATCCTTTAAGGTAGCAATTTCAAGACTCCCCCCACCCTCTGGGTGACCTCTGAACCTCTTGACCGTTACCGTAAATCTAAAATCTCATCGCCTGGATGGCAGCACGCTGATTAGCACTACTTCCTCACAGCGCCGAGGACCCAGGTTCGATCCCGGCCAAGGATCACTGTCCGTGTGGAGGTTGCACATTCTCCCTGTGTCTGCATGGATCTCACCCCCACAATCCAAAGATGTGCAGGTGGATTAGCCATGCCCCTTAATTGGAAACATTTAAAAAAAACAAATGCCCCTTGGTCATCGATTCCTCCACCAAGGGGAAAGTTTCTTCCTGTCTACTCTTAGCTATGCCCTCATAATTTTATGCATTTCAATCATGTCCCACCTTGTCTCCTCTGCTCCAAGGAAAACAACCCCAGTCTAGCTAATTTCTCTTCATAACTAAAACTCCCCAGCCCAGGCAACATTCTGGTAAATCTCCTCTGCACCCTTTCCAATACTCTCCTATAATGTGGATTACAGAACTGCACACAATACTCTAGTTAAAGACTGATCAACATCTTATACAGTTTTTATACAGTTCCAGCAAAACCTCCCTGTTTTTAAACTCTGCCTCAGCTAATAAAGGCCTTCTATATAACTTCTTAACCACTTTATAACCTGTCCTGCTACGTTAAGCGACCGGTGTACATGCGCACCAAGGTCCCTCTGATCTTCGCTGCTTCCCAGGGTTCTGACATTCATCGTGTATTCCCTTGCCTTGTTTATCCTGCCCAGGTGAATTACCTCACGCTTGCCTGGATTGATTTTCATCCACTGATCAGCCCATCTGACCGGCCTGTCTGTATCCTCATGTAATTCAAGGCTACCCTCTTCACGATTTACCACCCCACCAATTTTTGTATTATCCGCAAACTTACTGATCAACCCTCCTATATTCAAGTCTAAATTATTTATATAAATCACAAACAGCAAGTGTCGCAACAATGATTCCTGGGGAACCCCACAGGACACAGGCGATCAGTCAGAAAAATACCTTCTACCACCATCTTCTGCTTCCTGCCACTCAGCCAATTCTGGATCCAATTTGCCAAATTTCCTTGGATTTCATGGGTTCTTACCTTCACTCAGTCTCCCATGTGAGACCTTATCAAAAGCCTTGCTGAAGTCCATGTAGACTTCGTAAAATGCACTGCCCTGATCTACACACGTGATCACCTCTTTGAAAAGGTTGGTCATACATGACCTCGCCTTAACAAAACCAAGTTGACTATTCTTGATTAATCCCTGCCTCCAAATGCAAATCATTTCTGTCTCAGGATTGCTTCCAGTAGTTTTCCCCCCACTGAGGTTAGACTGACTGGTCTGTTTCCTGGTTTATCCCTTCTTCTCCTCTTGAATAATGGTACTACATTGACTATCCTCCAGTCCTGCTGTGGCCAGAGAGGAATTGAAAATTATTGCCAGCGCCCCTGCTATTTCCTCTCTTGCAACACTCAACAGTCTGATATACATTTCATCTCGCCCTGGATATTTGTCTACTTTTAAGCCTGCCTGGCAACTCAGACACCCCTCTCTGTCAAAGTTAATTTCATTACAGTCACAGACGCACGACAGTACAGAGGCCATTCAGCCCATCAATTCTGCACTGACCCTTGGAAAGAGCACTTTACCTAGGTCCAAGCCCCCATTCCATCCCCCAAATCACACCTAACCTTTTTTTTGGAAACCAAGAGCAATTTGGCATGGCTAATCCACCTAGCCTGCACATCTTTGGATTGTGGGAGGAAACTTGAGCAACCGGACAAACCCACGTAGACACGGGGAGAAAGTGCAAACCACACACAGTCACCCGAGGCCGGAGTCCCCAGCACTGTGAGGCAGCAGTTCTAACCACTGTGCCATTCTTCTCCCCAATTTCTATACCCGCATTGTCCCTCTCACTAGTGAACACTGGCAAAAAGTATTAAATTAGAACCCTACCTACGTCCTCTGGCTCCACATGCAAATTACACGGTGGTCCTTAATGGGCCCTTCTCGTCCTAGTTATCCTTTTACCCTGACGTATTTGTAAAACAACTTCAAATTTTCCTTTATTTTACCTACCAGTAACCTTTAATGCCCCTTTTTGCTCTAATTTCCTTTTCAAGTTCCCTCTTGTACATTCCCTCTAGGGCTTCTGCTAGTTTGAGCCCTCAATATCTGCCATAAACCTCCCTTTTTCTCTTTATCCAATGCTGTATATCCCTCAATAACCAGGGTATCTGGGATTTGTTGGTCCCACTCTTGTTCTTTATTGGAACATGTTGGCCATGTACTCTCCCTATTTCCTTCTTGAATGCGTCCCACTGTTCTATCACAAGTTTACCTAACATGTTTCTGCTTCCAGTCCACTCTGACCATATCATATCTTATTAAATTCGGCCTTCTCTCAGTTTAGAACTTTGATTTCAAGCCCTTCTTTGACCTTTTCTACAATAATCTTGAATCTAACGGAGTTATGATCGCTGTCTGTAAAATGCTCCCCCCACTGACACTTCAACCACTTGTGCAAATCATTATCTAAAATTAAGTCCAGTACCGCCCACTCTCTTGTACTAGCTTAAAAAATTCACTTGGACGCACTTGAAGAATTCCACTCCCTCTAAACCTTACACTCTATGACTATCCTCTTGGGGAAGTTGAAATTCCCCACTATTACTTTTACACTTCTCTGAAATTTGCCAACATATCTGCTCTTCTATTTCTCTCAGACTGTTCGGGGCCTATAGCACACTCCCAGCAATGTGACTGCTCCTTTTTGATTTTTAGGTTGTACTCATATGACTTAATTTGAAGAGCCTTCGAAGATGTCGCTCCCCCCTCCTTACTGTTGTAATTGATTCTTTGTTCAAAATTTTGACCCCCCCCTCCCCTCGCCTCTTTTACTCCCTTCCCCGTCTCACCTGAAGATTGTATATCCTGGAATATTGAGCTGCCAATCCTACCTCTCTCAACCAGGCCTCATTGACAGCAATGACATCATACCCCCATGTTTTAATTTGTGCCCTCAACTCATCTGCCTTGCTTGTCAGATTCCTTGCATTAAAATAAATACCATCCAATCTTGCCAAATCCCTTGTGACTTAACTGGACAATAACTTCTATGCCTTCATGACTCACTTCCTACCTCTTCTCATTTTGGCTGTACATCTCCCTCTGCTGATCCCAAACCCCTGCCAGGTTAGATTAAACCCCTCCAACAGCACTAGCAAACCACCCTGCAAGGATGTTAGTCCCATTTTGGTTCAGGCGCAACCAATCCGCCATCCCCCAACACGGTCCCAATGTCCCAGAAAACGAAAGCCCTCCCTCCTGCACCAGTTCTCCGACCACGCATTCATCTGGACTAACCTCCTATTTCTATACTGGCCAGGACTTATGAACAAGATGTGTTTTAATGTCAGCCAGGAGTTACACAGTCACCATTACTTTTTTCCAGATTTATTTCACAGAATTTGAATACCCCTTATAGTGACATCTGAACGCATGGTCCCAAATCATTTGTTCAGGCCTCCGGATGACCAGTTCAGAATCATAACCACGATGCTACCGTACCTGATTAGTTTGGATTATTGCAGAGCCAGAACATGATAGTGGGATCAGTTTGAGATCGATACCGGCCAAAAGGAAAAAACGGGACAGTGGGAACAGTTGGGGATTGATGCTGCCTATATAGGGAGAGGGATCAATTTGGGACTGATATCGAGTCCTTGGAAGAGCACAGGGCTTGGGGATGTTTGGGATTGATACTGGGTTTAAGGGAGTGTGACAATGGGAATCAGTTTAGGATTGATACCGGGCTATAGGGACAGAGATGGGCAGTGGGATTATTTTGGGGTTGATGCGGGACAGAGGGAGTGAGGTCAGTTTGGGATTCATACGGGGACGTAGGAATGGAGAAGGGCAGTTTGGGATTCATGCAGAATGTTAAGAGCTACGGGAAAAGCAGGAGTAACTGAATGAAGGGGATTTGGTTTTGCAGAGCGGGAGTGAAGACATTTACACCAGTGGCTGAAACAGCTGGTTCCCGGTTCCCGCCGAAGTGGGTTGGAGGCAATGAAATCTACCGGCGCTGCCGTGGCCTTTCAGGGTTAAGGACGGCTGTCACGGAATTGTGTGCAGGTAACGGGCCAACCGAGCGGCTCTCAGTGGTTAATGTGGCCGCCGGTGGAGCGCATGCATCGTGCATTGCCGCCGTTTCGCCTACCGTCATTATCGTCGCTGTGTCGTCTCCTCGACATGTCTGGGTGCTGTCAGAATCAGAAGCGGGGTGCTGGCCGGATGATACCGCCGGCTAACTATCCACTCGCGGACCTTAACCACTCTCGAGACACTCACACGAACTCGCCCCCCTCCCCTAGATAATGGCGGACACTCCGCACAAGCGCTTCCGAGGTGAAAGTCGCATGTTCCCCAACTGCTTCCGGTTGTGAGTGGCGGCAGGCCGCTTTTACTTGGCGCCGGTTTCACCCTCACTCAGGATCGCGCCGCTGCCCGTGCTGGAGCCCCGCTGCCATGGAGATGCCGTTCCATCCCAGCATGCCTGAGCCGGACGTTGAGAACTGTGAGAAATGGCGCGAGCTCAACGGCCGGCCGGCGCGCGCTAATCCGAGCCGCAAGCGCAGAGGGCCGGCCAGGAAAAGGGTGAGAGACCGGGGCGGGCGGCGGCTGGGAGACTATTTAATTATCCCCTGTTTGCCATTTCATAGAATTTCCACTGGGCGTGTGTTTTCCTCTTACCTCGGCCCTGTTCATTATTTTTAAATTGTGTTTATTTGTCATTTATTTCTGGTTCCGACGAAGAGTCTTTTCCGGCTGCTGAATATTTTTCTGCCTTTTCAGATTGTCTACTCCTGCGGTTGCTAAATTTGGTGCTGTACAGAAGGTAGATAATATTGTGACGATGGGACTAAACTGTGCGGCTGTATTCGCACGATGTGGACTGTTTCGCAGATGCCTGTGAATCTGGCACTCCTGCCCAGTCTGGCATACAGGTGGCTCAAATAATAATAATACCCTTTGGGCTGCTGAATATAACCGCCAACACCTGATGTGGATGGAGGATGAGCTTTTCTTGCAGGTGGCTGGGTTTATGTGGGATGTCAGTGCTGGCTATGGTTTCGCAAACGGCTTCTGAGCCCTCAGCTTTGCAGGCTGTCCTTCAGTGGGAACAACATTGTTGTTGGACGATAGAGATGGCGGTGGACTGTCTGCTCGAGCAGCTGCCCTCACTTCCCATCTCTCAGCGTTTTTTGTCAGTGCTGCTTCTGTTTGGAAGATCTCAACACAATTTTTCATGATGGATCCCCATTGTGACCATGATTGGGATACCTGCTTCCCATGTGTTGATTTCACGGAGGCTTTGAAATGTCTCCTTTGGCTCCCTGGCATGACGCTGAGCAGAGCACCTGTTTGGGCAGTCTTGAGTCATACACTCTGACGAATGTCCCGACCACCTCAGTTGATGTGATGTTATGATGGCTTCTACACTTGGCATGTTTGTGTCTTGAAGGACACGTGTGTTTGCTCTTTTGTCATTGGTGATGACGTTCTAGAGCCTTGATTTTGTGTCTATAAAAATAAAAGCAAATTACAGTGGATGTTGAAATCTGAAACCAAAGAGAAAATGCTGGAAAATCTCAGCAGGTCTGGCAGCATCTGTGGGGAGAGAAAAGCTAACGTTTCGAGTCCAGATGACCCTTTGTCAATCATCTGGACTGGAAACGTTAGCTCTTTCCTCTCCCGACAAATGCTGCCAGGCCTGCTGAGATTTTCCAGCATTTTCTTTTTGGTTACTGTGTCTATAGGTTGTCCGAGCTTTAGTACTCGAGAAGCACATGGTCATCCGTTCATGTAGTTTCTGATTGATTGATTTATTTATGAAACTTCTTGAGCTCAGTGTTGTTCTGCAGGCTGAAATCCTCTTGTGCTGATCAGCCCAGGAAAAAAACATTTTGTACCAGTATTATTGCCCCGTTTTCTCCTTCTGGGAATTCATTAGGGGGATCTCCTGCATTAATAACAGTTCAATAACGGATAACAGTGGTCTGTGCAGCATGTGTTGACTGTAAGGAAGCGTGTGCAATAAGTCCTGCTTCGATCTTGTCTGTCACCAGGATGCCTTGAACTTTTTTGTGTGAAAAAGTTTGTTTATGACCACAAGATTGTCTCCAGCACACAGGATAAAGAGGCATACACCATTCAAATTGGTCTTTCCAACCATGCTTTCCAGTGGTGTTTGGCCAAAGGGCATGGTTGTCCTTCATCTTGGCATTGATCTTTGACTGTGATAGTGCAGCTGCCAGAATTGCATCTTAAGTTGGAATTAAAAAATTATTTTACCATCCTTGGGGTCTGAGGTAGTTGCATTAGCACTAATGAGGGTAACTTAAGATAGGATCAATGAGGACTTACGAGACCCTAACAGGAAGTATTTTTAAAATATTTTTATTCTCCTTTTCACATTTTCTCCCAAATTTACACCCAACAATAATCAGTAATGAATGCAATGTCAATCCCCATATCAACAACAACGATCCCATCCTCTCACCAAACCCCCAAACAGCAGCCCGCATGTTAACATAAACAAATAACAAAAGGGAATCAGGAATCACCTATAGTCACCATTAACACATACAGCCACACCCCCCCCCCCCCCATGTTCGATGTAATCCAATTCTCGAAAGTGCATAATGAATAACGCCCATGAATTGTAGAACCCCTCCATCCTTCTCCTCAGTTCAAATTTGACCTTCTCAAGAGTCAAGAATTCCAGCAGGTCTCCATGCCTATTCTTCCAAAATAGCTCCGTAAACTGTCGATACTACCCCTCTTCTCCAGTCTCCCTGTCGTCAGCACCTCCTCCAGCAATGTGGAAGCCGGCTGTACTGGGAAGCTCTGTATCTCCTTTCTGGAAAAGTCTCGAACCTGCATGTATCTAAATATTTTCCCCTGTTCCAGCCCATTCTTCGCTAGCTGCCTGCCTTTAACAAACCCCGCCTGGTCTTTCCCTATCACCTCCGGTACACAGTCCACCATCCTTAAGGCCAAAATTTTGGCCAGCAATTTGGCATCGACATTCAGTGGGGAGATTGGCCTGCATGACCCACATTACTCTGGGTCCTTCTCACTTCAGGATCAGTGAGATCGAGGCCTGTGACATTGTTGGGGAAAGGACACCTCGCTCCCTTGCCTCATTAAATGCCCTCACCAGCAGTGGGCCCAGCATCCCAGAAAGCTTCTAGTAAAATTCCAAAGGATAGCCATCTGGTCCTGGGGCCTTGCCCAACTGCATGGCCTCAAATCCCTCTACTACTTCTACAATCCCGATCGGGGCTTCCAACCCTTCCACCACCTTTGGAAACTCCAACCCTTCCAAAAACTGCCTCATCCCCTCCACCCCAGGTGGGGGTTCCGACTCGTACAGCTGACTATAAAACTCCTTGAACACCCCATTCACTCCCGCTGGGTTCAAGACTGTGACTGTGCTAGCATCCTACTGGCCTCCTCCCCATACTCGTATATCACCCCCTTGCCTTCCTCAACTGCCCCACTGCCTTCCCTGTGGATAATAGACCAAACTCCACCTGCAGCTTCTGCCGCTCGTTCAACATTCCCGCCTCTGGGGCTTCAGAATACCTTCTGTCCACCTGGAGTATTTTCCTAACCAGCCTATCCATCTGTACCTGCTCCACCTTCTTCCTACAAGCGCATGTTGAAATTAACTCCCCCCTGACCACTGCCTTCAGCGCTTCCCATACCATTGCTGCTGAAACTTCCCCCGTATCATTTATCTCCAAAGAGTTCTGAATGGCCTCCCTCACCCGCCCGCACACCCCCTCATATGCTAACAGTCCTACATCCAATCTCCATTGCAGGCGCTGACCGCCCTCCTTACTCACCCATAAATCCACCCAGTGTGGGGCATGGTCCGACACAACTATCGTTGAATACTCGGTATCCACCACTCCTGCCCGTAAAGCCCTGTTCAAAATGAAAAAAATCATTTCGGGAGTTTTGTGTACGTTGGGGGGGGGGGGGGGGGGGGGGGGGGGGGGGGGGGGGGGAAACTCCATCGCTCATGGCCGTCCAAACCTCCACATGTCCACCCTCCCCCACCTACCTCCCAACTGTTCCATAAACCCCTTTTCGCTGCGGCTGGTACCCTCCATCCTGAACTCGACCGATCCAACCTCGGATCAATGACCGTATTGAAGTTTTCCCCACCCCCACTCCATGATCAACTTATGCGAGTCCAGGTCCGGAATCTTCCCCAACACCCACCTCAAACTCCATGCCGTCCCAATTTGGTGCATAAATATTCACGAGTACCACCGGCACCCCCCTCCAGCTTCCCACTCACCATGATAGACCTACCCCTGAGTGTGCCACTATATTCCCTACCTCAAATGACACCTGCTTATTAATCAAGATTGCAACCCCCCTAGTTTTGGAGCCGAGCCTCGAATGAAATACCTGTCCGACCCACCCCTTCCTCAGCCTATTCTTATCCACTACCCTCGGGTGTGTCTCTTGTAACATTACCACGTCCATCTTCAACCTCCTCAAATGCGCGAATATGCAAGCCCTCTTGACCAGCCCATTCAGCCCTCTTGCGTTCCATGTGATCAGCCTGGTTGCCCCCAGCCCCCTTACCGATCAACCATCACCCTTCTTAGGCCAGCCTCCAGCTCGTGTCCCGTGCCTCAGGCCCGCCCTCGGCCGCCACCGCCCTCGACCTCCAATTTGTCTCCCAACGCCAGTCCCTCCCCTGTCAGCACAACAATTCCCTCCCCCTCACCCCAACCACTAACAGAACAATCCCTACCCCTCATCAGATCCATCTCCACTGCCATCGCGGTTAGTTGGTCCTCTTGCTCAGCCACCTTCTCTTCTACCTTCTGGATCGCCAGTCCCAGGGCTTCCAATCTTTGCTCCACCGGATTAATCCCCGTCTTAATCGGGTCCAGGCGCTCCTGTCTTTGCTTGGCGAAGCTCTCCTGAAGGAATTCACCAGCTGCTCCTTTTAAAAAAAAATATATATATATATTTTTATTCTCCTTTTTCACATTGTCTCCCGAATTTACATCCACCAACAATAAACAATAATCAGCAACAAATATGTCAATCCCCATAACAAAAAGGAATCAATGATTACCCATAGCCACCCTTAATACACACAGCCCCACTCTCCCCCCCCTCCCACCCATCCCCCAACTAATGTTCGATGTTATCCAATTCTTGAAAGTGCATAATGAATAATGCCCATGACTTATAGAACCCCTCCGTCCTTCCCCTCAGTTCAAACTTAACCTTCTCAAGGGTCAAGTATTCCAAAAGGTCTCCCCACCACGCCAGGGCACAAGATGGAGAGGCTGCTCTCCATCCCAGCAGGATCTGCCTTCAGGCGATCAACGACGCGAAGGCTACGATATCTGCCTCCGCACCCGTTTCCAACCCTGGCTGATCCGACACGCCGAATATGGCCTCCCAGGGACCCGGGTCAGTTTCACGTGCACCATCTTGGAAATAACCCTAAAAACCTCCTTCCAGTACTCCTCTAGCTTTGGACACGACCAAAACATTTGAACGTGATTTAGCCCCCCCCCCCCCCCCCCCGCTCACACACATCTTCTACTCCTTCAAAGAATCAGCTCATCCTTGCCCTCGTGAGGTGTGCTCTGTATACCACCTTCAGCTGTATCAGCCCCAACATCGTACATGAGGTGGAGGCATTTACTCTCCTAGGCACCTCACACCAACCCCCTACTCTATATCCTCTCCCAACTCTTCCTCCCATTTTGCTTTGATCCCTTCCAGTGGTGCCTTATCCTCTTCCAAAATAGCTCCATACACCACTGACACTACCCCCTTCCCCAGTCCCCTTGTCATCAGCACCTCCTCCAGCAATGTGGAGGCTGGTTCCTCCGGGAAGCTCTGTATCTACTTCCTGGCAAAATCTCGAACCTGCATGTATCTAAATATTTCTCCCTGCTCCAGTCCATACTTCGCTTCCAGCTCCCTCAATCCTGCAAACCCTAAGAAACAAATTTTTTAGCGTCTTACCCCCTTATCTTCCCATTTCCAAAAACCTCCATCCCACCTCCCTGGCTCAAATCTATGGTTTCCCCTGAATCGGCATTTCCTTTCACCCTGCCCCCAACCCGAAGTGTTGGCGAAACTGCCTCCAGATTTTCAATGAAGCTATTATAACCGAGTATTTCCCCGGAGCTATCGGGAGCGGCGCTGTTGCTAGTGCTTTCAGTCCCGACCCCCTGCACAAATTCTCCTCCATTCTGAACCACTGGAAATCAACCCCTCTGACCCAGCCCCACCCCTTCTCCACATTCGCCGCCCAGTAGTAGTACATCAGGTTCGGGAGACCCAAACCCCCTGCCTGCCTTCCCCTCTATAGCAGCACCTTTCTCACTCTGGCCACCTTCCCTCCCCATATGAATGAGGTAACCCTTCCCTCAATCTCCCTGAAAAAAGCATTTGGCAGGAAGATCGGTAGGCATTGGAAAAATAAACAGAAATTGCGGCAACACATTCATTTTAACCGCCTGCACCCGACCCGCCAGTGACAGAGGGAGACCATCCCACCTTGCCAGATTGGCTTTCACTCTCCCCACCAAACTAGTGATATTGTACCTGCGAAGCCTCCCCCACTCCCGGGCAACCTGCACCCCCAAATACCTAAAGTGAGTCCCTGCCCTATGGAATGGCAGCCCCCCCACCCCTGCCCCCACCCCTGTCCGAGACACCACAAAATACTCACTCTTGTACAGGTTCAGCTTGTACCCCGAGAACGACCCAAATACTCGGAGTAGCTCCAATATTCCCCCTATCGACCCACTCGGTTCCGACACATGCAGCAGCATGTCGTCGGCATATAAGGACACCCAATGCTCTATCCCCCCCCCCCCCCCCATGCTCCTTTCCATGCACCCGAACTTCTTAATTCGATGGCCAACGGCTCAATCGCAAGTGCAAACAGCAGAGGGGACATAGGACATCCCTGCCTTGTCCCATGGTGGAGAGAAAAGTATCTTGAGCTGATGTTGTTTCTGCGGACACTCGCCTTCGGCTCCTTATATAATAGCTTTACCCATTTCATAAATCTTGGTCCAATCCCAAACCGCTGCAGAACCGCCATCAAGTACCCCCATTCTAACCGGTCAAACGCCTTCTCGGCATCCAATGCCACAACCACCTCTGTTTCCTTCCCTTCCACCGGTGCCATAACGACGTTCAAAACCCTCCGACTGTTCGAAAAAGCTGCCTCCCTCTCACGAACCCCGTCTGATCCTCGCCTATCACCTTCGGGAGGCACTCCTCCAGCCAACCCGCCAGTACCAACGTCAATAATTTTGCGTCCACATTCAGAAGTGATATGGGCCTATACGACCCACACTCCGTCTTTTTTAAGCAATAGTGAAATCGATGCCTGCTCCAAAGTTTGTGGCAACACCCCCCTTCCCTATCGCCTCTTCAAACATACCCACCATCAGGGGTGCCAGTTTATCCTTGAATTTTTTTATAATATTCCACCAGAAACCCATCCGGCCCTGCCACCTTCCCCGACTGCATCCTCCCAATTGCATCCTTTATCTCCTGCTCCACTATTGCTTCTTCTAATGTATCCCTGTCCCCCTCCCCTAGCTTCGGTACTCCAACCCATCTAGAAATTCCTGCATCTCACGGCCTCCCCCTGGGTGGCTCTGACCTGTACAACCTCTCATAAAACTCCTCAAAAACCTTGTTAATCTGCTCCGGGGCCACCACCAACTTTCCTGCCCTATCCCTCACCTGGAGAATTTCCCTTGCCGCTGCTTCCCTCCGGAGCTGACCTCCATGTTCATAAACTGCACCCCTTGCTCGTCTCAGTTGACACACCGCCTTCCTGGTGGACAGACGGTCGAAGCTCGCCTGTAGATGCTTCCTCTTTTCCAGCTTCGCTGGGTCCCCATCTTCTGCATAACTCCTATCTACCTCCAACATCTCATCTATTACCCTCTGCAGCTCTAACCTCTCCTCTTTGTCCACCCTGGCCTTAAACAAAATTACCTCACCCCTCACCACCGCCTTTAGAGCCTCGTAGACAACTGCCTTCGACACCTCACCCGTACAGTTGAAACCTACATATTCCTTAATTACCTTTTCAATTTTCTCACAGAACAATTGGTTCCCCAAAAGCCCCACATCCAGTTTCCACCCCGGCCTCTGCGCTACCCCCTTCTCCAGTACCATATTCAACCAATGCGGAGCATGATCGAACGCTGCAATTGCCAAGTATTCCGACCCCTTAACCGCAGCCAACAAAGCCTTCCCCACCACAAAAAAGTCGATCCGTGAGTATACCTTATGGACTGTTGAGAAAAACGAGTACTCCCGTTCCCTCGGGTGCAGAAACCTCCAAGGGTCCACCCCTCCCATTTCCACCATTAGCCCAGCCAGCGCCTTTGCCCCCCCTGATGGGACCAGCGAGTGCGGCCGTGATCTGTCCAACCTTGGCTTATGCACCAAGCTCCAGTCCCCCCACAATCAGTTCGTGTGTGTTCAAGTCAGGGATGGCCCCGAACACCTTCTTTGCGAATCCCACGTCTTCCCAATTGGGACTGTATACACTTAACTGTGGCACTAACTTCCCCTCCAGCACCCTTGTCACAATCACATATCTACCCCCCTGATCTGCCACCACCGTCTCCATCTGGAAGCATACCCTTTTGCCGACCATTACCGCTACCCCTCGAGCCCTTCCGTCAAATCCAGAGTGAAACACCTGACTAACCCAGCCCTTTTTAAGTCTCACCTGGTCCTTCACCCTCGAGTGAGTCTCCTGCAGCATTGCCACATTGGCTTTCAAACTTTTAAGATGCGCAAGCACCTCTTGACCGGTCCTTCGAACCCTCTCGCGTTCCACGTGACTATCCTACCTGGGGGTCTCTTACCCCCCCCCCCTTCTTATCCACCATCATCATACCACCAGGCCCTGCCCCATAAGCCTGACCCGCCCCTATCCATTATTAACATTGAACTCCTTCTCCCCCTCCCCCCCCCAAAAAACATCTCCCAGCATCAATCCCTTCCCCTTCCCTACGCTCGCCTCACCAGCTGCTCCATTGACCACTGGGCCGACAATCCCAGCTCCTGAGCAACCACCATGTTTTCCTGTGCTGCAGACTCCGCTCTCTTTGCCCAACAATCTCTTCTTTGCAGACCACTTCTGGTCCACGACTCCATAAAACCGTGGGGGATTCCTCCTGTTCATCTCACAAGTCTCCAATTTGTCCGATCAAATCCCCCATAAGTCGGGGGGAAAAGGTCCCAAAAGTCCACCACGAGATAAGCGAGCTCTCACTCCATGGCCGCCACCGGAAGTCAACTGATTTCTTTTTTGACAAAGATGCGGCCCAGATTCAGATTTTGGAATTTTTTTAACAATCCATCATCATTTGGAAACGTGAATTGACTTTTTTTTAACGATGTTGTGGGTTGTTTTATTTAAGGTGCTGTGGAATTTGTCACAGCTGTCAAAATGTGTGTAGAGTTTTCCTGAAGCTCCTCCGTGAGATTGAAGGTTCTCAATAAAAATATTTCTTTTTTCAGCTTTGTGGTTACAAAGCGTCAACCAGACGGGCAAAAGCCTTGGGTTAGAGCTACGTCATTGTAATAATTATGATAGCATGGCAGAGGCATGTGCTCTACTGAGTGCCCTATTCACTTGTTTCATGTGATAACCAGGATGGTTAGACGGCAACCTAGTTGGATCTTGGTCTTTCTGATCTCCTTTGTTCCCGATGCATAGTTAGCATAAACTGTTGTGTTTTGAGCGTGCATAAATGGACCATGTGGAGTCCTATATGATTTGGCTGCGTTTTGAAAAAAGAATATAATTGATAATCAAGTTGATGAGACTTGTATCCTTGGTGAAATTGACTATAACTTGTAATACCACTTGATATCAAGAAAGCCTTTTATCATGCAATATTTAATTGTGCGTTAGACAATAGAACACAGAACATTACAGCGGAGTACAGGCCCTTCGGCCCACGATGTTGCACCGTCCTGTGAAACCCTTCTAAAGTCCCTCTACACTATTCCCTTATCGTCCATATGCCTATCCAATGACCATTGAATGCGTTTAGTGTTGGCGAGTCCACTACTGTTGCAGGCAGGGCATTCCACACCCTTACTACTCTCTGAGTAAAGAACCTACCTCTGATATCTGTCCTATATCTATCTCCCCTCAATTTAAAGCTATGTCCGTTTTATACTCCTGTTTTGTAACCTAAGGTACGTACGGCCATTTTACTTGCAATATTTTGTAGTCAAAATGTTGGTTGGTGTAAGTTCTTTCGCATACGTGAATTGCTCTGATCCATTCCTGGAGTACTTCCTGTGATGCAGAATTCTGCTTGAAGCCTGTGATGCAATGCAAAAAGTAAAAATTTGACATCAAGGAATATTCCAATTTGTATGCTTGATCCTGAAAATTAAAATAAACTGGTAGCAAATAATTTCAAAAGCTCTGATTGGCATTTTATTATATGTTTCAAAGATTAATTTAGAATTGGAAAGGAGTACAGATTGTATTGTGACCAGCACTATAGACTGAACAATCCCTACCTACTGATCCAGGAAGAATTGCATGTGTGTTTTCTTGTAGGTAACACAAGGTAATGCATCAAATGTAATCATGTGGTCTTCCTTTCCACAATAGACTTTCATTTACATGTATCTTAATTTTATAGGCTTTTGCCCTTTTTATCAAATCAAGACAAGTATCTAAAATCGGCAATACCTCACCACAGGAACTGGGTGGGCGGAATGTACACTGGGAATGCTGTGGAAAGCAGTTTGAAGAAGTGGAGGACATTCACAAGCATGTGGCAAATGAACATATGCCTGAGGTTCTACAACAAACAGAAGCTATTTTCAAGGTGTTGCCACAAAATAACATCAAGTTGACGAGAAAGCACGATTCCTCAGATAACAATGTTGCATTACCACAGCACAATGGAACAAAGGAAGTGTTTGACATATCCAAATGGTTGCCTGATACAAGTCACATTAATCTTGATGAGCTAACATGGTAAGAATTTTGTTAGTTGCACTTTGATATAAATGAAATAATTATGAAAGCCATTTACTCTGTTTTTGTTACACCTCTGTACTTTTGGACCTTGCTGTTTGGGAAAGCCTGTATCTTTCAAATTGGAAATGCTGTGCTGTTAGAAAATGGACAGGTTTGTTTTACAGTGCTTTTGTACCATTGAATAACATCCCAATTTCACAAAACTTAATTAGACTTTCATGAAAGTTCAAAATAATTTTCCAAATTGGGTTGGCAGTTCCCTGTGCTGGATGTAGTCTGTGGGCCTCTAAACATTGAAATTAAACTTTTGTTTTTCAGTGTTGCCAAATTTCAGTAGTGTCTCTCAGTGATGTCCCTGGATTCCTTCTAAATTAGTTTAAAAAGTACCACAATGTATGGTACCATGACCGGGATGGGAACATGGCGTGCCCAACTATGGCCCTCAGCATTTTAAGTGGAGCAAAATTAACAAGAATATAAATAAACTCTGTGTTGCATCAATAGATAAGTTTGTAAATAAACCTAAACTAGCGGGAACATGCTCCTCTTGTGTGATGTGGGAGTTCAGGGACACATCCACTGTCCCTGGCTCCCTCCCGTGCAAGAAGTGTGTCCCAACTGCAGCTCCTGTAGACTGCTTGATGGCTCTGGAGCTGCAGATGGACTAATGTTGGAGCATCCACGATGCTGAGGAAGTCAAGGATAGCACATTTAGCGAGTTGGTCACACTGCAGATAAAGAGTACTGAGGGAGATAGGAAATGAGTGACCATCAGACAGAGGAAGAGTAGGAAGGCAGTGCAGGGGTCCCCTGCGGACATTCCTTCCAAAATGGGTATACCATTTGGATGCTGTTGAGGGAGATGGCTCACCAGGGGAAGGCAGCAGTAGCCAAGTTCATAGCACTGTGGCTGGCTCTGCTGCGCAGAGGGCAGGAAAAAGAGGGGTAGAGCTATAGTGATAGGGGATTCAATTGTAAGGGGAGTAGACAGGTGTTTCTGCGGATGCAAACAATACTCCAGGAGGGTATGTTGCCTCCCGGGTGCAAGGGTCCTGGATGTCCCAGAGCAACTAAAGGGGGAGGGTGGACAGGCAGCTGTCGTGGTGCATATAGGCACCAATGATATAAGTAAAAAAAATGGGATGAAATCCTGCATGCTGAATTTAGGGAGTTAGGAGCTAAACTTAATAAGTAGGACCTCAAAGGTAGTAATCTCGGGATTGCTACCAGTGCCATGTGCTAGTCAGAGTAGGAATGACAGGATGAATGCATGGCTTGATAGATGGTGCAGGAGGGAGGGATTCAGATGTTTGGGACATTGGAACCGGTTCTGGGACAGGTGGGACCATTACAAATCGGATGGTCTACACCTGGGCAGGACTGGAACCAATGTCCAAGTGGGGTTGTTTGCTTGCGCTGTTGGGGAGGGTTTAAACTAATGTGGCGGGGGGTGGGAACCAATGCAGGAAATCGGAGGGTAGTAAAGCGAGGATAGAAATAAAAGTCAGTAAGGAGAAAAGTGGAAGGCAGAGAAACAGATTGAACTGCTTTTATTTCAGTGCAAGAGGCCGAACGGACAAGGCAGATGAACTCGGGGCATGGATAGATCCATGGGACTGGGATATTATAGCTATTACTGAAACATGGCTAAAGCAGGGACAGGACTGGCAGCTAAATGTTCCGGGTACAGATGCTATAGGAAAGATAGAACAGGAGGTAAGAGAGGAGGGGGAGTTGCGTTTTTGATTAGGGACAGTATCACAGCAGTACAGAGAGAGGATATATCCAAGGGTTCGCCCACTGAGTCTATATGTGTACAACTGAAAAATGAGACGGGTGAGATCACTTTGATAGGACTGTACTATAGGCCCCTAAATAGTCAGAGGGGTATTAAGGAGCAAATATGTAAAGGGATTACTGGGCAGCATGATAGCACAAGTGGATAGCACTGTGGCTTCACAGCACCAGAGTCCCAGGTTCGATTCCCCGCTGGGTCACTGTCTGTGCGGTGTCTGCACGTTCTCCCCGTGTCTGCGTGGGTTTCCTCCAGGTGCTCCGGTTTCCTCCCAAAGGCCAAAAAACGTGCAGGTTAGGTGGATTGGCCATGATAAGTTGCCCTTAGTGACCAAAAAGTTTAGGAGGGGTAATTGGGTTATGGGGATAGGGTGGAAGTGAGGGCTTAAGTGGGTCGGTGCAGACACGATGGGCGGAATGGCCTCCTTCTGCACTGTATGTTCAATGTTCTATTACAGATAGCTGCCGGAAAAATAAGGTATTAATAGTTGGGGACTTTAACTTCCCTAATGTTAACTGGGACAGCCATAGTACTAGGGGTTTGGTTGGAGAGAAATTTGTTGAGTGTATTCAGGAAGAATTCCTCATTCAACATGTGGATGGCCCGACTAGAGAGGGGGCAAAATTTTATTTTCAATAAATTTTAGAGTATCCAATTCATTTCTTCCAATTAAGGGGCAATTTATCGAAGCCAATTCACCTACCCTGCACATCTTTAGGGTTGTGGGGGTGAAACCCACGCAAACACGGGTAAAATGTGCAAACTCCACATTGATAGTGACCCAGAGTCGGTAATGAACCTGGGACCTTGGCGCCGCGAGGCAGCAGGGCTAACCCACTGTGCCACCGTGCTGCCCTGAGAGGGGGCAAAACTTAACCTCCTCTTGGGGAATAAGGAAGGGCAGGTGACGGAAGTCTTAGTGAGTAAACACTTTGGGATCAGTGATCATAATTCCATTAGTTTTAAGATAGCTATGGAGAATGATAGTTCTGGCCCAAAAGTTAAAATTCAAAATTGGGGCAAGGCCAGTTTCGAGGGTATGAGGCTGGAACTTTCAAAAGTTGATTTGGGGTGCCTATTTGCAGGCAAGGGGACAGCTGGTAAGTGGGAGTCTTTCAAAAAGATGTTAACTAGGATTCAGGGTGAGCACATTCCTCTTAGAGTGACAGGTAAGGCTTGTAGAAGGAGGGAATCCTGGATGATGCGGGATATTGAGGCCATGGTCAAAAGGAAGAAGGAGGCATATGACATGCAGGTGCGATCAAGTGGATCCCTTGAAGAGTATAGGGCTTGTCGGAGTAGAATTGAGAGAAATCGGGAGGGCAAAAAGGGGACATGAGATTGTCTTGGCAGATGAGGCAAAGGAAAATCCAACGAGCTTTTACAGATACATCACGGGTGACTTGGGAGATTGTACGGCCTCTTAAGGATAAACAAGGTCACCTATGTGCAGATCCACAAGGGATGGGAGAGGTACTAAATGAATATTTCTCGTCAGTATTTACTGTTGAGAAAGACACGAATGTTAGGGAAATTGGGGAAATAAAAAGTGATGTCTTGAGGAGTGTACATATTACAGAGAAGGAGGTGCTGGAGGTATTAAAGCCCATCAAGATAGATAAATCCCCGGGCCCTGATTAAATGTATCCCAGGACGTTGTGGGAGGCGAGGAGGAAATTACTGGCCCCCTAGCTGAGATATTTGAATCATCGACAGCCATAGGAGAGGTGCCTGAAGATTGGAGGGTAGCAAATGTTGTACCTTTGTTTAAGAAGGGCTGTAGGGATAAGCCTGGAAACTACAGACTGGTTAGCCGTAATTCTGTAGTAGGTAAATTATTAGAAGGTGTTCTGAGGGGCAGGATCTGCAGGCATTTAGACAGGCAAGGGCTAATTAGGGCAGGCAGCATGGCTTTGTCAGGGGAAAGTCATGTATCACGAATTTGATTGAGGTTTTGAAAGGGGTAACCAAGAAGGTAGATAAGGGCAGTGCAGTCAACGTTGTCTACATAGACTTTAGCAAGGCCTTTGACAGGTACCGCATGGTATGTTGTTTTAAAAGGTTAAATCTCACGGAATCCAGGATGAGGTAGCCAATTGGATACAAAATTGGCTTGGCGACCGAAGCCAAAGGGTGGTTGTGGAGGGTTGTTTTTCAAACTGGAGGCTTGTGACCAGTGGTGTGCCTCAGGGATCGGTGCTGGGTCCACTGTTATTTGTTATATATAAATGATTTGGATGAGAATGTGGGAGGCATGGTTAGTAAGTTTATAGATGACACCAAGATTGGTGGCATAGTGGACAGTGAAGAAGGTTATATAAGATTGCAACAGGATCTTGACCAATTGGGTCAGTGGGCCGATGAATGGCAGATGGAATTTATTTTGGATAAATGTGATGTGATGCATTTTGGCAGATCAAATCAGGACAGGGCCTACTCCGTTAATGGTGGAGAGTTGGGGAGAGTTACAGACAAAGAGATCTAGGGGTACAGGTTCATAGCTCCTTGAAGGTGAAGTCGCAGGTGGACAGGGTGGTGAAGAAGACATTCAGCATGCTAGGTTTTATTGGTCAGAATATTGAATACGGGAGTTGGGACGTCTTGTTGAAGTTGTCCAAGACATTGGTAAGACCACACATGGAATACTGTGTACAGTTCTGGTCACCCTATTATAGGAAGGATATTATTAAACGAGAAATAGTGCAGAAAAGATTTACTAGGATGCTACCGGGACTTGATGGTTCGAGGTATAAGGAGAGGCTGGATAGACTGGGACTTCTTTCCCTGGAGCATAGGAGCTTCGGGGTGATCTTAAAGAGGTCTATAAAATAATGAGGAGCATAGATAAGGTAGATAGTCAACATCTTTTCCGAAAGATAGAGGAGTCTCTAACTAGAGGGCATAGGTTTAAGGTGAGAGGGGAGAGATACAAAAGAGATCAGAGGAGAAATTCTTTCATACAGAGGGTGGTGAGCATCTGGAACGGGCTTCCACAGGTAGTGGTCGAGGCGGGTACAATTTTTTCCTTTAAAACACAGTTAGACAGTTACACGGTCAGGGTGGGTAAAGAGGGATATGGGCCAAATGCGGGCAAGTGGGACTATCTTAATGATAGAAACTGGGCGGCATGGACAAGCTGGCCGAAGGGCCTGTTTCTATGATCTACGACTCTATAAGAATTATTCACCACTGATTTCCTCACGCTGCCACACAAGGAATTGGCAATGGTGAATAGAGCTTTACACTCAATTAATATAGCAACTATTTTAATCAAGATTTGGCAATATGAAAATATCCATGTTCCTCTGAACTAGATCAGTATATAAATAACTTTGTGGGACTGGCAGGCAGTGTTAACATGGTGACACTGCCATTTTATTTTTGTACAAGAGTTAAATCCATCCCTTACTGATGGAATTAATAAGCGGGATTCTCTGGGAATCGGCGGGACGGGCAGAAACAGTGCAGTGGAGTGGCGGGAACCACTCCGGCGTCGGGCCGCCCCAAAGGTGCGGAATCCTCTGCACCTTCAGGGGCTAGGCCGGTGGCGGAGTGGTTTGCGCCCCGCCGGCCGGCGTGGAAGGCCTTTGGCGCCGGGGCCGAAGGGACTCCGTCAGCCGGCGCGGGTCCGTGCATGCGCAGGAGCATCAGCGGCTGCTGATGTCATCCCCGCACATGCGCAGGGGGGGTTCACCTCTGCGTCGGCCATCACGGAGGCTTACACAGCCGGCGCGGAGGAATAGAGTGCCTCCATGGCACAGGCCCACCCGCGGATCGGTGGGCCCCAATCGCGGGCCAGGCCACCGTGGGGGCACCCCCCCGGGGCCAGATCATCCCTCGACCCCCCCCCCCCCCCCCACAGGACCCCGGAGCCTGCCAGCGGCCGCCGACCGGCGTGATTCCTGCCCCCGCCAAATCTCCAGTGCCGGAGAATTCGGCAGCCGGCGGGGGCGGGATTCTCACACACACACACACACACACACACACACACACACACACACCTCCGCAGCGAATCCCGCCCAATATCTATTGTTGATGTTTTATTTATAGGTACTGTGTGGATTAACTTTGAGCCTTTTAAGTCGAGTTTCAAACTATTTGGCACAACACTGACAATAAATTGGTGCTTGAATGGCAATCTCACTGAGTTCAGAAGAACTGCTAATGTAAAATGGTTTTAAAAGAAAATCATATAGTTGTAGTGTAAACCCCTTTGCAATTGCAGCCAAGATAAGTTATTGAGGCTGAGTTTGAGTTTGTCTCGTATATCCTTTTTGGTTTCCAACTTGTTCTGTCAATGAGATTGAAAAGTGCCCCTCTACTGATATTTATGTACATTTTGTGTTGAGCTTAAAAGAACCCAGAGTACAAACGGTTATTAATCTGTAATGGTTTTGTAAAATGATGAGTTTACCTGAGTTTTTTAATCACTCAAACAGGCTTTACTTGTGTGATGAGTATCTTGTAACTACAGACAATCATGATAACGCAACTAATTCGTCCACACCGATCCATAAGGAAGCATTGTGCATCAGCATTGGAAGATTGACGAATACAGTGCTACATATAATTATATATAACTACTGTCGTTGCATTCTTGCAATATGATAGATGCACATGACGAGTATCATTGTGCTTTTGAAAGTGGTGCTGGCATCCTCCCTGTAAACAATGTAATATTGTCGGGACCCAACGACAAAAGAGTGATGAATTGGAGTGGACATTCTCAAGACAATTACAGCACTTTGTGGGGTGAGCAGCCACCATGCTGGAGGAACACTACGTATAAAGTAGATCTTAAGAACTGTTTTGAGAGGGAAAATAAGACTCTAAAAGCACAAGTTGTTAACTGCATGATTGTCACCAATCGTATCTTTTGCGACTGCAAGCGTGTCACTTCCCCCCCCCCCCCCCAACCTCTCTACAGTAACATGCCCTCTAATTTCTTTTTTGTTTTGGCGTGCAGCCGATTTAAGTAAGTGTGTGGGCCCTGTAAATGTTTTTACACTGCCGTGCATGTACGGTAACGTAAAGAAGCTAACTTGCTGCATGGCTATGTGGTTTGGAGGGGGTATTGCTCTGCAGTTTTCAATATGGCAATGGTAGGCAAATTACGATAGTGCTTGATGTGATCCAACCCAATTAAATGATGGATAGCAAAAGCAGTTGTGTGCCATTATTGATGGAATCAGTGTTTCAAAGCTTGTATTTTCTGAGGCACTGATTGAAAAGGGAAACGAGAAAGGAAATTGACTGTTCCCTTCTGAAGGAAATTAAGAATGAAACTGAGATTAGAAACTAAAATTTCTGGGTGGGACACTGAAACTGGTTGAAACCATATGAAAGGACACAGCCATCAGAGCTCTGATAATCCCAGTGGTGCAGTACAAGCAGACTGAAGAAGACGGAGACTAGATCCGAAAACCTGAGAATCAGTTGTTGCAGCTGGTCCTGTTACTTGAAGATAACATTGAATCTTCACCACACAAAGTTGAAGAGGTTTTACAGACTTGTGCCATGTTTGGTGAAGACTGTACACATGAAACTTTGGCTGTGTGCCACTATTGGCTGACAATTTAATACAAGTGAAGAAGGGCTGAAACATTTTGTGGGGAAGAGAGGTTGAAGGAGTTTGTTATTGAGATTGATTTTTTATATATATATCCTGAGGAGACCACTGAGCCATTTCACAAGATCTGACTTAGTTGTATCTGCCGTTTAATGTGTAATTTATGGTTTATAATTAACTGCAATTTGCCTGTTAATTCGTGTTTTTGTTTGTTTGAATAGATTTAGAGTGCCCAATTCTTTTTTTCCAATTAAGGGGCAATTTAGTGTGGCAAATCCATCTACACTGCACATCTTTCGGTTGTGGGGGTGAGAACCACACAGGCACGAGGAGAATGTGCAAACTCCACACAGACAATGACCCGGGGCCGGGATCAAACCTGGGTCCTCGGCACCATAGGCAGCAGTGCTAACAACTGTGCACCGTGCCACCCTGTTAATTCATGTTTAACTTGTGTTAATTCTGTGTGTTAAAGTACAGGAGGTTATCGAAGATGGTATTTAGTATTTGTTTTATGTGACTGGTATAGCTTAAAAAAAACATTTGTTTAAACTGTAGAAGTTTTTGGTTAATTCTTTCTGTAAATAACTATATTTCATATTTTGTTAAAAAATAGTTACTGGCCTTTTGGGCAGCACGGTAGCATTGTGGATAGCACAATCACTTCACAACTCCAGGGTCCCAGGTTCAATTCTGGCTTGGGTCACTGTCTGTGCGGAGTCTGCACATCCTCCCCGTGCGTGCTTGGGTTTCCTCCGGGCGCTCCGGTTTCCTCCCACAGTCCAAAGATGTGCAGGTTAGGTGGATTGTCCATGATAAATTGCCCTTAGTGTTGGGTGGGATTGCTGGGTTATGGGGATGGGGTGGAGGTGTTGACCTTGGGTAGGGTGCTCTTTCCAAGAGCCAGTGCAGACTCGATGGGCCGAATGGCCTCCTTCTGTACTGTAAATTCTATGATTGATCAAGATCATAACACACACATTCAAGTTTGTGCACCTGTATATTAAGAGGGTCAAAGTGGTAACTGACTGTCTCAGGAACAATGAAAGGTGGGAGAGAATAAGATTTCTATTGGGGGCTTTGGCATGAAAAAAAGGTGAGGTTGTGATTATGACCATCAATGGTTACAGAAGTACTGTGATAAACATTAGACAAGGAGTGATAATTGAGAGTTTGAAAGTGACGGGAAAGTTTGTTCAGAAACGAGGATATAGAAGGAAGGGGCTGTGAAATTTGAGAAATACAGGAAGTTACCAGAGGTGACCTTTACTGTGATTGAGACACTAAGAATACAGAGGCCACAGTAGATGGAAAGGTTGAGTGGGTGATCATGAATATGGGTAGGTGAGTTTATATGGAAGGGAAGACAGGTGGTGAACTTGGAGGAGAGATGACGAGGGCAGTTGAAATGATTTTTCAGTCATCGGTTGACAAGCCGCTCAGCATAGAGGCTGAGGTAGGAAAGCAGTGACATCGTCTTGTTGAGAAACCTGGTGCGAGGCTTGGGTAGATAGAGAATTAAAAATTATAAAAGAGGCAAGACATGTAAAACGGTGATTAAGGTGCTCAGGAATAGAGATACATACTGTGATGATATTTGTTGAGACCACCCCCACTCCAGAGGATTGGGTGGGGCAGCCTTTGATAAGTATAGCTAGGAGAGAAGGTCTTAAGGGAAACGTGGACTTCTGGGTGCGGTGATGCGGAGCTAAGCTGCACGTTCGACGCCCCCCCCCCCCCCCCCCCCCCCCCCCCCCCTATTTTCGGACTTTTGGGCTCTTTTTAGGGCCCGTAACGGCTCTGGACGGACTTTTCCCAGTGTGGGAAGACATCAGCAATGCTTCTCTGCCGGTGGATGGACTGGACCAGGAGCAGGGCAGTTAAAAAATCGGCTCTGGAGCAGAGAAAGGTGCGAGGGAGGAAGACCAAGATGGCGGCGGGCGAGGAATCGGCAGCGTGGAAGCAGTGGGTGCAGGAGCTGAAAGCTGAGCTGCTGGAACCGCTAAAGGCCTCACTTGACAAGCTCATGGCGGCCCAGGGGGCAGAGATCCGCGAGGTCCGGCAAAAGGCCTCGGAGAATGAGGATGAAATCCTAGGCCTGGCGGTGAAGGTGGAGTTGCACGAGGCGCTTCACAAGAAATGGCAGGTGAGGCTGGAGGAAATGGAGAACAGCTCGCGGCGGAAGAATTTGCAGATCCTGGGCCTCCCGGAGGGGCTGGAGGGATCGGACTTGGGGACCTACGTGGTCACGATGCTGAACTCGCTAATGGGAGCAGGGTCCTTCCAAGGGCCCTTGGAGCTGGAGGGGGCCCATCGAGTGTTGGTGAGAAAGCCCGAGCCGCCACGGGCGATGCTGGTGCGGTTTCACCGGTTCGTCAACCGAGAATGTGTGCTTAGGTGGACCAAGAAGGAGAGGAGCAGCAGGTGGGAGAATGCAGAGGTCCGAATTTGCCAGGACTGGAGTGCGGAAGTGGCGAAAAAAAGGGCTAGTTATAACCGGTCGAAAGCAGTGCTGCACAAGAGAGGGGTGAAGTTTGGCCTGTTACAGCTGGCACGCCTCTGGGTCACTTATAAAGACCACCAGTATTACTTTGACTCCCCAGAAGAGGCCTGGGCCTTTGTCCAGGCAGAGAAGCTGGACTGGGACTGAGGATTGAGGGGGGGGGGGGGGTTGGGGACTGATGTACAGTGTTTGGAGGCTCTGTTCTCCCTTGTTCTTTTGTGTTGTCTTTTGTTTTTCTTTTTCCTGTGGGAAAGCTTGTGGGATGTTTTGTAGGCCCGTAGTGGCGCGTGTCTTCTCTTCCCGCGTTTTGGGTCGAGGGGCGGGGTTTAAGCTGGAGGGGCGGGCTTTTTCCCACGCTGGAGTTGGATTGAGAGGGGACTGTGCCAGTCGGGGGGGAAGGGTGGTAGTGTTACAACAGGGGGGGGGGGTCGTTGGGGTGGCGGGAGCAGCCGGGGTCAGCAGGAGTCAGCTGACTTACGGAAGTACAATGAGAGGGGCAACGCAGCTAGGGGGGTCCTAGCTAGTGGGGGAGAGGTGTGTGTTTGGGGAGGGGGTGGTACCGGGTTGCTGCTGGAAGGGCCGAAGGGGAACTGATGGTATTAGGAGGGGTCGGGACGAGGATCTGCCACTGTGGGGAACGGGCCGTGCGGGCACTGCGGGCACGTGGTTGGCCGAGGAAGAGTTATGGCTGACCGAAGGGAAGGTGAATAGCCCCCCGATTCGGCTGATCACATGGAATGTAAGGGAGCTGAAAGGGCCGATCAAGGGTGGTCGCACATTTGAAGGGGCTGGGGGCGGGTGTGGCTATGCTCCAGGAGACGCACCTTAGGGTGGCGGATCAGGTAAGGTTGAGAAAGGGGTGGGTTGGGCTGGGCAAGTGTTCCATTCGGGGTTGGATGCGAAGAACCGGGGGGGGGGGGTGGCGATTTTGGTAGGGAAGAGTATGCCGTTTGTGGCATCGAGTGTGGTGGCGGATAGTTGTGGTAGATATGTGATAGTGAGCGGGTGGTGCTGGTTAATGTGTACGCCCCAAATTGGGACGATGCAGGCTTTATGCGGCGCATGCTGGGCTGGATTCCAGACCTTGAGACGGGGGGTTTAATAATGGGAGGAGATTTCAATACAGTGCTGGACCCAGCACTAGATCGCTCCAGGTCCAGGACGGGTAAGAGGCCGGCGGTGGCCACAGTGCTGAGGGGGTTCATGGACCAGATAGGAGGGGTGGATCCTTGGAGGTTTATGAGGCCGCGGGCCAGGGAGTTTTCGTTCTTCTCCCACGTCCACAAGGCTTACTCCCGGATTGACTTTTTTGTCTTCAGCAGGGCGTTGATTCCGAGGGTGGTAGGCGCGGAATATTCGGCGATAGCCATCTCCGATCACGCCCCGCATTGGGTAGATCTAGAGCTGGGGGTGGGGAGGGACCAACGCCCGATGTGGAGGTTAGAGGTGGTGCTGCTGTCCGACGAGGAGGTATGCGGGCGGGTCCGGAGGTGCATACAGGGGTATTTAGAAACTAATGATAATGGGGAGGTGCAGGTGAGGGTGGTCTGGGAGCCGCTGAAGGCGGTGGTTAGGAGGGAGCTGATTTCCATCAGGGCATATGGGGAGAGGGGGGGAGAAAAGGGAGAGGTTGGTGGAAGAAATGGTGAGGGTGGATAGGACGTATGCGGACGTCCCGGAAGAAGGGCTATTGAGGAAGCATCGTAGTCTCCAAGTGGAGTTTGATATATTGACCACCAGGAAAGCGGAGGCGCAGTGGAGGAGGGCGCAAGGGGTGGTATACGAATACGGGGGAAGGCGGGTCGGATGCTGGCGCACCAACTCCGGAAGCGGGAGGCGGCGAGGGAGATAGGGGGAGTTAGGTATAGAGGAGGGAGTCTGGTGCGGAGTGTGAGAGTCATTAACGGAGTGTTCTGGACTTGCTATGAGGAGTTATACCAGTCAGTGCCCCCAGTGGAGGAGGGAGGAATGTACCGCTTTTTGAGCAAGGTGGAGTTCCCGAGAGTGGAGGAGGAACAGGTGGAGGGTCTGGGGGCACCAGTTGAGCTGGAGGAGCTGGTTAATGCGATGGGGAACATGCAGTCAGGTAAGGCACCGGGACCCGACAGGTTCCCGGTTGAATTTTATAAGAAGTTTTCAGACCTGCTGGGCCCGCTGCTAGTGAGGACCTTGAATGAGGCAAGGAAGGGGGGGCTTTGCCCCCGACGATGTCCAGGGCGTTGATCTCATTGATTCTGAAGCGGGATAAGGACCCCCTTCGGTGTGGATCATATTGCCCGATTTCGCTCCTCAATGTGGATGTGAAACTGCTGGCCAAGATATTGGCCAGGAGGGTGGAGGATGTGGTACCGCAGGTTATTCACGAGGATCAAACGGGTTTTGTGAAGGGGAGGCAGTTGAACGTTAATGTGCGGAGGGTTCTCAATGTCATCATGATGCCGGCGGTGGACGGGGAGGCGGAGATAGTGGCGTCGATGGATGCGGACAGGGTGGAGTGGGGATGCCTTTGGGAGGATTTGAAGAGGTTCGGGTTATGTGAGGGATTTCTTAGGTGGGTGAGGCTGTTGTATGATGCCCCGGTGGCGATTGTGGTGACGAATGGGAGGAGGTCGGAGAACTTTCGGTTGTGCCAGGGGACGAGGCCGGGGTGCCCCCTGTCTCCCCTGCTGTTTGCGTTGGTGATCGGACCCCTGGCCATGGCGCTGAGGGAATTGAAGAACTGGAGGGCGATAGTGCGGGAGGGGGAGCATCGGATGTCGTTGTATGCGGACGATTCATTGTTGTACATGGCAGACCCGGTGGGGGGGGATGCCGGAGGTGATGAGGATTCTTGGGGAGTTCGGGGACTTCTCTGGGTATAAGCTCAACGTGGGGAAGAGTGAGTTGTTCGTTGTGCATTCGGGGGACCAGGAGAGAGAGATAGGGGAGCTTCCGCTGAAAAGGGCAGAGAGGAGCTTCAGATACCTGGGGGTCCAGATAGCCAGGGGCTGGGGGGCCCTGCATAGGCTCAACTTTACGAAGCTGGTGGAGTAGATGGAGGAGGAGTTTAGGAGGTGGGATGTGTTGCCACTCTCCCTAGCGGGCAGGGTCCAGTCGGTCAAAATGACGGTGCTCCCGAGGTTTCTGTTCCTCTTCCAGTGTCTACCTGTCATGATTCCGAAGGCTTTTTTCAGGAGGGTCAGTAGGAGTATTACGGGGTTTGTGTGGGTGCAGAAGACCCCGAGGGTGAGGAGGGTATTCCTGGAGCAGAGTAGGGAAGTGGGGGGGGTTGGTGCTGCCCAACCTGTGTGGGTACTACTGGGCTGCGAACGTGGCAATGATACGTAGGTGGGTGATGGAGGGGGAGGGGCGGCATGGAAGAGGTTGGAGGCGGCGTCCTATGTGGGTACGAGCCTAGAGGCGCTGGTGACGGCGCCGTTGCCGCTCCCCCCAGCAAGGTATTCTACGAGTCCGGTAGTGGTGGCTACCCTCAAAATCTGGGAGCCTTGGAGGCGGCATAGGGGGAGGTGAAGGCTTCAGTTTGGTCCCCGATACTGGGGAACCACCAGGGGCTGGTTTAGCTCACCAGGCTAAATCGCTGGCTTTTAAAGCAGACCAAGCAGACCAGCAGCACGGTTCGATTCCCGTACCAGCCTCCCCGGACAGGCGCCGGAATGTGGCGACTAGGGGATTTTCACAGTAACTTCATTGAAGCCTACTCATGACAATAAGCGATTTTCATTTTTCATTTCATTATACCAGGGAGGATGGACGGAGGGTTTTTGAGCTGGCACAGGGCAGGTATCAGGCGGATGGGGGACCTCTTTCTCGATGGGAAGTTTGTGACCTTGGAGGCGTTGGAAGGGAGGTGGGGTCTCCCCCCAGGCAATACCTTCAGGTATATGCAGATTAGGGCGTTTGTTAGGCGGCAGGTGGCGGAGTTTCCACTGTTGCCACCAAGGGGGGTTCAGGACAGGGTGCTCTCGGGGACGTGGGTCGGTGAGGGGAGGATCTCGGCAATCTACCAAGTGATGCAGGAGGGGGAGGAGGCCTCGGTGGAAGAGCTGAATGAGAAGTGGGAGGAGGAGCTGGGAGAGGAGATCGTTGAGGGGACGCGAGCGGATGCTTTGGGGAGGGTGAATTCTTCCTCTTGCGTGCAGCTTAGTTTAATCCAACTAAGGTGCTGCATAGGGCGCATATGATTGGGACAAGGCTGAGCCGGTTCTTTGGGGGAGAGGACAGGTGTGGCAGGTGTTCGGGGAGCCCAGCAAACCACACCCACATGTTCTGGGCGTGTCCTTCGTTGGAGGGCTTTTGGAGGGGTGTTGCGGGGACCTTGTCAAGGGTGGTTGGCTCCAGGGTGGAGCCGGGCTGGGGGCTCGCAATTTTCGGGGTAGCATCGGAGCCGGGAGTGCAGGAGGCGAAAGAGGCCGGTATTCTGGCCTTTGCGTCCCTGGTAGCCCAGCGCAGGATTCTTTTACAGTGGAAGGATGCGAAGCCCCCAAGCGTGGAATCCTGGATCAACGACATGGCTGGGTTCATCAAACTGGAGAGGGTCAAGTTTGCCCTAAGGGGGTCGGTGCAAGAGTTCTTCCGGCGGTGGCAGCCGTTTCTGGACTTCCTGGCGGAGCATTAGGGGGTGGTCAACTTCAGCAGCAACCCGGGGGGGGGGGGGGTTACTTGTTCGCAATGGGGGATGGGTGTGTGGTTTCATGCGCATTATTTTTGTTAATTTATTGGGGGGGGGGAGGTTACTGTTTTTCTTTGTTTTGGTTAAAATTTGTTGAAAATTTTAATTAAAATTTGTTTTTTTTTAAAAGGGGAAAGTGTCCCTTAAGGCTGTGACACCAAATGCTTCATCCACAGTAAGGTCTAGATGCCAAGGCCCTTGTTCATAAGTAACCAGATGTTCTGGAAAGAGATGTAAAATGATCAGCTGCTAGAGTCCGGTTGCTCAGTTGTGTGAGGGGTGAGTGAGTTAGGACAGCGGTTGGCAAGATTATTTCCCAGCATATGGCTGGGTGGGAAGGCCGGTGAGATAGGACAATTCAGGTTGCAGTTTGTAAGGAGTCAGCAATGAGTGTCTCCATGGACCTCCGAGAAAGAATGCAGTGAGAGAGACTGAGGGGGAGGCTCGTGACTTATCCAAGAGTGAGTTAAGCTTGGTGGCAAAAGAGTAAGAAGGTAGAGGAATAGTGAAGGGTTGGAATAGGGATTTTGGTGGGTGCCAGCGGTGGGGGGAAATGGTGGCAGCTATTTTTAGTGCAAATGGTTTGGGTGGAGCAGATTTTGTCAGGTGTGTCCAGGAAGGATTCCTGACTCAATATGTAGATAGGCCGACTAGGAGGAAGGTCATATTGGATTTGGTGCTTGGCAACGAACCAGGAAGGTATCCGATGTCTTGGTGGGAGAGTATTTTGGTGACAGTGGCCACAACTCCTTGGCCTTTACCATAATCATGGAGAAGGATAGGAACAGACAGTATGGGAAGATATTTAATTGGGGGAGGGGAAATTATACTGCTATTAGACAGGAGGTGAGGAGCATATTTGGGAACAGTTGTTTTCCGGGAGATGCACAACAGTAATGTGGGGGCTGTTTAAGGAGCACTTGCTGCGAGTGCTAGATAGTTTTGCCCGACTGAGATGAGGAAAGAATGGTAAGGTGAAGAGAATGGATGACAAGAGAAGTGGAGCTTCTAGTCAAGAGGAAGAAGGAAGCTTATGTAAGGTTGAGGAAGCAAGGATCTGACACGGCTCTAGAGGGTTACAAGGTAGCCAGGATGGAACTCAAAAATGGACTTAGGAGAGCTCGAAGGGGGCATGAAAAAGCCCTGGTGGGAAAGATTAGGGAAAACCCCAAGGCGTTCTACGGTTACGTGGGAAATACAATGATGATCAGAGTGAGAGTAGGGCCGATCAGGGATTATGGAGGGAACTTGTGTCTAGAGTCTGAGGAGGTTGGGAAGGCCCTAAATGAATATTTTGCTTCAGTATTCACTAGAGAGAGAGGGGACCTTGGTGCTCATGAGAACAGCGTGAACCAGATTAATAGACTCAAACAGGTTGATATTAAGAAGGAGGATGTGCTGGAAATGTTGAAAAGCATCAGGATAGATAAGTCCCCAGGGCCAGACGGGATATACCCAAGGGAAGTGAGGGAGGAGGTTGCTGCGCTGTTGGCGATGATCTTTGCATCCTCACTCTCCACTGGAGTAGTACCGGATGAGTGGAGGGAGGCGAATCAAGAAAGGGAATAGGGAAATCCCTGGGAATTCCAGACAAGTCAGTTTTACGTCTGTGCTGAGCTAAATACTGGAAAGGATTCTGAAAGATAGGATTTAGCATTATTTAGAAAAGCATAGTTTGATTAAAGATAGTCAGCATGGCTTTGTGAGGGGCAGGTCATGCCTCACAAGCCTCGTTGAATTCTTTGAGGATGAGACGAGACACATTGACGAAGGTCGGGTACTGGATGTGGTGTATATGGATTTCAGTAAGGCATTTGATAAGGTTCCCCATAGTAGGCTCATTCAGAAAGTCAGGGGGCATGGGGCACAGGGAAATTTTGCTGTCTGGATACAGATTTGGCTGGCCAAAAGAAGACAGCAAGTGGTAGTGGATGGAAAGTATTTCGCCTGGAGGTCAGTGACCAGTGGTGTCCTACAGGGATCTGTTCTGGGACCTCTGCTCTGTGGTTTTTATAAATGACTTGGATGAGGAAGTGGAAGGGTGGGTTAGTAAGTTTGCCGATAACACGACAGTTAGTGGAGTTGTAGATGGTATTGAGGGCTGTTGCAGGTTACAACAGGACATTGACAGGATGCAATACTGGGCTGAGACGTGGCAGATGGAGTTCAACCTAGATAAATGTGAAATGATTCATTTTGGAAAGTCGAATTTGAATGCTGAATACAGGGCATCTTTGGGTCCACGTACATAGATCCCTCAAAGTTGCTACCCAGGTTGATAGGGTTGTTAAGAAGACGTATGGTGCGTTGGCTTTCATTTTCAGGGGGATTGAGTATAAAAGCCGCAAGGTTTTGCTGCAGCTTTATAAAACCCTGGTTGGACCACACTTGGAATACTGTGTCCGGTTCTGGTCGCATCATTATAGGAAGCATGTGGATGCTTTGGAGAGGTGCAGAGGAGATTTACCAGGATGCTGTTTGGACTGGAGGGCATGTCTTATGAAGAAAGGTTGAGGGAGCTAGGGCTTTTCTCACTGGAGCGAAGAAGGAAGAGAGATGACTTGATAGAGGTGTATAAAGTTATGAGAGGCGTGGGCAGCCAGAGACTTTTCCTCAGGGTGGAAATGGCTGTCACAAGGGGACAAAATTTAAGGTGATTGCAGGAAGGTATAGGGGAGATGTCAGAGGTGATGGGTGTGTAGAATGCACTGCCAGCAAAGGTGGTGGAGTCAGTTATTAGGACATTTAAGCGACTCTTGGACAGGCACATAGACAGCAGTAAATTGAAGGGGTGTAGGTTAAGTTGATCTTAGAGTAGGATAAATGGTCGGCACAACATCGTGGGCCGAAGGGCCTGTACGGTGCTGTACTGTTCTATGTTCTATTCAAGAGGGGAGAAATGAAAGCAGCCGTAACTAGGTAATCGGAAGAGAAAGAGATAGAAGAATTAGATTCAAGCAAAAGTGAAGAAGAAAAGAAAGTGCAGTCACATTAGCTAGAAAATAGGGGAGGGGCACTTGAAGAGGCTGGTATGGCCAGCCATGTTGAGGTCTGCAGGTAGGTCGAGAAAGATGAGGAGGATTGGTTTACCATACTCAAAAAGAAAAAGGGATGTAATTTGTGACTTGCACAAATGTAATTTCCGTGCTGCGGCAGGGCAGATGCTTGATTTGGAGAAGTCAAATATTGCTGGAAAGATGGATGTGGATTTGAGAAGCACCAACACATTCTATGATGTTGGAGAGGAGGCAATAATTTGTAATGATGGGCTTAAAGCTTTTTTTGTGTAGGTGAGTGACGCTGGCGGATTTCAAAGGGCTAGGAACCATTTATAATATCAACTAACATTGGGAACGAGGTAGAGAAGTTGGGTGGCCAGCAGTTCAGAGGGAATAAGGTCAAGGGGGGGGAGGGGGCGGTGCTCATGGATCTCAAGAGAGGAGATGAGGGGGCAAAGGAGAGAAACGAGGGACCGAACAAGTTTAAGGCTAGGGTATTGGGTGTGGGCTAATACAGCAGTTAACAAAGACCATAAGACATCGCAGCAGAATTCGGCTACTTGACCCATCAAGTCTGCTCCGCCATTCAATCATGGCTGATATTTTTCTCATCCCCATTCTCCTACATTCTTCCCGTGTCTGCGTGAGTTTCATGCCCACAACCCAAAGATATGCAGGTTAGGTGGATTAGCCACACTAAATTGCCCCTTAATTGGAAAAAACGAATTGGGCACACTAAATTTTTTTTTAAACCTTACGAGAATCTTGAACAAGGACTCCCAAGACCCTTTTGTGTTTCTGATTTCCTAAGCATTTCCCCATTCAGAAAATAGCCTATGCCTCCATTCCTCCTTCCAAAGTGCATAACCTCACACTTTTCCACATTGTATTCATCTGCCACTTCTTTTAGGGTGGAGGAGGCAAAGAAGAGAGGTTTAAACAGATTGTTGATAGTGAAGAAAAGAAAGAAACTTATATTTGCATTCCAGGATGATATTTCTGGAGCAGTGAGCAATGTTAATATATGTGATGTTTTATAGGATGGTGAGGCATTAGACTGACTTTTTAATATAATGGAAATGGAATAACGAAGAGGGTCATGTGACATTCTACTAATTCTGCCTGATGACGTTTGTGGCTCATCTACCATGGAATTTGGGGGCCCAGGTTGAGTCTTAACGAGAGTAAGATTCAATATGTTTGCACCTAAAACAAAGATACAGCTGCGCTGACTGTGGACAGACCTTTTTTGTGTCTCCACAGGGAGGACTCAGAGGCAAAGGCTGCAGCTGGTGTGGTGCGGGTCCTCTACAGGCTACCACACGGAATGTGGGAAGGAAGAGAGTCTCTGGTCAAAGCGACTCATCCCTTAGTACTGTAAAGATGCTGGAAGATTTGCTCTGGTGAAGTCGGGAGCAAAAATCACCAGCATGGGCCTTACCACTGGTAATTGGTTCGGGAATTCTCTGAAAATTGAGGGAAGAACCTTTTGACGGTCACTCGATGTTATTACTCGACAAAACGAAGACATGAATCCATTGGAAGCTGGGATGACTGTGTACTATATTCTATAAAGATTGGAATCCAATAGAAAGCATGCTGTATAGTATGTGGCATGGGGTTATCACTTATGTTAAGACATTAATAAGGGTTATCTTTCCTACAGTGTAGAATGTTGGGTAAAGATGTTGTTTTAATTTGTTTGTTATGGTAAAAGTCTTTAAGCTTGTTGAGCAATTTCTTGAAGTTGGTCATTGGATAGCACAATTGCTTCACAGCTCCAGGTTCCCAGGATCGATTCCGGCTTGGGTCACTGTCTGTGTGGAGTCTGCACATCCTCCCTGTGTGTGCGTGGGTTTCCTCCGGGTGCTCCGGTTTGTTCCCACAGTCCAAAGATTTGCAGGTCAGGTGGATTGGTCATGATAAATTGCCCTTAGTGTCCGAAATTGCCCTTAGTGTTGGATGGGGTTACTGGGTTAAAGGGATAGGGTGGAGGTGTTGACATTGAGTAGGGTGCTCTTTCCAGGAGCCGGTGCAGACTCGATGGGCCAAATGGCCTCCTTCTGCACTGTAAATTCTATAATTCTACAATCACATTTCTTGTTTAATGTGCTGCAGGGACTGTACCAACAGATTTGACAGAAGGGAATAAGGCCCTATAGTTTACTGCACACCAATGGATAGTGTACCAGTGAAGGGATTAATGGAATCAGCGACAAGGGAAGCAGGGAGGAAGTTATTTAGCTACGGTCATTTGGGAGCAGTTCAGTAGAATCCAGAGCTAATGCAAAGCTAATACTATGTCGTGTCTGATAGATTAGAAACGAGGGAGGACAATTTTAATGTGCTAACTCAGCCAATTCCACCTACAATTTGAGGATACAATAGATTGTTTCTTGTCAAGCTATAGAATCTTCCATTGAAACCTGAAAATCAGTGAAGAGAGCATTGGTAAGATTGGTCAGTGTGATTTTGCCCTGGAACTGCCTAGAGATTTTCCACAATTTTGTGCTGATAAATCACTGATTATGGTCAAGTCACTAATTTGCCGTCCATTACCTACTTGTTATTTTCTGAGGAGTTCAACTATGATTGAATAGTATGATAAATTCATGGAAGCAGCTAAGCCAAACAGCTTTAATGGAATTGGTGACATTTGCCTGGCTCTCATGATCTCTATTTCTATGTTATGACGGTATATGCTATTACAGCATGAGACCAAAGTTGTATCTAACGCAAATACAATGACTCCTCTCCTTTCATTTATGTCACTTCAGCTCTTCATGGTTCAAGTTGTGGCACTAGGCGTAACGCATTGTTTGACTTTGCATTGAATATTTATATTTTTACCATGTGCTCAGTTGGGGCTTAATGTTTCAAAAAGCTGAAGCTAATACGAACCAATGTACTAAATGCACAGAGGTAGGACAACTTTTAGTTGCAGAAAAATAAATCTTGAAAATAATTTTAAGATAGCTATTAGTCACAGTAAATACTCTACATCATGTCACCCTAGGTGAAAAACTAAATTATATCTTTTGTTGTAAACAGTTAAGCGAGTGATGAGCCCAGTTAGTGACATATGTTGGATTTGTTTAAGCAGCTCTATTCCTTTGGGTGTAGTTTTCCATGAGTGCATGTACCTACCCTTTGAAGACATGGCTATGAATTGTTTGAGGTTCCTGACTTGCAAAACAGACATGGTGCTTGTCCTTTCTACTGATTTGGAAACTAATCCCAAGGTTTTGATTATAGCCAAAGTTTCCACCCAGACCTTTAACCCAAACATTTGGCATGTGGAAGAGCTTAAAGATATGACTGTGTGTTACCCTATACCTTGAAATGTCCAGGTTCTTGTGCATGATTCCCAAAAGGCAAGATCTTGGTCTCAATTTTGTCAGGGCACATATGATCTCTTGAGGCACAAGGGATATCTACGGGTAAGTCGATCAGTGCATCCTCGCACACCTTGTAAGTGGATTCTCAGCACCATAGGCCAAAACTTCAGGGTGATTTGGCATTCAAAAGTGCAATGGAGTGAGATTCCCAACATAGTGCCAAAGTTCCAACCCCAATGCAACCCGGTTCCATTCCATGTGTCAGGTCAAACAGTATTTGTAGTCAGCTCAAATTACTCTTTAATATGATTTTGCCGGTGGTGAGGAAAATCACTTGGCGCTGCAATGGATCCCAAAATATGTCAAGCACAAAGTTGAAATCAATTCTGCCACAGCCCAGTCGCACAGCATATTGAAGGTGGGAAAAGGAAGGGTGGCCAAATCGTACACCAATGTTTCTTCATAATTCTTTCCATCTGTCTGCCATCACCATAGTATACCTATCCCTTCTTGGTTGCTGTCCTCTGGGGACATAAGCAGGACTAATTGGGAATCTCTGGGAGATCTATCCCTTATTTATAGGTAGTAGTTTGGTGACTGCAATGAATGAAGGATTGGAGAGCAAAACCAACAACTGTTTTTAGAAGTGAGGATTTGGTCAAAGGCCTCATTGCCACATTTTCTTTGATTCCCACCCCAGAAATGCCAGCTTTGACACAATATTATGCAGGAATAATTGTGAAAGACAACCCAAGGCTAAAAGGAATAGGATGAGCTCTTTCTCCAGTCTCATTGCGTGAAGACAGCTGTAATATTAAATCAGTCAGTCCAATAGGTGTCATCACTGACTCGACCAGTTTTGTGCTAATACATATCGAGAGTGGGTGCCTGGCAGAATAATAGCTCTGTAGTTCTTTGCAAACTATGCTCGGGGCAGGTAAAATATATTTCACTTATCCAATAGCTGTGCTTGAGGATGACATTTATTCTGTATCCTTGCAGGCTGTGTGAAATATTGCTGCTTCACTTAGTAGTCACATGATCTTTTCTGGTGCAATGTCTTTCCCACATGGAATTTACTTAACATAGAAGCATTTGTTCCAAAACAGAATCTCACAAACACATAGTTTTAACCTCGATTCAGTCTTGCAATTTTTGTAGATTTTGATTTTGTTCAATTAAGGTCATTAACATTGTGAGTAATTACAGAATAAATTTAAAGCTGCTCTGCAGATTCTGATAATGTATGAAGGGTGTAGTGAAGCTTCTTGAGGGTACGAGAGTGGGCCAATGTCAATCTTAATATGCAGACAAGAATCGTTCTAGTTCCAGGTTCATCCCCGATTATCTATTGGATCAGCAGTATCAGTTACAATTGGAAAAGTGAAGGCACTGAAGCTGCATTCACGCCTCGGGGAAGAAAAGACAGCCAGGATGCTTGTCCCTGAGCATTTTTAGCATCTAGTGACAGCCCTGAAAATTTGGATGAGCACAGGATATGGCTCAAATGCAGTGGGCACATATTTGAATAGCCACTGAACATAATTTTTCTGGCTGTCATGTTGACAGCAGAACATTTCTGGTGAACGTAGACTCTCCGAATTAGGTGTCACTGAAGAGGGGCAGCATCGCTGTTTTGGGGGATGGGGATTGCAATAACGATTAATCTTTCCTAAAGCAAGTCAATTAATTCCCATTGTGAGTAGGTAGTCTCGCTGTCATGGGTTTATTAATTAACAACTTTTTTGGGCTTCTGTAAAGCTGGGTAGGCTGCTGATTTCAAATCTTCTAAATTAGTTTATCTTTATTGTATTTTTTTCTTACAGATTGAAGGGCTTTCTGATACTGTAGCCTTGATTATTGCATTTAAAAACTGTTAAATGTATTTGTTCCTAGTGCAGCGGGCGAAGTGCTATTGTACTATTCATATTGTGATATAGAGGAGCCACAAGTGATCTGCACCTGGCAAAAAACCCTATGTCGTCAGCTGCACTTTACAGGCAAGGTAGGAGATGGGAGGCATTCTGTGTTTTTTTTTGTAACCTCAAATTTACCTTGATTTTTCTAGTGTTTGTCACTGGTATCAGGATAAACAAAATAATTATACTGTTTAAGAAACATCATTGAAGTTTTGGAATGTTGCCTAATATTTGGGTTTTAGTGATTGTCAGTTTACTGTCATGCAGATTGCTTGAAGTAGTAGCACATCACTAGATCAAACACATTTTTGACAATATTAGCATAAATAACTGCTCCAAGGAAATTGGAGCAAAATTTAGACAAACAAAAATGAATTATTGTGGTCATAGAAAGCCAGTATGTGTTGACTTTAACTCCAATTGTAACATTTCATGTAGGTCCGCATTTCTAAAGAAGGAATTAATGGAACAGTTGGCGGATGCAAAACAGCAACTGAGCTGTACATTCAAACCATGCTTTCCCATCCACTCTTTCAAGCTATGTCCACAGAGGACTTTAAGGTAAAGACAAAACTGGTCCCATGTCACTTTAAAACAATGCAGAGTAAAATTTATCAAATAAATTGCACCAGCTGTGGTTAAAATTAAATGTATTAAGAACTGATGCTCTCTTTGCCTCCTGTATAATCCCAACCCAGCAGTTTTTGTCCCTGCTTCCCCCCACTCTTTCTTTTCAGAAGCACTTGATCATACTTGAATTCTATGATCATAAAGGCCCAAGTGGAAATACCCCTGTTTAAATAGGCTATCAAGTTCAACTTAATGCAACCTGTCAGCTACATGTTAAAGCTCTTGTAATCACACTGTCATTGACATGTGCATCCAATTCATCCCCACATGCTAATCCTATTTGTGAAGAAAGATTTTTCAGCACTTAGTTCAAAAGGTACTCAGTATTTTCATGACTTCCAGATTCAACTGAAGGAACTGTGAATTATTAATGATTTCTAGCAATGAAAGTATATTTTTGATCTCTCCTACAATTCCCTTTTTTTCAGCATTCACAAGATATAAGAACTGTATAAACTTGACTTGTGTTCCTTTGAGTTCAGAAGATGAAGAAACAAAAGAAATTCAGAGATTTAATAGAATAGATGTGCTTAGGGTGGGGGAGCCCAGCGCAAGGCAGGTAGAATCTTAAAATGAAAGCTAGAGAAATTAGGAAAAATTTTCACAGAAAGGACACTGGAATCTGGAATACTTTTCCCCAAAAGGCTGTGGATGTTGGATTGAACAAAATTTTCAAGAATGAGGTTGATACATTTTGGATAAAGGTATCAAAGGATCAAAGGTTTAGGCACAGATCAATCATCATCCAGTAGAGTGTCAGAACAAGCATGTGGGGCTGAATGTTCTGTTTGTGTTACTATGTACTAATAAAGTCAGGAAGTGCATTTAGAGAAGGGTTGATTTGAGATGGTTAAGAACTAGAATCAATATTGTGTTCAACTTTAAGCATAGCCTTCCCTGCCCAAAATTAATAATTGCTTCCAGAAATTCTGGAATAAAATTGCCTTAACTGAATACCCAGCATTAATTTGAACTTAAAGATTTAACTCAAGACTAATCTGATTCCCAACTCGAAGGCCAACCTTTCCCAATATTAATATAGGAACATTTTATGATGAATGTAAATGAAAGCAGGATGCTACCAGCAACAAAGTAAGACGGAGGGGGGTTCCTGGATGCAACACTTGGTTGAAGGTTAGTAAGGGCAATAACAAAGCTAGTCGAAGAAATAAAATAGAAAGATTCTATGGCAAAAAAACATTCTAACCATGCGTCCCCATGGGGTGATGTAGAATTCAATGGATGTTAGAGTTCAACTGCAAGAAGGTGTGATGTAGCTGGGATTCGAAGAAAGTTAAAGTTGAAAACTAAGAAATTAAACTTAGTTCTCCTGTGTGCCAGTAATTCTGATCAATCAGGGCTGGAGTAGGGATTGCAAAGACTTTCCTGATCTTGCAATATTTTAACAACCAATGCAAAAAGGCCAGATTTGAGGGTATTTTGGAAAGATCAAGAACCAATCTTTCATTTGCCAATGAGACAAGACAGAAATGGTGGCCTGAACCATTTTAATCCCTGTTTTTGATTAAATTTGAACAAACTAAAAAATGATTGTATAACAATTGGAAATTGGGCTGCGCAGTGGGTCCTCTGTGGTGATAACTATTAGGTCCTACATAAATTTCTGCGGATGTTCCCCATCCAGTTCCCATTGGACACGGGCCCATAAAATGGAACTTCCCAAAGTTTGAAATAAAATAAGTTCACTGAGAGGCGAAGTAAGAATGAGGTGTGGGAAATAAAAATATTCACATTGGTGCAATAGAGAGAGAGATTGGTATTGGGGCATGTTGCAGTGGCATAGTGAGAGCTTCACAGTATTTTGTTCCAAGGTGTATCTGAGAGTTGTCAAACATAAAATGTCAATTTTCCTTCACATTTTCTGTGTTTTGTAGGAATACGCAAACATTCGAAACATGTCATAGTGCAATCCTTATGGAAGAAGCATAATGGTGGGTAGGGGTGCACAGTAGGACGAGGGTCAGACAAATCACTCAAGCTAGTTTATTGTAATTTAGATGCCTCTATTTACAATATGCATGTTCAGTTTGTTTGATGTATGTGCATATTGAGCAATTTGGAAATCTGTGTGCATGTGCATCTGTGTTGGTTAGAATGTGCTGCATAGAAATATACAATTTTGCTCTGTGTTTAAGCTTCACAGGATCCGTCATCTAACCCTATTACCTTCTGTTCCTTCTTCCTATATCAGTTAGTTTCCCCTATATGGTATATACCTGCTCCTTGCTTCAACTACATGTGTCACTTTCTTCTGAATTCTTTATTAAATTTATTAGCGACTACCTTATACTTGTGACCCCAAGTTTTGGCCGTTGCCACAAATGAAACAGCTGCTCTACGTCTACCCAGCAAACCATTTTATAATCTGAAACTTGTTATCAGGTCACCACCATTAGTCTTCTATTTCTAGATAAATTAACCACAGCCATCCTGATAGGAAGCACACTTGAATGCTGGCATCATAATATAAATAATTTTTGCACCTTCCTCTGTGCCTCAACATTTTTTTGTTATTTGGAGACCAGAACTATGCTTAGTACTCTCTCGAGTGTGGTTTATCCAAGGTCTTTACAAGTTTAATATAACATCTCTGCTTTCCAAGTTTCTCCTTCTAAAGACAAATTCCAGTATTTTGTTTACATTTTTATGGTTTTTTTTGATCTGAGTGTATGATAGACCCACAATTAAGGCATTACAATATCTATGAATGTTACAGCACAGACCATTTGGCCCAGCCTAACTGTGCTGGTTCTTTGAAAGAGGTATACAATTAATGTCACACCCTGTCCTTTTCGCGTACCCCAGCAAATATTTCCCTTAAGTATTCATTCAATTCCCTTTTTAAAATTATTATTGAATCTGTTTCAACCACTTTTTCAGGCAGTACATTCTAGATATTAATTCACTACATAATTATTTTTTCCCTTGTGGCATCGCAGCTTCTTTCTGCCTCCTCTGTTTACCAACCCTTCTACCAGTGGAAACAGTTTCTCCTTAAAAACTCTATTATAATAATAATCTTATTGTCACAAGTAGGCTTACATTAACACTGCAATGAAGTTACTGTGAAAAGCCCCTAATCACCACATTCCTGCACCTGTTTGGGTACACAGAGGGAGAATTCAGAATGTCCAATTCACCTAACAGCATGTTGGGACTTGAGAGGAAACCGGAGCACCCAGAGGAAATCCACGCAGACACGGGGAGAACGTGCAGACTCCGCACAATGACCCAATCTGGGAATCGAACCTGGGACCCTGGCACTGTGAAGGAATAGTGCTACTCACTGTGCTGCCCTATTTTGGGGCACCGATCAATTCACCCCTTAAGCTTCTCTCGTGTAGAAACAACCCACGTTTCTCTACAGAAATGAAGTCCTTTTTCCCGGTTATCATTCCAGTAAATCCTCTCCACACTCTTTAAGACCTTCATCTTTCCTGATGGGTATGCACCGTAGCACAGTGGTTAGCACTGTCACATCACAGCGCCAGGACCCCAGGTTCAATTCCCGGCTTAGATCACAGTCTGTGTGGAGTCTGCACATTCTCCCCGTGTCTGCGTGGATTTCCTCCAGGTGATCCGGTTTCCTGCTATAAGTCCCGAAAGACGTGCTGTTAGGTAATTTGGACATTCTGAATTCTACCTCGGTGTACCCGAACAGACGCCGGAGCGTGGCGACTGGGGGGGGGGGGGGGGGGGGGGGTTCACAGTTACTTAATTGCAGTGTTAATGTAAGTCTACTTGTGACACTAATAAAGATTATAATTATTATTAGTCCCTAGATTGGCCAGAATACTCCAACAAGGGCCTAACCAGCGGTCAATAAGGTTCAGTACTATTTCCATGATTTTGTACTCTTAAGGAAAATACCTTTTCAATGGCCTTTTCAACTTTGTTGTTTATATTCCAGGTCTCTCCAAATTAATTCCAAATTAATCACTTAACACTTGTCAGTTTTAAATTTAATCAACAATGAGGCTGTATGTTTCACTGGTCGCTTAAGTCTTCCACTATTCTCATTAACTACATCTCCCAGTTTTGGGTCATTTGCAGATTTTGAAATTATGTCTTATATACTCAAGCTAATGTCATTAATATATATCAAAAAGAACAATGTAACAACACATACCCCAGGGGGTCACCACTGTACACTTCCCTCCAGTCTAAAAAATAATCGTTCACCATCACTATCTGTTTTCTGTTCCTTAGACTGTACCCAGGCTCATATCCATGGACTTGAATTTTGAAAACAAGTTTAACATCTGGACAAGAGTGGTTTAATTTGTAATCTGAGCCACCTTCTGAACCAAGAGTTCAGATTGCATCTTTGGATACTTTGATACTGTTTTTCACGTTCACCGTTTTATGCTTTTTGATACAATTCTGATAAATCCAAAGTTTACTGTATTGCATTCACTGCATTGATATGTTAATCCATTTACACTGTTCATATCTCTGGTACCTACAAAATAATTCTTATAATTATTTTTGGCTAAGCGGAGTGCAGGTGGATCCCACTGTTTTCAAGATCTGCGAGTTGGAGTTTTTAAAGAGGTTGTCCCCATGGGAGTGGATCCTGAGACGGTTTCTTATAAAGATGCTGGTACGTGAAAGTGCAGCATGGGCTTGGTTGCTGGTACATTATATAACTAAATTTCTGTTCATAAATAGCACTGGAATTAATTTACAATTTGTGCCACTATTATTGTTGACTTAAAATGATGAGTACCAGAGTGGTTTTGGTATAAGAGCAGATTTTAATTAAATACAGGCTTTAGTTAGCTAGATAACAAGTTCTTGCTTGCATTCTTCCAAACTTTGTATAAGTGAATACATGTTTAATGTTGTTGTAGCAATGCTTGATTGCTTTTTGTTCATTGTGTAAATCGTATTGTAGGGATTCATTTAACTCCTGAAGAATTCCACAGAAAGGTAGAAGCATTGTCCAACAATGCCCAGATTCGAAAAGACACCATTCTGCTGGACTGCAGGAACTTCTATGAAAGCAAAATAGTGAGTTTTTATTCAGATGATTTTTATGTTACAGTCAGTTCCTGAGTTTGAGATTTTTTAATATATTGGATATTATAACAATGAGTGCAACTGAAAGCATCACCATGTTCAGACATTGTATATGGTTTCTTAGTCCACCAGCTATCTAGGCGTGGTTCTGCTGGATTGCAATGGCAAACCAGGACTTTGTAACAGCCAATTTCTGCTCTGATTACAATGGCTATGTAGGGACTTGTTAATTTTATGCTGGACCTCCTGAATGCACAGTTCTAGCAAATTATACTCCTTGGACAATGTGTCACAGGTAGTGAAGTGTTTAAAGAACTTTGGTACTTGGACAGATTTTTTGATTGGTGAATGGCTGAGGAGCAGCGATCACACTGTTTTCGCCGAGGTCCCAGGTTTGGCTCTGGGTCACTGTCCGTGTGGAATTTGCACGTTCTCCCCGTGTTTGCGTGGGTTTCATTCCCACAACCCAAAGATGTGCAGGTTAGGTGGATTGGCCATGCTAAATTGCCCCTAAATTGTAAAAAAATTAATTGGGTTCTCTAAATTTATTTTAAAAAATAACAACTGTTTTGTTCGTCATCTGACTGGACCACTTGTATTTTCTGTGCAGGTTTGCCATGTTAAGCATGCTTTTTCCAGATGATTTTTAACCAATCGTCATATCTATGCCAACAACTTTTTTTTCCGTGCATAGTTTGGATAACTGCTTGTAGACTAAGTAAACAAAATGGGGTGCAACTGGCTCATTTGATAAAACCAGTGTGTAATTGAATTTACAGATCAGAGGGCCCAGCTTCATGCTCTTTTCTGTGCTGAGTTAGACCATAAGACATAAGAGCAGAATTAGGCCACTTGGCCCATTGAGTCTGCTCCGCCATTCAATCATGGCTGATATTTTCTCACCCCATTCTCCTGCCTTCTCCCTATAATCCCTGATCCCCTTTTTTTAAAAATAATGTTTATTCAAATTTTTCAACAACAAATTTTCTCCCAATAATAAAATAAACAAGGTATAGAAATAAACAGAAAGAAGAACCCCCTCTCCAATACAAAGCAATAAATTAATAACACCACAAAAAAAAGTAGCAAGTATACAGTCGCAAAAACAAACCCCCTTAACAGACCCATAGCCCCGCACCCCCGGGTTGCTGCTGAGATTGCCCACCCTCTAACCCTCCGCCAGAAAATCGAGAAAGGGCTGCCAACACCGGAAGAACCCTTGTACCGACCCCCTCAGGGCAAACTTGACTCCCTCCAGCCTGATGAACCCGGCCATGTCGTTAAACCAGGCCTCCGGGCTCGGGGGCTTCGTGTCCTTGCACTGTAAAAGAATCCTACGCCGGGCTACTAGAGACGCAAAGGCCAGGATGCCGGCCTCTCTCGCCTCCTGCACTCCCGGCTCCGATGCTACCCCAAAGATCGCGAGCCCCCAGCCCGTTTCCACCCTGGATCCGACCACCTTGGACAAGGTCCCCGCCACCCCTTCCAAAACCCCTCCAACGCCGGACACGCCCAGAACATGTGGGTGTGGTTCGCCGGGCTTCCCAAACACCTCCCACACTTGTCGTCCTCCCCCAAAGAACCGGCTCAGCCTGGCCCCAGTCATGTGCGCCCTATGCAGCACCATCAGCTGAATTAAGCTGAGCCGTGTGCAAGAAGAGGACGAGTTCACCCTCCCCAGGGCGTCGGCCCACGTCCCCTAGTCGATCTCCTCCCCTAGCTCCTCCTCCCACTTCGCTTTCAGCTCTTCCACCGAGGCCTCCTCCCCCTCCTGCATCATCTGATAAATTGCCGAGATCCTACCCTCACCGACCCACGTCCCCAACAGCACCCTATCCTGCACCCCCCCTAGGCGGAAGTAGCGGGAACTCCGCCACCTGCCGCTTAACAAACGCCCTAATCTGCATATACCTGAAAGTATTCCCAGGGAGGAGACCCCACTTCCCCTCCAACTCCTCTAAAGTCGCAAACTTCCCATCGAGGAAAAGGTCCCCCATCCGCCTGATGCCTGCCCTATGCCAACTCAAAAACCCACCATCTATTCTCCCTGGTGCAAACCGGTGATTGCCCCGTATCGGGGCCCACACTGAGGCCTTCACCCCCCCCCCCCCCCCCCCCCCCCCCCCATGCCGCCTCCACTGCCCCCAAATATTGAGGGAAGCCACCACTACTGGACTCGTAGAATACCTTGCGGGGGGGAGTGGGAGCGGGCCAATGCCTCCAAACTCGTACCCACACAGGGCGCCACCTCCAACCTCTTCCATGCGGCCCCCTCCCCCTCCATCACCCACCTATGAATCATTGCCACATTCGCAGCCCAGTAATACCCACACAAGTTAGGCAACGCCAAACCGCCAACCTCCCTGCCTCACTCCAGGAAAACCCTCCTCACTCTCGGGGTCTTCCGCGCCCACACGAACCCCAGAATACTCTTATTAACCCTTCTAAAAAAAACCTTCGGAATCAATATTGGGAGGCACTGGAAGAGAAACAAAAACCTCGGGAGCACCGTCATCTTAAATGACTGGACCCCACCCGCCAAAGAGAGTGGCAGCGCATCCCACCTCCTAAACACCTCCTCCATCTGTTCCACCAGCCTCGAAAAGTTTAGTCTATGCAGGGCCCCCCAGCTCCTAGCTATCTGGACCCCAAGATATCTAAAGCTCCTCTCCGCCCTCTTCAACGGGAGCTCTCCTATCTCCCTCTCACAAGCAAATCTGAGAACTTCTTATAGAACTCCACCAGGAACCCGTCAGGTCCCGGTGCTTTCCCTGTCTGCATGCTCCCCAGCGCCTCCATCAGCCCCTCCAACTCGATTGGTGCCCCCAGGCCCTCCACCCGCTCTTCCTCCACTCTTGGGAACTCCAGCTTATCCAGAAAGCGGTCCATCCCGCCCACCTCCCTAGGGGCACCGACCGGTACAGCCCCTCGTAAAAGGATCTGAACACCCCATTAATGTCCCTACCACTCCGCACCAGGTTCCCTCCTGCATCTGTGACTCCCCCTATCTCTCTCGCTGCCTCCCGCTTCCAGAGCTGGTGGGGCAGTGTCCGACTTTCCTTCTCCCTGTACTCATATATATCGTCCCCTGCGCCCTCCTCCACTGCGCCTCCACCTTCCGGGTGGTCAGTATATCGAACTCCGCTTGGAGACTGCGACGCTTCTTGAAAAGCCCCTCTTCCGGGACATCCACATACCTCCTGTTCACCCTTACCATTTCTTCCACCAACCTCTCCCTCTCAACCCTCTTTCCCCCCTCTCCCTGTGCGCCCGAATAGATATCAGCTCCCCTCTAATCAGCGCTTCCCAGACCACCCCAAGTTGCACCTCCCCGTTGTCATTAGCTTCCAAATACCCCTCTATACCCCTACGGACCCGCCCACATACTTCCTCCTCTGCCAGAAGCCCCACATCTAACCTCCACAGCGGGCACTGATCCTTCCCCTCCCCCAGCCCCAGGTCCACCGAATGCGGAGCATGGTCAGATATGACTATCGCCGAGTACTCCGCCCCCACCACTCTCGGGATTAGCGCCCTGCTGAGGAAAAAGTCAATCCGGGAATAAGCCTTGTGGACATGGGAGAAAAAGGAAAACTCCCTACCTCCCGGCCTCAGAAACCTCCAAGGGTCTACCCCTCCCATCTGATCCATGAACCCCCTCAGCACTGAGGCCGCCGCTGGCCTCTTGTCCATCCTCGACCTCGAACAATCCAGAGCTGGATCCAACACAGTATTTAAATCCCCTCCCAAGATCAAGCCCCCCGTCTCCAGGTCCGGGATCCGGCTCAACATTCGCCGCATGAAGCCCACATCGTCCCAGTTGGGGGCGCAAACATTAACTAGAACCACCCGCTCCCCTTGAAGCCTACCACTCACCATCACGTATCTACCACAGCTGTCCGCCACCACACTCGACGCCACAAACGACAAGCTCTTGCCAACTAAAATCACCACCCCTCGATTCTTCGCATCTAGGGCCGAGTGAAACACCTTCCCAACCCGGCCTCTTCTCAGCCTCACCTGATCCGCCACCTTAAGGTGCGTCTCCTGAAGCATAGCCAAGTCCGCTCCCAGCCCCTTCAAATGCGCCAAGACCCGGGACCGCTTTACCGGTCCATTCAGCCCCATCACGTTCCATGTGACCAGCTGAATCTGGGGGGTCTTCCCCCTCCCTCTGCGCCGGTCAGCCATAGCTCTCCCTTGGCTCACCACGTGCCCGCAGAACCCCCCAGGCCCGTTCCCCATGGTGGCAGACCCCCCTCACAACCTCCCCCATTGCCAGCAGTTCCCCTTCAGCCCCTGCAGCAGCAACCCGGTACCCCCCCCCCCCCCCCCCCCCCCAAGCTAGGGCCCCCCTAGCTGCGTAACCCCTTCCATTGTACTTCCGTAAGTCAGCTGACCCCGGCTGCTCCCACCACCCCAACGACCCCCCGATGTAACACAACCACTATTCCCCCCTCCCAGTGCCGACCCCGCCCACTGCTCCTCCAGCGCGGTAAGAAAACCCGCGCTTCCATCCCAAACTCCGCCCCCCCGACCCAACACGTGGGAAAAAGAAGGGCACATGACCCAGCGGGACCGCGAACAGCTCCCCAGCCCTCCACCAGTGAAAAAACAAGAAAGCGCCCAAATAAATAAAGAACACCCCCAAAATGCGTAAAAGCAGAAAAGCAAAAAGGCATAATCAAACACAACCAGTAAAAATGAAAGGATACCAAGGAGGACAAAGCCTCCGGACTATGTACATCATTCCCCAGTCCTCAGTTCGATTCCAACTTCTCTGCCTGGACAAAGGCCCAGGCCTCCTCCGGGGAATCGAAGTAGAGCTGGCGATCCTTATAAGTGACCCAGAGGCGAGCCGGCTGTAGCAGGCCAAACTTCACCCCTTTCCTGTGAAGCACACCCTTCGTCCGATTGAAACCAGCCCTTCTCTTCGCCACCTCCACGCTCCAATCCTGATAAATCCTGATCTCCGCATTCTCCCACTTGCTGCTCCTTTCCTTCTTCGCCCATCTCAGCACACACTCACGGTCAACAAAGCGGTGAAAACGGACCAGCACCGCCCTAAGCAGTTCGTTTGGCCTGGGCTTCCTCAACAGCACTCGATGGGCAGCTTCAAGCTCCAAGGGCCCCTGGAACGACCCCGCGCCCATTAACAAGTTCAGCATCGACGTAGGCCCCCAAATCCGAACCTTCCAGCCCCTCCGGGAGGCCCAGAATCCGCAGGTTCTTCCGATGGGAGCGGTTCTCCATCTCCTCCATCCTCACTAGCCATTTCTTGTGGAGCGCCTCGTGCGACTCCACCTTCACTGCCAGGCCTAGGAGTTCGTCCTCGCTCTCCGAGGTCTTTTGCCGTAGCTCTCGGATCTCTGCACCCTGAGTCGCCATGAGCTTGTCCAGCGAGGCCTTAAACGAGGTTCCAGGATCTCAGCCTTCAGCTTTCTGAAGCTGCTCCTGCGCCCACTGCTGCCACGCTGCTGGTTCCCCGCCCGACGCCATCTTGTTCTTTCTGCCTCGCACCTTTCTCTGCTCCAAAGCCGATTTTTTTCACCGCTCCGCTCCTGGTCCAGACCATCCACCGGCAGATAAGCACAGTGGATGTGTTCCCACACGGGGAAAAGTCCAACCAGCACCGCTACGGGCCCTTAAAAGAGCCCAAAAGACCAAATATAGCGGGAGCTACCGAACGTGCGGCTTAGATCCGCATCACCGCAACCGGAAGTCCCCGATCCCCTTATTAATCAAGAACCTAACTATCTCTGTCTTAAAAGACACTCAGTGAATTATAGAACATACAGTGCAGAATGAGGCCATTCGGCTAATCGAGTCTGCACCAACCCACTTAAGCCCTCACTTCCACCCTATCTCCATAACCCAATAACCCGTCCTAACCTTTTTTGGTCACTAAGGGCAATTTATCATGGCCAATCCACCTAACGTGCACATCTTTGGACTGTGGGAGGAAACCCACACAGACACGGGGAATACGTGCCTCTAAACAGACAGTGACCCAGCACGGAGTCGAGCCTGGGACCCTGGTGCTGTGAAGCCACAGTGCTAATCACTTGTGCTACTGTGCTGCCCTACTCTGAACGACTTCTAACACACTTGTATTCCTTTTCAAATAAGGAGACCAAAACTACACAGTAATCCAAATGTGGTCTCACCAAGGCCCTGTATAGCTGCAGTAAAATCTCCCTATCTTCCATTCCCCTCGCAAAAAATGTTGATGTTCCAATTGCCTTCCTATGGGCAGCACGGTAGCATAGTGGTTAGCACAGTTGCTTCACTGCTCCAGGGTCTCCGGTTCGATTCCCGGCTGGGTCACTGCCTATGCAGCTTCTGCACGTTCTCCCCGTGTCTGCGTGGGTTTCCTCCGGGTACTCCGGTTTCCTCCCACAGTCCAAAGATGTGCGAGTTAGGTGGATTGGCCATGCTAAATTGCCCTTAGTGTTCAAAAAAAAAAGTTAAGTGGGGGTTACAGGGTTATGGGGATAGAGTAGATATGTGGGCTTGAGTAGGGTGCTCTTTGTAAGGACTGGTGCAGACTCGATGGGCTGAATGGCCTCCTTCTGCACTGTAAATTCTATGATTCTAATAATGTGCTATACCTGCATCCTAATGTTTTGTGATTCCTATCTATCTTGAGCATTGTTGTAGTGTTACCTTATTTGAGTATTGCTGGAAAAAGAGACTGTTCTTGTCTTTCACGCATCAGGATAGATTCGTAAGATTGCCAATTGTAAAGAGAACAACAATTTATACCACATGAGAGCGGATTGGTGGTGATATTGCCATGGAGAATGCAACTGGGAACAATTAACTGCCAAGCTTTTGTTTAAATTAAAGCTGGACAGGCTGACTCTGGTCAAGACATTGTCTTGGAGAAGAAACCAGGGAATGGCTGTCCCCCAAGATTTTGTTTAATTGAAAAAGGCACAATGTATGCACGTGTTCTTTCTGATTACAAAGGATAGGGCCTTTGTGTGCATATGCGTAGCTTCTTGCACGTGTAAATGAACCACACTCCAAGCCGACTGATAGTATTAAATCGGTTGTCAGTTTAATTCTTAGCACAATCAACATTATTTAGCATATGCTGTCCAATCACATCTAATGTTGGTCATTGTTTTAAATTTTTCAAGCCCGGGCTGGTTGGATATGGTCAGTACTTTGCCTCTTGCAAACAGCTGAAGAAATGCTGTTTGATACAGTCCACCAGTCATTAGGATGTGCGATCTACAAAACTGGCATCACAGTGGCACTGAAATTCATATACCACATTAGCCATTTGTGTGATAAGCAAAATATGTTTTTTGGTTTGAAGGCAGCATCTTGTTATTGGAGAATATCACATATGTTGCTACTGCATAGGAGCAGCATGAAATAGCTTCACTTGCTCAAATTTTAGAGACACCTTGGGGGCAATTCTCCGCACTCACGACGGTGCGGAGAATAGCGGGGGTCGTAAATTTTTATGGCCACGCTAGTCTGACGCCCTCCCGCTATTCTCCCCCCCCCCCCCCCCCCCCCCCCCCCCCCCCCCCCCCCCCCCGACACGAATCGCTGCCGCCGTTTTTTTACGGCGAGCAGCGATTCTCAGCTGGCCGATGGGCCGAAGTCCAAGCCCTTTACGGCCGTTTTTACGAACGGCAAACACACCTGGTCTGGCCGTTCGTAAAAACGGCCGTAAAGTCCCGATCTTGGCAACCATGGCACCGATTGGCACGGCAGTACCACGGCCGTGCCAAGGGTGCCATGGGCCCGCGATCAGTGGGCACCGATCGCGGGCAGCGGGTCCGATTCCTGCGCACTTTGTCCTTCCGCCGCCCCGCTGTATCAATTCGCGGGGCGGCTGAGGGGCATCCCGGCCCGCGCATGCGCGGGTTTCGCGCAAATGCGCGATGATGTCATGCGCGGGTTGGAGTCTTCCAATCCGCGCATGCGCGGCTGACGTCATGCGACGCGTCAGCCGTCGCAAACTCTGGCAAGCGGGCTTAACGAAATTCGTTAAGCCCGCGATGCCGGAGTTCACGGCCGCGGCATGCTAGCCCCGACCGGGGACCAGAATCGGTTCCCGGTCGGGGGGGGGGGGAGGCTGGCGTCAAACCCGCCTGTTTTTGACGCCAGCCTTACGATTTCTCCCTGTTTGGGAGAATCGCGCCCCTTATGTTTTCAAGGTAATCTGAGGTAGACTGTGCTCTTTACAGGACTAAAAGTAGCAGTGTTAGGCCAATTCATGAGTTTACACAACATTCAACAGGCAATGATCTGAGCAGAGTAGCCATTACCCTGCAGGATAGCTTTGATGCGCTCTATTTCAGCATCAAGCCTGCATGGTGAGCAAATGGCTTGGGGCCTATTTACAAGGTTGCTTATAAGGCCTATCTTGTAGCACATTGAACTGTACAAATCCCAGCAAGTATATTGACCAGTCATGGTAGGCTTGCAGTAGACAGTAGTAGAGAAACCAGTGGCAGACTTCTCAACCAGCACATCAAGGAAAGAGAATTCATTTGACTACTATATTCCAAAGATGGATTTGAGGGTGCGTTGGAATCCATTAGGATATGTAAGGAAATCCTTACATGCAGTTGTAATTTTAAATACCGCGAATGTATCAGCTATGTATCAGAAATACTCGAAGGGTAGAAAGTCAGGTGTCCTTCCATTGAAGACATGTTTCTTGGAAAACAATGCGCGTGTTTGCGAGAGCTGGGCCTACAAGGAAATCTCATGACCACACCATCTATTTGGGCATACCCGGTGTTAAAATTGAACTCAACTGCACAAGTTGCTGAGTTCGTAAGTTCAATGAGTACACATTCAGACAATGGTGACGCATCAAGATCACCATGAAATAATAATGTGGTGCAAATATCTATGGCTTTCTTGAGCAGTACATTGGTGAATAGGCTAACAATGCTGATCTGGCATTTGGAGACCTTCACCTTGTATGTGGAACTTGCTCAGAACTGGTTGTAGCAACTAACTCAACCATTTGGCCAATTCATGCTGTGCAGAACCAGACATAGATAAGATAGGGAGAAAAGAGACATCACTGGTGTGTCTTGGACATCCAATACTTAGACAGATGCAATGAGTCGTGAGGATGAATCCTAGCATGTAAATGAAGATGCAGTTTATTGTTGTTTCACAAGTCCAACAAGCGTGTTACGTTTGCTATTTTCCAATCCGCTGGGACCTTTCCAAAATTCAAAGAGAGACACAAAATACCTGTTCAACCCTTCTCCCATTTCCTTGTTTTGCATTATTATTTCTGCAGATTCTGTCTCTCTGGAGGACCAACAATTACTTTTGTTAGTCTTTTCCCACGTAAATACTTGTAGAAACTCCCACTATTTGTTTCAACATTTCTAGCTAACTTTGTCTCGTACTCCAATTTCACCCTCTTTATAATTTTAGTCTGACTAAAATTTGTCCAATCATCTGACCCACTCATTTTCGCAGATTTATACAGGGTATCTTTCAATTTGAAACTATCCTTAATTTATTTCGCCACAGATGATGCATCCTTCTCAGGTCTTTCTCACTGGGATAAATCTTTGCTGAAAATTATTACACATCTCCTTAAATATCTGCCACTGCGTCTCTAATGTCCTCTTTTAACAAACTTCTGTTCACTTTAGCCAACTCTGCCTTCATACCCTTATAATTACCTTTATTTAGTTTTCAAACACTAGCCTTAGACCCACATTTCATGTTATGATATCTGTTGCCCAGATGTTCCTTTACTATGAGATTAATAATCGATCCGGAGTCATTGTATATGACCAGATCTAGAATAGCTGGTTGGTGTTAGAATATACTACTGTAAGAAATTGTTTGGAATACACTCTGAACTCATTTTCCAGACTACCTTTGCCAATCTGATTTGTCCAATCTACATGTGGAGTACAGTTGCCCATGATAACTACAGTATCTTTCTTACACACCCCATTATTTATTCCTGTATACTCTGCCCCACTGGTAACTATTGTTAGGGGATCATAAACTATTCCCATTAGTGACCTCTTATCTTTCATATTTTTTATCTCTGTCCAAACTTGTCCTGAATCTTGTTATTTTGATCAAGGTCACCTCTCACTACTGCACCAGTGCCATCCTTAATTAACAGAGCTAACCCACCACTTTTCCCCAGTTTTTCTTCTTTTGAAAATGTCACATACCCTTGAAGATAGTGGATAACACTCAACCAAATCCACAGGGAGCATGGACAATGTGGTTATCCACTTCATTAGTGACAGATGAGGGGTGGCCTGATGTGCAGTTGTGGCCATGAGATCCATACCATGGACCACATCATGTTCATCTGTGTATGATGACCTGTCACGCGAGGTACCTCGTTTCTTCATTTGCCATCTCAGGTGACCATCAAGTGGCCAGCCAAAGTAGACACCCTTTTGTTATGCAAAATAGAAGTCGTAACGGTTACCAAAGCACCAGAGAACTCCTTGCTCCTCATTAAATGATACAGTGGTATATTTTATGACTATTTGAGCAATAAACAGGGCATCAATTTAATATCTCATTGGAAAGAATGCACCTCTAACAATGTATCACCTCAGTACTGCAGTGGAGGATCAGCTGAGGTCATATTCAATCCTGGAAAGAGGCTTGAGCACAATCGTCTGATTCCAAGGTGAAGATGCTGTCAACTTGACCAAATCCACCAATTACCTGGGTTGGGTGAGCCAGTTATACAGCATGGAGTGGACAGACCATTTAATAAAGCTAGTTGGTGGACAAACCATTTAATAAAACTGGTTGAAATGAGCAAAGAGATGAAGTGGGATACCTCCTGGCTTATGTGCATAAGCATCAAGGTTTGTGATAAGAAACTCTTCCCATTCAAAATTAGTGTTGTGTAGAGAAGCACTGTGAATATTTACTAACATCCGATTGGTTTACAGTTTAAGGTTCCTTAATGAATAAAAACTTTTGTGTTGCACTGAACTGTAGCATCAGCTTTTTATTGCAGAATGGCAGAATATTTACTTATTTTATAGTTCTTGTACTCTTAAAGATTTGACTGCTGAATTATAACTGCTGCTCTCTGTTGCTTAGGGAAATTTTCAACACTGCGTTGCTCCTAATATCCGGAAATTCAGCTACTTTCCAGATTATGTAGATACAAATTTGGAATGTTTCAAGGACAAACAAGTCCTTATGTATTGCACAGGGGGAATCCGCTGTGAACGAGGCTCAGCCTATCTAAGGTCAAAGGTAAGATAATCGTTGATGGCATGGAAGCATTACATGGAACATAAAGCTTATGTGATTAACTTGACTGGCAAAATGCCAAAACTTATGGTACATTTATGCATTTGTAGAATTAAATTACTGTAGTGCAGGGTGATTCACTCATTTTACCTATTGAAGGAAAAGCACATGTGAGTAAGTACTGATAAAGTACTCTGCGGAGAAGAGCTTCATATAATTTTTAAGATATGTATTTTTAAAACTCCTCTGTGGATAATCTTCGTTAAAGTTAACCAAGTGTCAATATGGTTCACACAAGCACAGTTTTACATTATCGGTAATGGCAATTAAGACTGAAAATGATTGAATTTTAGTTCAGACTCTTATCAAATGCATCTTTCTGTGGATAATATTTAATTGCTGTTTAATAGACTGTTGGCTTAACTATCACTTTGTTCCTGAATTCTGACTATGTTATGTGATGTATTTGGCGGCATGGTAGCACAGTGGTTAGGACAGTTGCTTCATAGCTCCAAGGTCCCAGGTTCGATTCCTGGCTTGGGTCACCGTCTGTGTGGAGTCTGCATGTTCTCCCTGTGTCTGTGTGGGTTTCCTCCGGGTGCTCCGGTTTCGTCCCACAGTCCAAAGATGTGCAGGTTAGGTGGATTGGCCACGCTAAATTGCCCTTAGTGTCCAAAAAGGTTAGATGGGGTTACAGGGATAAAGTGGAGGTGTGGTCTTGGGTATGGTGCTCTTTCCAAGGGCTGGTGCAAACTCGATGGGCTGAATGGCCTCCTATGTCTGTCTAAAAGCAGGGTTATCCGCGTTATGGCCCCTAGGTTTTGAGCGTTCACAATCCAACCCGAGAAGCTGTGGTACCTTACTTATGTTGAGGGTTATCCTATTTATGAATCCCATGGACCTATAAATACAGAAAGGATTACTGTATTCTTCATGTCGTTGCATCATCAGTGAATTAATTCTAAGTCAGAACCTGAGTGTGTCTTACCATATTCTCCTTAATGTTTTAATTATTTGGGGAATATATTTCATTAGATGTAGAACTTTCAAGCACTCCTTGTGAAATGCTGAAGTCGGAGAGAAATACAACATTGTAATCCTGATCCTGTAACCCATGGTCTCTTTGAATGTGGTTTTTCACTGATGGGGCAGAAGCACTGGATTTGTTCTCAAATATGTATCCTGGTGGTTCTCAATTCTTTTTGTTCTAGAACCATTTTTCAAATAGATTAATAATCATGGGGACGACATGGTGGCACAGTGGTTAGCAACCTGCCTCACAATGCCAAGGACCCGGGTTCAATTCCACCTTTGGTGACTGTGTGATGTTTGCATGTTCTCCTCGTGTCTGTGTGTGTTTCCTCTGGATGCTCCGATTTCCTCCCAAAGATGTGCAGGTTAGGTGGATTGGCCATGCTAAATTGTCCTTTAGTGTCAAAAGATGTGGGGCTATGGGGTGCAGGGACTCTTACTTTACCTTCTAATAAGAATCGGTAGGCCGATTGGTGGGAGGTGTCAAAAATACAACATTTATTAATCGCTCACTTGAATAATAATAATAATTGCTTATTGTCACGAGTAGGCTTCAATTAAGTTACTGTGAAAAGCCCCTAGTCGCCACATTCCGGCGCCTGTTTGGGGAGGCTGGTACGGGGATTGAACCCCGCTGCTGGCATTGTTCTGTATTACAAGCCAGCTGTTTAGCCCACTGTGCTAAACCAGCCCCTAGCTAAGAACTGAATAAAAACTTAGAAACAAAATATCAAACAATACATAAAAAAGTCAAGCACATTGCAAAGAGCATAAAGCACTAAAAGAAATCACTTTAACACAAACAAAGAGATGATTCAAGAATTCGGGAACAAAGACCTCAACCATGAGATGCTACTTTTAAGGGAATTCTTATTTCTGGTTTAACCCCTCCTTTATTTTCATTGGCTTCTAATTCTCAGCTGAAACCTACTGATTTGTTCAAATGAATGTCTGTTACTTAGAGGATGATTTATTAAACATTGGACATTACTCAAGATTGACTGGTGCCCATCAAAACAAGCTCGGCACCTGCGTGCACAGTCTTAAGAAACGTACTGGATATGTTTTTTCACACCTGCCATGTTTCACTGCTTGGCAGAGACATTAAGAGTTGATTAGACAGAGAACAATACATTGCCAGTGCTGAATACACTGGAATACAATGGTTAATTCATTGTATGAGACGATGACTGAGTTCCCACAGTCAAGACACTTTTAATATTTTTGCCTAATAGCTATATGAATTAAATTAGCACCCATATGAGTAAAATTAGATTCTATCAGTCCCCCTTTGATTCTTCTAAACCTAACAGAATGAATCTCAATTAAAGTAAAGCAAAAAGGAAAATAAAAGACTTAAAAGCTAAAAGGAACACATTCACAGTTGCCTTTGATGGTCTCTTTGTTTAGGAACATCCTTCAACACTAGAATGGGTGAACCTTGAAAGAGTTACAAGCACTTTGGGCTAATAGTAAGAACTGCTTATAACTTGTGGAGGTATTTGTTTAAGCGAATACTGAGGCACCATTTTAGGGCTTCTTGCCATTTTCTTGCAGATACATGAATGAAAATCGCTTATTGTCACGAGTAGACTTCAATGAAGTTACTGTGAAACGTCCCTAGTCGCCAAATGACTACAAAGAACATGACCAAGCCTTGCACGAAGAGGCTCCCAGGGACCCTAGCCCCCAGCCCAACCCCAAGGGGGGCTGGATGAGGGTTGCTTGAGTTTTTTAACCTCCTTCTGGATATGTTTTGCCAAATCAGTGATCTCTTCGGAGCTACAACATTCTGACCCAATCAGGGCACATGTCCCACCCCTCTCGTCGCAAATGTAATCAAGAGCCATCAATTTTGCAAGGCCACAGTACGGATAGCTAGACTTTCAGCGAAAATCATGAATAGAGTTACGGAAATATAATTAGCTATTTTTCTATGATGACTGCCATTTTATTAAACTCTTTGACTACCTTGACATCATCATAAAAAGGAACAAACAAAGCGAACAACCTGTCACTTGCAGTAATGGCACATTTACTTCTTCCTCCCCCCCCCTTCTTGGGATTAGGTCATTCTTTAGACCATCTATCAATCTTTTCCGGATCAGCTGGTTCATGGACCAACTGTTGAGTATACTTGGCTCTGTTCCCCTTCCACTGTTCTTACTGCCTCGGTCTTATACCGTTTTGACTTTAAAGTGGCTAACCATATGCTGTGAGTCCTTTGGGACTTTGTTTTTCTCTTTCGGAGTATTTCCTCCTTCTGACTAATCTCTCCATCAGAGTTGCTAAAGGATTCTGAGTATTCCGAATCAATTACAAAATTGGGTTCTGAGACCTCCTCTGATGGTTCCTTTTTTGAATGCTTGCGTTGAATTACTTTTACTTCGGGATGAAATGAAACTGCCGTGGAAGAGCTTGCGATAACGGCCGGCTTCTTTTTCATTGGGACAGTACATTTTACGTCGGGAACAGCCTCTATAACCTTACAGACTGGAAGAGGCAGGACATGTGGAGTTGGATCTACTGTTTCTAGGACGGGCCTCGGTTGTATGGGCGTTGAGGGCCCGTTGAAAATCTGTTCAATCTCTGTATCAGTTTCGGTGAAGTCAAATTGCTGTTCTATGTAACACTTTGTTATCTGGAACATTTGTTCTGCAGAAATATCTGGTGGAGCTCGACCGCACCTAGACACATTGTAGGAAATCTTTGGCCGCCATTTCAATTCAATAGTATTTTCGAACCCCGGGCCACAAGTGTCAGACTATTCTCTAGTCGGGGGATCACAATATTTATATATCTAAAACGCTGTATATCAGATGTCTGTCTGTTACTGTGGCTTGGGCCAATTTCAACCCGGACGTTTTCATAATGGGTGTGTAGGAGATCACCCGACACTAAACAGCGCAGACATGAGAGTCTCTTACCTCAGTTCTGCTAATCCTCTGTCCGATATAACATAGAAAATAAAATGCAGAAGGAGGCCATTCAGCCCATCGAGTCTGCACCAACCCACTTAAGCCCTCACTTCCACCTTATCCCAATAACCCCTCCTAACCTTTTGTTCACTAAGAGCAATTTAGCATGGTCAATCCACCTAACCTGCACTTGGACTGTGGAAGGAAACCGGAGCACCCGGAGGAAACCCATGCAGACACTGGGAGAACGTGCAGACTCCTCACAGACAGTGACCCAGCGGGGAATCGAACCTGGGACCCTGGCGCTGTGAAGCTACAGTGCTAACCACTTGTGCTACCGTGCCGCCCTAAAACCGATGCCCGTGTGGTGTTCGGTCTCTTCCTTCTAGCTCTCCTGGCTGGCTCGCCAAATTGTAGGGACTCTTATTTTACCTTCTAATAAGAATCGGTAGTCTGATTAGTGGGAGGTATCAGAAATACAACTTTGTTATTGCTAATTACTCACTTGAATAAGAACTGAATAAAAACTTAGAAACAAAATATCAACAATACATTAAAAAGTCAAGTACGTGGCAAAAAGCATAAAGCACAAATGGAAATCACAAACACTCACAAACAGATAGATGATTGAAGAGTTCAGGAACAAAGACCTCAACCACAAGGTCCTACTTTTAAGAGAATTCTTATCTCTGGTTTAACCTCCTTTATCTTCATTGGCTTCTAATTCTCAGCTGAGATCTGGTTTGTTCAAATGAATGTCTGTTACTCAGAGGATGATTTGTTAATCAAACATTGGACATTACTTAAAATAGCTCAGCGCCTGCGTGTGCAGTCTTAGGAAATTTACTGGATATGTTTTATCACACCTATGTTTCACAGCTTGGCAGAGACCTTAATAATTGATTAGTTGATTAGACAGAGGAATAATATGTTCTCAGTGTTGAATACATTGGATAATTCATTATATGAGACAATGACGAAGTTTGCACAGTCAAGACACTTTTAATATTTTTGCCGATTAGCTATATGCATTCAACTAGTCCCTCTTTGAATAAAATCAAACTACTTTATCACAGGGATAGGGCTGAGGAGATGGCATGGTGAGGGTGCTCTTTCAGAAGGTCGGTGCAGACCCAATGGGCAGAATGGCCTCCTTCTACACAGTAGGGATTCTATGGATCCTCCCCATCTAAATAGTGGTATATGAAATACATATAAATACTGTGTATAAAGTGTGATTTAATAATGCCCTTAAAGGGCAGCACGGTGGCCTAGTGGTTAGCACAACCGCCTCACGGCGCTGAGGTCCCAGGTTCGATCCCGGCTCTGGGTCACTGTCTGTGTGGAGTTTGCACATTCTCCCCGTGTCTGCGTGGGTTTCGCCCCCACAACCCAAAAATGTGCAGAGTAGGTGGATTGGCTACGCTAAATTGCCCCTTAATTGGAAAAAATAATTGGGTAATCTAAATTTAAAAAAAAAAATAATGCCCTTAAGAAAATGGATGTTTACTTACAAATGTCAGTGACATGGATGTACTTGCTTCTCCCTGCAGAGTTTGTCTATTCTTGCGCACTTCCCCTCCTAGGTGAGACACCCAACTCACTCTGCCGCATATGGACGGCATGGCAGCACAGTGGTTAGCACTGTTGCTTCACAGCTCCAGGATCCCAGGTTCGATTCCCGTCATGGGTCCCTGTCTGTTCTCCCCCTGTTTGTGTGGGTTTCCTCCGGGTGGTCCGTTCCCTCCCACAGTCCAAAGATGTGCAGGTTAGGTAGATTCGCCATGCTAAATTGTCCTTGGTGTCCAAAAAGGTTAGGTGGAGTTGCTGGGTTATGGGGATGGGGTGAAGGTGTGGGGCTTGAGTAGGGTGCTCTTTCCAAGGGCTGGGGCATATTCGATGGGCCAAATGGCCTCCTTCAGCACTGCAAATTCTATATGTCGCAGTCGCTCTTTACTCCTGCCTCCAGCTCACGTTTCACATTATTTCCCAGACGCCTTGGAATTTCTCTATGGGCACAAGTTTGAGAACCACTGATGTGCATGGCTTAATGTACATACCCAAACAACTCACAAAGACAAAAAAAAAAACAGTCTTGTGTTAGAGAACACATTTTCCATCACACCCACTGATATTTAGCAACAAGCACCTTCTCAATTTATTTGTTGAATACTACTTCATGTTTACAATTTAGGATGTGTGTAAAGAAGTTTACCAGCTCAAGGGTGGAATTCACAAATATCTTGAACAGTTTCCAAGTGGTTTCTACAGGGGAAAGTTGTTTGTTTTCGACAATCGCTATGCTATTTCTGCAAATGATGACGTTATTGCAGGTGAGTACAGCAGATAAAGGTTTTCTGAATTGTTGTATTTGAACCATTGAAGTGCTTCTTGATGTTTTTAGGGGAATCCAGAACAAGGGGCAACTATAGTAAGATTAGAGGCCATTCAGAAAGTGCCTCTTCTACAAACAGTTGTGGAAATCTGGAATTCTTTCCCTCAACGCTTGTGGACATTGGGTGAATTGGATTTCAATTTTGAAAATTTCAAAGATTTTTGTTAAGTAAGAATGTCACGGTATATGGATCAAAGGGCAGCATGGTGGCGCAGTGGTTAGCACCGGTGCCTCACGGCGCAGGGATCCCAGATTCAATCCCGGCTCTAGGTCGCTGTCCGTGTGGAGTTTGCACATTCTCCCTGTGTTTGCAAGGGTTTCGCCCCCACAACCCAAAGATGGGCAGGATAGGTGGATCGGCCACGCTAAATTGCCCCTTAATTGGAAAAAATTAATTGGATACTCTAAATTTATTTTTTAAAAGGTATATGGATCGAAGGCAGGTAAAAGTGAAGATACAAGTCAGCTATATCTAATGAAATGGTGGAATGAGCTTGAGGGGCTGAATGGCCTTCTCCTGTTTTTATTGATTCATTATTTTGAAGCTGAGTGATGTTTAAGTATAAAAACTAGTGGAATTGGGCAGCACTGTAGCGCAGTGGGTTAGCACTGCAGCCTCACGGCGCCGAGGTCCCAGGTTCGATCCCGGCTCTGGGTCACTGTCCGCGTGGAGTTTGCACATTCTCCCCGTGGTTGTGTGGGTTTCGCCCCCACAACCCAGAGATGTGCAGGGTAGGTGGATTGGTCACGCTAAATTGCCCCTTAATGGGAAAAAATTATTACGTATTCTAAATTTTAAAAAAACTAGTGGAATTAACCAGAACGTGGAATAATTTATGTTAATTAGCGGGTGGATCTTTTAACACTGTATTACAATACATAAGCTCAAAATTTTAAAATGCAGATGAAGAGAGCAGTATGGTGCTGCAGAACAATTGTTATAAGATCATTGGGCTGAGCATTGGAAATTGTAGTTTATTAGTTTAAATCAAAATTAAATTGTCTGCTAGCATGCTTAACTTCCCAATTTTGCCTCCAAATGGAATCCTCCGATAACTGGTCAGCTCCAGTTCAGCCTACAATTTATGCCAACTCCACATTTAAGATTCATGTTAAAAGCTCATGATTTATTTTTGGTGATCTATGCCTATGATGTATCATCTAATGCCACATGACTTAGTGTGCCAACCTCCAAGACGATAAAGGGCTTATGATGATTGGCACTGGTGTGACTGTCCCAGACCAGTAAAATCTTCCCAAGTGCTGCAAGATGTCCCGCTCTACTTTTACTGGAGGTTCAACACACAACCTCCACAAACCCTGCCCCATCAGATCTGGGTATCTGAAAACATTCACAACCAATCAATCACTTTTGTAGTGCAGCCTCCACCGCTATGTAGGTGGTAAAGCATCTAACTGCATTAAAGGTAAATGAAATGAATGATCAGATTGATGTGTTTTTGATAGTGTTGGCTAGGATGCTCGCACACTCAAACATTCCAAACAAGATGCAGCTAAATGGGCAGCATTCTGATAGCTACAATTAGTTCGGAAAACATGCCATCTTTCCTTAGGACTCAAATTGTTTCCTTCAGCATTAATGTCTAAGTCATTCAACTTCAGGCCCCCATTCTTTAATGACTAAGGTCCACAGATGGATTTGTCATGGAATTCAGCATGTTCATTCGTGTTCCTAATTATGTTCAAATTCTCTTGCCTTTGTGAATCTGTTTCTTATGAAACTATCTTTTTTTGTTTTTCTCCAGAGTGCGGGTACTGTGGTGTCCCTTGGGATGAATACAGACTTTGCAGTACCTCTTACTGCTGTCAGCTTGTTTTGTCCTGTATTCACTGTCGAGAAAAGGGCCTTTTAGCCTGTTGTGTTGTGTGTCAAGAAAAGGGAAACTCAACATCTGAAATTCAGTCAGGCCGCCCAGGAAAAGAGGAATGTGAATGTACTCAAAAACGTGTGCGAATCCCTGTTATGTTGCCACATTAGATACTTCTTTTCAAACTTTCCAATGATGTTTTAAACCAAGAAAAAGATCAGATTTAAAAGGCACAGGGGCTTGAATTAATACAATAACTTTCATAACCCACATTTCAAAAATGCTCAAGTACTTTTGAATTAGAGTTGATGTGCTAATGCAGGAAATATGACAGCCAGTTTGCACGTAGCAAGGTCCCACATGCAGTGCATAATCATTTTAGAGGAACTGTTTTTAGATTTGACATAATAGGTTGATTTTATTTTAAACTTTTTAATAGTCCTATTTAAAACATTGATTTGTTGTGGTGTTGGTTTTTACCAGCATGCTGCTTACAACTTAAAATGATAGCAATCATGTAATAATGAGATAATTGGATTAAACATTACAATTAATATATAGCCAATTGTGTTGACTCATTTATTTCTGGTATTTCAGACTAAAAATTAATTCTTGGAGTGCCACTTCAAAATAGTGCTATGTAGATTTCCTGGGGCAGATAGCACCACGGACTACTGCGCATACAACACACACTAGTTTCCTCATTGATACAATTGAAGAAACTCATACATATTTTGCAGCGTTTCTGTCCCAAGGGAATCGAGATAGTCTCCTAGCGCCACTTTAAAGTGATGTATACAGTTGAACCAAATCAAGAGATGACAAATGTTGTATTGTGCATTACATTTCTGAACAGTTTTACAAAACTGTGTCACTGGTGAATTGAAGCTTCAGACCCACAAACATTTTAGCTGTCTGATAACTTGATCACCACCTGGTCACCATTAATTTATGACTCTGAATATACTTCTGGAACCAATGAGGGAACAGACTATTTTGGACCATATCATAATGATACAGGATGAATTTATGACTTCACAGTAAAGGTTCCTCCAGGTATGAGTGATGATCACATAGATTTTCATGTTTCATTTGAAGGTGAGAAATAGGGGCCTAAAACAAATGTTTAAGCTTTAAAAAATGCAATTACAAGGGTATGAAGATCTCTCAAGTGGATTGGGAAAATAGGTTAAAAAGTAAGACTGGAGTGGCGCAGTGGGTTAGCCCTGCTGCCTCACGGCGCCGAGGTCCCAGGTTCGATCCCGGCTCTGGGTCACTGTCCATGTGGAGTTTGCACATTCTCCCCATGTTTGCATGGATTTTGCCCCTTAATTGGAAAAATGAATTGGGTACACTAAATTTATTTTAAAACAGTAAGACTGTATAGAAGCAGTGGCAGACATTTGAGATACTTCATAACTCACAATGACGATATATTCCATTCAGAAAGAAAGAGTCTATGAAAAAGATGCTCCATCTGTGTCTAAGGAGTTCAGGATGATTTTAAATTGAAGGAAAAGGCTTATAACGATGCAAGATTAGCTTTTTATTCATGAATTTTCGATGCAAAGATTAGTGGTGAACCAGAAGTTTGGGAAAAATTTAGAAACCAGCAAAGGACAACTTTTTAAAAAAAAACTAAGCAGCAGAAATTGGAGTGAGAGAAAACCAGCAAGAAATATTAAAACAGACAATAGAAGCTTCTATAAGTATATAAAAAGAAAAGTAGTTAGGTGAGCGTTGATACCTTAAGAGGTTGTGACTGGGCACTTGGTATTGGAAAACCAGGAAATGGCAGAGACCTATTCACGGAAGACACAGAAGGCATCTTAAAGACTAGAAAATTAAGAGGCAAAAGGGAGGGATTTATTTTTTAAAAATCATGATCACAAGAGAGAAAGTACTGAGAAAATTAATGAGATTAAAGGCTGACATCTCTGGTGGTAGTAGGGATGATGGTTTGATATCATCAAGAGTACTGTCTGGCGTTGTGTGGTGAGGACCGTCCTGTGGACAAATGGACTCGGTCAAGTCCAGTGTGGGAAATACTGGCGTTGTAGGTCGAATCTTTTTTTTTATAACAGTACAGCACAGAACAGGCCCCCCGGCCCCCGACGCTGTGCCGAACAATGACCACCCCACTCAAACCCACGCATCTCTAATAGATCCCGGCAGTTACAGTGAAAAAGTACTCCCGCAGACGATTTGACAATGTAGGACCTTGGTGCCTCCTGCCTGATCACCGTGGCTGACTCAGACCATCTGCCTTCTGGGTCCCTGATTCTGATGGCGTCACCTATTGTCAGTGGCTTGAGTGGGATCGCATGTTGATCATAGTATAGTTTTTGTTTGGAGCATAGTGCCCGCATGTCGTCGAGAAGTGGCGCGTTGCCGGGGTCTCAGAATTGCTTAGCCGGTAGGGTTGTCCGGATGTCTCTGCCGGAGAGCATTTGCGCTGGCGACAGTCCTGAGCACAGTGGGGTTGCTCGGTACGATAATGCTTGATGTTGGAACGTGACTCGGCTGCTTTGCTGATGAGTCGTTTAATGATGTGGACACCTTTTTCCCCTGTTCCATTTTATTGCGGGTAGAGATTCTGTCGCACCGTTGTCTGACCTCGACTTTTTCCTGTTTGTGGTATTGATTCTGTATGTCATCGTTCGTGAAAGCTGTTTTGCTTGTTTGTTCTGGAGCAGATATGAATTTGTGAGATTCTTTATCATGCCATGGCATGTTTGTAGTCTTGTCAGTGTTTTGCAGTGTGCTGTGGCATTGTCCTTCACGTGCCATGTTGTACAGGTCGTTGTTTCATTGTTGTTGTTTCTGTCTTTGTTGTTGTCGTTGTTGTTGTATTTGTCGTTTCTGTCTTGGTTGTTTTCATTGGCGTTCTTGTTGTCCTTGTTGTTGTCGTGCTTGTTGATTGTATTTCGTTGTTTTCGCTTTTATTCTTGTTCTTTTTCTTGTCATGCTTGTTGTTTCTGGGATGCTTCTTGTTGCTTTTGTCTTTCTTGTTGCGCTGCATGCTGTTTTTGTTCTTGTTTCTGCTATGCTTCTTGCGGTTTTTGTTCTTGTTGCGCTCAATGAGTGTGCCATGTGGATGATTTGAGTCATTGTCATAGTTATTGGTGTCAGTGTCCTTTGTGGTATCTGGTGTTGGACTGATGTTGGTGACATCAGTCATTTGTGGTGGATTCGATTCCTCTTTGCTTCCTTGGTACTCTTCTTCTAGAGTCATTTCTGGTTCACTTGAATCATCATTGATTTCTAGGTGCTCCTCTTTTGGGGTCATCAGGTTCACTTGAATTATCATTGATTTCTTGGTGCTCCTTTTCTGGAGTCAAAATTTTCGCGAATTCATTTTGTTGTGGGCCGTAGTGCTCCTTTTCTGGAGTCAAAATCTTCAGGATTTCTATTGACGTGGTCTCTCTGGACTCATGGGTGGCCGTCCTCTGATTATTGAGTGCTTCTGTGCAGACAAGCTGAGATATGTCAGTGTTGCTGTGATCCTGCACATCCTGTATGGGAATTGTGATTTCTTCGTCGCTTGTCTCACATGCAGTGGGTAGACATTCAATCTTCTTCTGGAGGCTCAAATAAGCTTGATAGATCTTCATGGTCTTGTACATGCATGGCATTCTCTATGGAGTGTTTGCTTGCTTCCATTTTTAAGTCTGTCACCAAGCTGTCTGTGGAGGCTTGCGTCACACTCTTTGTGGAGTCCCTCATCACTCTCTCTGTGGAGTCTGTCATCGCTCTCTGTGGAGTCTGTCATCGCTCTCTGTGGAGTCTGTCGTCGCTCTCTGTGGAGTCTGTCGTCGCTCTCTGTGGAGTCTGTCGTCGCTCTCTGTGGAGTCTCGTCGCTCTCTGTGGAGTCTGTCGTCGCTCTCTGTGGAGTCTGTCGTCGCTCTGTGGAGTCTGCCGTCGCTCTCTGTGGAGTCTGCCGTCGCTCTCTGTGGAGTCTGCCGTCGCTCTCTGTGGAGTCTGCCGTCGCTCTCTGTGGAGTCTGCCGTCGCTCTCTGTGGAGTCTGCCGTCGCTCTCTGTGGAGTCTGCCGTCGCTCTCTGTGGAGTCTGCCGTCGCTCTCTGTGGAGTCTGTCGTCGCTCTCTGTGGAGTCTGTCGTCGCTCTCTGTGGAGTCTGTCGTCGCTCTCTGTGGAGTCTGTCGTCGCTCTCTGTGGAGTCTGTCGTCGCTCTCTCTGTGGAGTCTGTCGTCGCTCTCTCTGTGGAGTCTGTCGTCGCTCTCTCTGTGGAGTCTGTCGTCGCTCTCTCTGTGGAGTCTGTCGTCGCTCTCTCTGTGGAGTCTGTCGTCGCTCTCTCTGTGGAGTCTGTCGTCGCTCTCTCTGTGGAGTCTGTCGTCGCTCTCTGTGGAGTCTGTCGTCGCTCTCTCTGTGGAGTCTGTCGTCGCTCTCTCTGTGGAGTCTGTCGTCGCTCTCTCTGTGGAGTCTGTCGTCGCTCTCTCTGTGGAGTCTGTCGTCGCTCTCTCTGTGGAGTCTGTCGTCGCTCTCTCTGTGGAGTCTGTCGTCGCTCTCTCTGTGGAGTCGTGCAGTGTTCTCAACTGAGTCGTTCTGTGCTCTCTGTGTGGCGTCATCTTCGTCTTGGGTATTGCTGTCATCCAATGTACCGACAATCTGCCATGGCACCATGGTATTGGATTCATCTACCATGAGAAGAGTCGTATTGAGCTTTTCAACCATGTTGCTGATGCTGTGATCAGGATCTCCGAATAACTCAGCCATGTCTGAGCAGTATTGTGTGTATTGTTTGTTGGACAAATCATCGCTTTCTGTTTCGGAGTTGTGATCGTTCTCTTCATGTTCAATGAACAAATCATCTTGTGTGGAGGCTGGGACCCTCCGTGGTGCATGGACCACTTATTTCTTGACGTCAGGCCGCAGCATAATCCTGCACTCACGAGTCGGGATGTCATATATGCTCGGCTGAAGATTCCCCATTCCGAAGGACGCATCGTCAGGGTCTTCACGGTACAACACCTCTAGTTGCGGTTCGGATTTAGTACTGGGGTAGCCATCTCCCAAGATGAAATCTTCGTCTGAGTCGTAGTCTACAAGGACCATATCATCATCTAGGGCGGTGCTAACTGCTTGTTCCAGGGTGTTGTGAAAGTTATTTTCAACTGCTGGTGTAAGTTCAGGCATTGTTCTGTCTTTTAAGGCAAGAAAATTGGGTTTTGCAGCTTTAAATTAATTTTTGTTCATTTTCGTGCATTTCCCTTTTAAGTGGGCGTGGTTCTGGTCCTCTGACGTCATGACACGTGACGCCATGCGTAGGACCCGATTGCCCATGCGCGCACAGTTTCCTGTATTGTGCCCTCTTTTCACAACTGAGCATGTGCGGCTCCTTTCTCAAGATGGCCACCGCTCAGAACCTCCGTCTTTCCGATTCTCCGCCTCGTGGTGAGTGTTCGCGCCATTTTTACCGATTTTTGTTTTCTAAATGATGATTCTGTGTTTGAAGAGACTCAAAGTATTGATTTTGTTTTTGTTCATAAGCAAGGCATTTTTGTATAGCGATTTCTAGAGTTAGATACTTACTTTGTGAAAGTTCTTCCCTCAAATTTTTATCAGATAGTCCAGAAATTAATTGATGTATTATCACAGTCTCTGAAATCAGCATAATCACAGCCTTGTGGTATTAACTTGAGATTTGTAATAAAATCAGAGATGGGCCCTCCGTTTCTCTGACAAGAGTTAAATCTTTCCAGCATCTGACCAGACTGACTGTTACAGCGGTCATCAAATTTTTTGAGTAAAACGTCTACTTTGGTGTTGTCCTCACCTTCTAAGTAATTAAAGCAATTATAGATTTCTCTAGCTTCATGCCCTCCTGTTGAGAGCAGTAGGGCTATTTTCGTTGCGTCAGAGGCAGTGCTTTAATCATTAGTTGTGATAAATATTTGGAACAGCTGTTCAAACATTTTCCAGTTATAACTTAAATTACCGATCGTTTCCAGCTGCCATGGAGTTCCAACAAGTACCATCGAATCAGTTAGTCGTTGAGGATCCATTTGCTGCAAAGTCTTCCACAGTCGAACATCTGGTTTAAGTTTTTATTCTCTTGCTGGTGTCTAGCTAGCTCTCTGAAATCACTCCTGGTATCATATGTTATTCTCTAAGTCTGAAGAAAGATTGTAGACTTCCAGTTAACACACATACTTTATTCAATGGGTTCGTTCTCTTTCCAGAGCTTAACTAGATATAATACAGTCAAGAGGTATGAGTAGTGAAGCTAAGGTAAACTGCCTATGCTGAGCTGTCTCTGTCTGCTGCTGCTGCTCACTAGCCCTGTGCTTCTAAAAGAGGCGGATCCTTCCTTGGGCTGGACCCGTCTCTGATGCTGCCCTCTAGTGATGCTGTGGCTGTTACATTTGTCTGTAGTGCCTGGTGTATGTGCAGATGTACAGATCACTACACCCAGCTCGCCACAAAAAAGTCAATTCTGGAATATACCCAATAGACATGTGAAAAAGGAATACTCCCTTCCCCCTGGGTTCCTGAAGTGTCACAGGTCCACCATACCCATCTTTTCCATAAACTCACCCAGCTCCTTTTGTTATTTGTATTTTGCACATCGACCTGGGGCTCGATCTATCCACCTCTGACTCTAGGACACAATTAAAATCTCCCATAATCAACTGGTGCGTGGCCAAGTCCGGGTTCGCTGCCAGCAACCCCCTCATAAATCCTACATCCTCCCAATTTGGTGCATACACATTCACCAACACCACAGGTGTCCTTTCTTTTAATATAAATTTAGAGTACACAATTAGCTTTATCCAATTAAGGAGCAATTTAGCATGGCCAATCCACCTACCCTGCACATCTTTGGGTTGTGGGGGCAAAACTCCCCACCCCGAGGAGAACGTGCAAACTCCACATAGACAGTGACCCAGAGCCGGTATCGAACCTGGGACCTCGGCACCATGAGGCAGCAGTGCTAACTACTGCACCACCGTGCTGCCCTCGCGTCCCTTCTAATACCCCGCTTACAATCACATATCTCCCACCTGGGTCCCTCACTTCCTTCACGCTCACAAACCCCGTTTCCTTACTCATTAAAATTGCCACTCCCGTCACTTTACCGAGCGGAAAACCTGACCCACCACCCCTCCCTTAGCCTAACCTGGTCCTTCATGTGGAGGCGTGTCTCCTGCAGAAAGACCACCTCCGCTTTCAAGCTCCTGTGGTGTGCAAAGACCCGAGATCTCTTCACCGGTCCATTGAGCCCTCGCACGTTCCACGTTATCGGCCTTACTGGAGACGTACGCCTCCATTCCTCTCTACCGTCAGTCATCCTCCCCTTTTAGCTCCAGCCCCGTTAATTCCACCTTGTACCTTGCTCGTCCAAGATGGCACCCTTCTCCAGCCCTGACCATGTCTCTTCTCCCACCTCACCTCGTCACCCTCCCATTCCCCTCAACACCCCTTTCCCTCCTACCCCCCATTCTCCTCTTTCTCCCCCCCCCCCCCCCCCCCCCGACGACCACCTCTCTCTGCCTTCTCTCCTACGTCACTTCCATTCACTGGCATTACTTGCTAGCATGGCAGCCCCTTCCCAAAGGCTCCACCCACTGACCGCCCCCCTCTACCTCCATTCTTCTGGTCCTCCCCCACCCAAACAAAAACTCATCCTGAACTCCACGTCACCTCCCCGAAGAACAAGCAAACGAGATAAAACATACAGCCACAGAAAACATTGGGGGGGGGGCAGAAACAGCCATCCTGACAAAAACTTTCCACCCCTGCTATCTTTTGTCAACCTAACTGTAAATAACAAACCAGAAACTGACCCCCTCCAGATCAGAGGAAAGAAAAAAACCCACTCCCCAATCCACCCGTATTCCCAATTATTTCGAAGTGCCAGCACCTCGGTCCCCCAGAATTGTTCAATTCAGTTCTCCCCCAGTTTATGCTCCTTGAAGAAGTCATCTGCCGCTACTGGGGTCTCAAAATAATGTTCCCGGCCTTCAAACGTCACCCATAATTTCACCGGTTAGAGCACCCCAATCCTGATCTGCCACCGATATAGCACCACCTTGGCCTTGTTGAACCCTGCACACCGTTTCGCCAGCTCGGCTCCGATGTCCTGATATATTCGGGCCATGTTCCCCTCCCATTCACAATTGGGACTGGTTTAGCTCACAAGGCTAAATCGCTGGCTTTTAAAGCAGACCAAGCAGGCCAGCAGCACGGTTCGATTCCCGTACCAGCCTCCCCGGACAGGCGCCGGAATGTGGCGACGAGGGGCTTTTCACAGTAACTTCATTGAAGCCTACTCGTGACAATAAGCGATTTTCATTTCATTTCATTTCAATTGTGCTTCTCCCTGGCCCACTGCAAGATCTCTTTCTCCACAAACTTGTGGTGTCTCACAATCGCCTCGCGCAGTGGCCCCCCCTGCTCTGGGCTTCTGCCTCAAGAGACCTGTGTGCTAGGTCCACTTCAGGGGGCCCTATCCAGCACCCCTTCCACCACCAGCCCCGCCAGCATCCTTGGCACCTACCTTGTGGCACTCACACCTTCCACTCCTTCAGGCAGGTCCACTATCCGTCGGTTCTGCCTTCGCAAACTGTTTTCCTGCTCCTCCAACTTTGCTCTCATCATCTTGCAAAGATCTTCGAGCCCCACCTCAGCCTCCAGTGCCAACACCTGATCGCTGTAATCAGACATCACCCTCTCATTCTCTCGGATTTGCGACGCCTGCGCCAACGGGGAATCACACCCATGGGCTTTGAATTCTGATTTGCATTTGTACAATTAACAAAACTATACCTCAGAAAATCATCTTCATACTGCTTTGTTCCTGATTTTAGTTTCTTCTTTGTAGGCTGTTAACCAGGGACCCTGGCAATTTGTAACAAGCTAACAGTAGCACTGCTCTACCCTGTGGCGGGCTCTCCAGGGCAGCTCTCACCAGCATATGCCAATGCGAGATCCTGGCCAGTTGGTACACTGCCTATTAGTGTCTTTGGCTGCATCTTTCATTTAACTAATTGATCCATGTCCACAGTCCACAAGCATGTACGTACACGATGCTTGGCGCCAAGTGCACGTGCAGGGCGCACAGACCTGCTCACTGTTGGCTCTTATGGTCGGATACAGAACTGTTAATTATGCAGTGATTTTCAGGCTTAATGCCTGTGCTAACTTGTGGGTGCAGTGAGAAAAAATTAATGTCAGGCTATCTTTGAGGAACACCGTGACACTTTACAACTGCCGCAACTCAGAACCCCCACTTTGAAAAAGCCGGGTTCAGTTATCCACTACCATTCATGACTGGATGCAGCAGGAGCTTTGATCTGATCCTTTGGTGGTGGGATTACTTAGCTGTCTAGTGCATGCGGCTTTCACTATTTGGCATCAAGTAATCCTATGTTATAGTTTCACTGGGTTGACACTTCATTTTTAGATATCCATTACGCTGCTCCTGGAATGATCCACAATGCTCTTCACTGAACCAGGGTTGAACACCTGGCTTGATGGTAATGGTAGAGTGGGGGATATGCAGGGTCATGAGGTTTCAGATTATGGTCGAATACAATCCCGCTGCTGTTAATGGCCCACAGTACCTCATGGATGCCAAGCTGAGTTGCTGGATCTGTTCAATATCTATCCCATTTAGCTGATATTGCCACACAACACAATAAAGGGTATCCTCAATGTGAAGACGGGATTTTGCCCCCACAAAGACTACACAGTAGTCATTCCAAGCTGTCCTGCCAAGGACAAATTCACCCATCCACCCAGAGTACATGTTGTACCCTTGTCACCCTCCATTTAGTATTAAACATGCAGGAGTACTGATTCATCTGCTGAAGTTGTAGATTTCTCCTTCCTAACATTATGGCATCAGGACCATTGAATTGGCATTTAGGCTACACTGGTGAAGCAGTACCAAGTAAAGATAAACAAAATATCATTACTATTAGTGGACAATGGTTTAACACCGAAGGTTTTATTGACTTTTTCAAAGCATGTGAAGCTACAGAATGCCCAAATTTGTAATGGTTTATTTGTCATAAAGTGCAACAATCAATACATTCTACATCTTTAAAAAAAAATCACAACGTAGATTTAAAATCAATATTTTCATCTGCTTTGGGCAAAACCTGCTGTTAATTGCAATAGTTCTGTTTCTGGAACCAGTCTGAAATTTGCAAGCTCACTCATTCATTTTCTGTTTAGCCAAAATATGCCCTGGCTTTAGAAAGAAATGGTTTGATGGAAAATAGAGGCTGGTGTCTATGGACAGTTGCACCCAGCTTAGTGGATGTGAGCAGTGTGGACTGAGTTTGCCAATTGTGAAACAATAACTTATTTTGATGAATCTTCCAAAATTTGAACAAGAACAGGCCCCACAGAATTAAAAATAAAACTTTGAAAAGATCATTTTGGGTTCTTAAAAATACTTTGATTCCAGGGTACAATGTAAATACAGCCTGTAAATAATTTCAAGTTATTCCCTTCCCTGTCTATCCAAGGTAAGAACATCCGCAGTAACTTGAAGCATAACCAGAGGCTGCATCTCCTCTTTTCTGACATCTCAAAAAAAATAGCAAATGTTTGTATAAGTTTCCATGATTTTAAATCTACCTAAATTAAATATTTTGATTTAAACACAAAAACATTCTAGGCTCTTTGAATTCCTATTACATAAGTATCACAAATCAGTGGAGATGTTGGGTTACATGAAAGCTCCAAAAGTCAGCAAACAGTAGAGTGATGCACAAAATTCTCAAGCAGTGCATTATTTCATCTTTTTTTTGTCACAAAGTCAATGAATGAGCTCTGTGTTCCCACAAGAACAGGACAGCAGTTTACACAAGGAGGTAATTCTCTGGCATCAAGTCATATAAATAAAAGGATTACTTATGTTTCTACAGTAAATGCTAGAACAGCAAGCTCGTTCATGCACAATGTAGCTATAGTTTCACCCAATAATCCATACAGAGATGTACACGTCAACTGATGGATGCATTTAGAATTGATGGTTTCAAGCTTCATGGCACAGGCACTAATTGAATTGAACCATAAATATATACTACACAGTGCTATTTTTCTGTCAGACAAAGCACACCACAATCTGTGACTGCTGGACACATTTGTCATTGTACTTCAATTAGATACATCGTCCCATCATATAGCACTAAGGAAAAATGGAGCCACAACAGAGAACCGGGAAAACACTCTTGGCTGTACCTAGAAACCATCAGCATTGGGCGTGCTCTGTGGAGGCATGAAGTCTTCACAAACAGATTAGACAGTTGTCCGGCACCTGGGGAAGATGGGGCCATTGAGGCCCTTAAGTCGGCTTTGCCTGACTAAAATAAAATGAAAATTTGTTAATTAAAATGCAAATTGAAAAAGTGTATACTTGTGATGAGGAGTATTAAACATGCATTAACTTAACTGGCTCCTGGCACTGGAAATATGAAGCATACGTCACAATTTTAAGAACACACTAAATTAGGGAACAGAGTGAGGGCGAAGTAAAATATTGTGTTATGACAGAACAAGTTGAGAAAGCTTTTGAAAAGGCACACAGGATCCTTGGCTTTACAAATAGAAGAATAAACTACAAAAGTAAGAAAGATGTCCTAAACCCTTATAAATATTGATTAGGACCCACCTAGAGCATTGTGCCCAATTCTAGGTATCGCTTTTTATGAAGGATGTCAAGGCCTTAAACAAGGTGCAGAAAGGTTTTACCAAAATGGAACAAGGGAAGAAAAAATTCAGTTACATGGAGAGATTAGAGAAACTGGGCTTGATCTCTTTCGGGCAGCGAAGGTTTAGGGGAGATTTGTTAGAGCTGTAAATAATGATGAGTAAATAATGTTTCCAATGGCAAAAGGCTTATTTAGAGGACACACGTTTGAAGGTAATTGGCAAAAGAACCAGTGAAAGGTTTCCAGGACTATTGGGAAAGAGCATGGGGATGTGAGACTTATTAAATAGTTTTCTCAGAGGGCTTGCACAGGCAGAATGAGCCGAGAGAGACAGAGTGGAAAGTGAATCATCTGCTTTGGCCTGCCTCACCCCCACCCCTCCCCCACACCCTGCCATTTCAGATTGTCAAATAAGTGCTGAAAGGACAATTAATGGGCACCCAGTGGGAGGGTGCCCAATTTGGAGTCTAGGCTGGGGCATCATGTGGCAGAGGGGTTATGATGTGAACAGGAGGTCCGACACGGCTCTAAATGTAAAGGCATCCTGCTCTCTCAATCTCTCTATATTTCTTATTGGAGGCTCCAAAAGTTAATATATGATGTTAAAAAACATGTAGTCACTGCTACCTTCAACAACAGAGGCTGCTGTTACATGCAGCTACAGTCCCAATGGCAAGCCTTTACTTCCACCTCTGCAATGCTTCCTCATAACTACCATAAAACACTCCCAAGCTTTTCTGATGATTTTCTAAGCATTGGTCTGGGCCCCAATCTGTGATAATCACCGGTTTGCCCCGGGGAGTATGGATGGGGGGTTCTGGTTATGGCAGAGAGCGGAGATTGAGAGAATGGGGGATACGTTCATAGAAGGGAGCTTTACGAGTATGAGGACGTTGGAGGAAAAGTTTGGGTTGGCGAGGGGTAACGAATTCAGCTATCTGCAGGTGCGAGACTTCCTTCGTAAACAGGTGTCAACCTTCCCGCTCCTATCACTAAGGGGGATTCAGGACAGGGCAGTTTCCAGAGGGTGGGTAGGAGAAGGGAGCGTCTCGGACATTTATAAGGAGCTTATGGGGTCGGAGGAGACGCAGACCGAGGAGCTGAAGCGCAAGTGGGAGGAGGAGATGGGAGGAGAGATAGAGGATGGTCTATGGGCGGACACGTTGAGTACAGTCAATGCGTCCGCATCGTGTGCCAGGCTCAGCCTGATATAATTTAAGGTTGTTCATCGGGCTCACATGACAGTGGCCCGGATGAGCAGGGGGCGGGGAGTAGTTTAGATTAGAGTAGGGGGTAAATAAGAGTGGGACCTGTACGAAAGGTAAATGGCTTTTGCACTATGTTTATGGTTTCATGTATATTGTTTATTTTGTTGTTGTTACTATACCAAAAATACGTCAATAAAATGTTTATTTTTTTAAAAATGATTTTCTACTTCAGATGTAAAAGTCTGAAGAAAATAAATGACACTGCATCACTCCCTCAGTTTAATTAGCTGTGCACTGTAGCAAAGGCAGCATTTTGCACCAGACACCAGACTACATTGAAGCAATCTATTTACAAAATGTTTTCAAACATTCAAATGTCCATAAATGGCCAAGAGCACTTTCAGCCAAGCCCCTCTGACCTCCAATTCTCTGCTGCCAGCATTGGAAACACTTACAACGGCATTTTCTTTTAACTGAAAACCACTCTGCATTAACCTCAAAGTAAATTCGTATTTATACTTAAAACAAAGTTTTGTACAAATCAAGGTGAGGTTTGTCAGTACGAAAGAATATTTTTGCAACCATCGCCAGTATCAACTACTACAGATTAGCAACAGACAGTCCTCATGCCATTTTTTCCCAGCAATATCCCTGAATTGGAACTTCAGGGAAAAGCACCCCTACTGTCCACCCAAGGGATTCTCATGGCTTCACCCCATACTGTTATGAGCCATTGCATGTGTCATCCTTTTCTTACTAAATAAATGTGGCTTGCACATTTCCCCGATTATAAATTGGATTCTTGGTGAATCTGTGCCTGGTGCTTGTGCGGTTAAGCCCTGACTGGTGGGGGCAGAACACATGCATTTACATGTGCACAACAAATATACGCAGAACTGTTCATTATTGGTTGGCAAATAGAGAATAGAAGGTAAGAAGCTAAGAGATAGGATTACTATTTCACAGTGAACATATCTGCACATAATTAGGCATTCTTTCTTTTCCACACATATAGAAAAATTACTAAAAATAAAGAAAAGTTAAATAAGAGCCTTACTTTGAAATGGGGGTAAGATTGTTTTTCAAACATCTGTGACTACCCACAAAATATGAAAACTTCCCCATGGAAGTGATGCTCAAGGTGAAGGAATATTCCCATTTTGTTCAAGTGGTTCCGTGGTGCAGATTATATTTATTAAATCATGTAGCACTGTTCACTTTATTTGCACCATTGGAATTATTTAACAGTACAGAATTCCTTGCGGAAGACACTTTTTGTACGGGAGTAGAGCATCAATTATTTTGAGTGCCCCTTCCCAACATAATGTGTGACTTGCTGGGGTGTTAGAAGCGAGCGGTCAATTAAAATTAGTGACCAGAAATGCTGCAAATCTGCCTGATCCCCTTTTTTAAAAATATTTTTATTAAAATATTTGTAAAATTTTATAACAAAAACAGAAAAAGAACAATAGGTATTAAACATTAACATAGTGCAGAAATAGATATTTCCCCAAATGGTTCTCTGCCTGATCCCCTTAAGCTGTCTCCAAATAGCGTTAGTCAGTGTTCAACGTTTGGTCTCCGAAACCTAACCCCAAAATCAAAGAAGCATGAGATTAGCAAGAAGACAGAATTATTTAGGAAAGGGCACTCTTCTGATATTGAGAGTCAGCTTTTAAACAGCTTGTGTAAGGAGAGGTGTGGTGATTCAAAATGATGTTTATTGCACATTTTTTTTTTCTCTACTAATTACCACGTTGAATGTGTGAATTTGCTCCCATTTGGGATCCATTTGCAGCCCATTATAAAGTTCACAGAGAAATCAAACATAGTTAACAATTTCTGAGTTGTGAAAAAGAACACCTTGAGGCAAAAGGAAGAACTTTCACTGCATCAGAGACAGAATTGCTAATTAATGCAATCACGTAAAAATATATATCCAGAACTATAAATTAGGAAGAGGAATTGTGTCAGCAAGGGAAAACAGGACAAAAAGCAGTGGAGGAAAAAGGAAGGGTGCGCTCAGTGAAGCGGAAAAGTTGGTGTAGATCCAGCAAGAAGGCAGTGCAAAGCACTGCTGTTTCAATTAAGGAGGCGACTACCAAAAAATACTATATACTTATATCTCCTCCAGTTCCAAAGCTGAGAATCTAGACCAGGAACCATCTGCTCGGTTAATGCGAGCTGCAACAAAAATTGGATTGATGAGAACACCTGCAAAATAAAATGCTGTAGAGAATCTTTAGAAACTCGTTAAGAATGCTGAATTGAATGCTTTCTTTCCTCTCAAATTTGCACGCCCGAACTATGTCATAATGGCATTGCTTCCTTTCGATAAAAATAATCCACTCCGTCCCCAAAAACTGCCCAGATTTTGTCTCGGAGGTTCCCCCAGAAACTGAAGACTCTTGTATTGTGTGACTGAAATATTGTTTTAATCAGTGACAACTGCATTTATACATAACTTAAACATAGCAAATATCTCGGAGAACAGGGGTCAGACCTGAGCAATCGTAGGCAATGGAATCTCTAAATACTTTTGCCCAGGCATTTTTGTAGCCTAGTTGTCATCCACTCTAACATAATTCGTTGCAGATCACAGCAGGAAAACTACTTTCTTCAGCTTGAAACATACTTGTTTTGAGGCACTGCTTGTTACACTCAGCAGTCTGACTCAAACTATCTCCACTCATAATTGATGAATTGCTGTCTAAACTTTCAAAATCAGGTAAATGTCAAAAGTAAATAGATGTGATTTAAGAATCTGTGCAAACATTTCTTCCACAAGGGTATCATTAAAAGCTCTGAAGGAGGGTCATAAGGACTTGAAATGCTAACTCTGCTTCTCTCTTCACAGATGCTGTCAAACCTGCTGATTTTCTGTTTTGATTTCAGATTTCCAGCGCCTGCAGTATTTTGCCTTTATATTATTACCCAAACCAAATGAATGAGTTAGAAACATAGAAAATAGGAGCAGGAGGAGACTTTACCACAAGACGGCAGTCTGGGCTGTGTCACCATCTGATTTAGTAACTAATGGAGTATTTTCAAGATACATAGCAAATGAAAACTTTATTTAAACACATTTAAAATGGTTCTGTAATTCTTTTCAGTCATTTAATTTTCCCTTCAACTTTCAGCTGACTTGGGGCATGATCTACTGGCCTTATTGAGCCCGGCTCGGGACATGATAAGGCTGTTAAATCTCACGAGAGGCCTCACATGAGATTAGCGACCCCTTGTTCTCGCAAGGTTTGGCGATCTGGATCTCGCCCTCAATGAGCCTTGCCTTGGACACCCTGCCATGGTGCCAGTTAGCACTGGTTTCCACAAATGTGGACCAGGCGTTAGGGCACTTGGGGGTCTCCCAGCTGATCGGAGCCACCCAGGTGGTAAGGCTTTGGGAGAGTGGTACCCTGGCACTACCAATGACACCTGGCGATGCCACCCTGGCCTGATGGCACTGCCAGGCTGGCATGATCAGTGTCAGGGTGCCAGGCCAGCAGTGCCAAGGTGCCAGGTTGGCCATACCAGGTTGGGGCACCATTTTAAAATTGCATTGGATCTCACTAGTGCAGGAAATGAGTCTAAGTCTGGCCTTGGCCTTCTTCACCAAGGCCCCAAAAACAGAATCCCGTTTGGTAGCTGGGTCATTTGCAGGGCTACAAGTGCAGGGAAATACCCTGCTAAGTGCACCCAACCAGGTTTCTTTTTTTAAATTAAATCGTGCCCTTGATCCTACTTGCTGAAACTTGCTCTTGAATCTCCATCTACTTTTAAATACCTACTCAAATCTATCTATTCAACTGTATCTTTGTTTGCCTCTCCCAGCTTTCGCACTTCAGTTTGGTAACATTTCTCTCCTCTGGGATGTGTTTTTATTTCTCTCCTCTGGGATATGTTTCTATGCTTATAATATAAATGTGTGTGTTGTTGCTGTTTGAGAAGATTCCCTGTGCCACATATTGCTTCTGTTTGAGAGGACAGACTGAAGACTTCCACTCAGTTACACAGGGTTCTGACAGAGTACTGTCCAGTAACTCCCCTTCTGCTTTTCTCTCCCTTCTTGTGGGAGATGTCTGTTTTCTGCTTAATAATTCCTGCAGCTGCACAGTTGGGATCTGGAATTCACCAGAGGAGGATCCATGGATGGAAATCTGCACTCCAACTGCTTTCAAAGCTTTTTCACCAAGAGAATTATTGGCATCAATTACAAGTCACTTTTACAATTACAAGGCCATTATAAGTCCAAATTGTACAGAAATGTGAGTAATTTGTTTAAAACAAAGCCTGAGGCACTTCTCAGTGACTTAACAATTAAATAACTGGGCGGCACAGTGGCACAGTGGTTAGCACTGCTGCCTCACGGCACCAAAGGCCTGGATTCAATCCCGGCCCGGGTCACTGTCCATGTGGAGTTTGCACATTCTCACCCCCACCCTAAAAGATGTGCAGGGTAGGCGAATTGGCCACACTAAATTGCCCCTTAATTGAGAAAAAAACAATTGGGTACTCTAAATTTATGGGGGGAAAAAATGACAGAATTGCATTAAAAGTTCAATTGACAATTTACATTAAGGAGAATCTGGATCGCTAAAGTAATTCATTTGAATTTCTCTTAGTGAAATAGTAAATAAATGGTTAGCCTATGACAGTTTAAACAACCTTTTGTAAAATAAGCCTGATTAGTACTGATTCCAATTTACAAATGGCAAGTGGTGTTAAAAGATTCTTTGGTACTTTACAATGCAACATCATATGGTCCAGATACTAAAATCATGGAATCGCTACAGTGCAGAAAGAGGCCATTCAGCCCATTGAGTCTGCACCGACCCTTCGAATGAGCACACTACCCACGTCCACTCCCCTGTCCATCCTCGTAACCACATAACGTAACCTGCACACTAAGGGACAATTCATCATGGCCAATCCGCCAAACCTGCACATCTTTGGACTGTGGGAGGAAATCGGAGCACCCGGAGGAAACCCACGCAGACATGGGCAGGACGTACAAACTCAACACAGTCACCCAAGGCTGGAATTGAACCTGGGTGCTTGGTGCTGTGAGGTAGCAGTGCTAACCACTGTGCCATCCCCGTAAAATGTTTTACAATCTGTAAAAGCTATAACAAAAATTCGACATACATCTTCTGAATGTATCCGAGAGAATCATTGGTGCGACAATGGCAGTCTCCTTACCAAGGTCATTGTTGCTCATCACTGCATTAGATGCCCGAAGCCTTGGGCCTTGCTGGGTAAAATGATAGCCAAACTTCAATACGGCTGGATTCTGTTCCAACATATTTGCAATTTCCATTTCCACTTTATTACCCAGCTGCTGACACTGTCAATAAAGAAAAGAAATGCATCATATACAAGAACACCTGTGGTAAACCACTGTTAGTATATTATATGTACTGTGGTAAATTGTTACTGTACGACATGCATTGTGGTGAACCACTGCCTGATGGCTCCGCCTCCCCTCGGGCTCGGTATAAAGGTGGCTGACCCCTGGCCCTGCCCCAGTTCGGGATCAGAGGCCAGGAGGCTTTCTGTTTAGCTTATTAAGGCCTCAGTTTCGTCTGTCATAATATCCACTCATGTATATAATGAGATGCAGACAGGCAGTGATTGACACACAGGGTGACCAATGAACACACAACACAGAACATCACATGGAAGTTAAAGGCCAGGACAGACAGAGTTGTCATCTCTGGTTTGTTGCCGGTGCCACGTGATAGCGAGGCTAGGAATAGGGAGAGAGTGCAGTTGAACACGTGGCTGCAGGAATGGTGTAGGAGGGAGGGCTTCAGGTATTTGGATAATTGGAGCGCATTCTGGGGAAGGTGGGACCTGTACAAGCAGGACGGGTTGCATCTGAACCAGAGGGGCAGCAATATCCTGGGGGGGAGGTTTTCTAGTACTCTTCGGGAGGGTTTAAACTAATTTGGCAGGGGAATGGGAACCGGATCTGTAGTCCAGCAAATAAGGTAGACGATAGTCAGGACGCCAAAGCACATAGTGATGCAGTGGGGAAGGTAACAATGACAAAGGAGAGTACTTGCAGGCAAGGAGATGGGTTGAAGTGTGTATACTTTAATGCAAGAAGCATCAGGAATAAGGTGGGTGAACTTAAGGCATGGATCTGTACTTGGGACTACGATGTGGTGGCCATCACAGAAACTTGGATAGAAGAGGGGCAGAAATGGTTGTTGGAGGTCCCTGGTTATAGATGTTTCAACAAGATTAGGGAGGATGGTAAAAGAGGTGGGGGGGGTGGCATTGTTAATTAGAGATAGTATAACAGCTGCAGAAAGGCAGTTCGAGGGGGATGTGCCTACTGAGGTAATATGGGTTGAAGTTAGAAATAGGAAAGGAGCAGTCACCTTGTTGGGAGTTTTCTATAGGCCCCCCAATAGCAGCAGAGATGTGGAGGAACAGATTGGGAAACAGATTTTGGAAAGGTGCAGAAGTCACAGGGTAGTAGTCATGGGCGACTTCAACTTCCCAAACATTGAGTGGAAACTCTTTAGATCAAATAGTTTGGATGGGGTAGTGTTTGTGCAGTGTGTCCAGGAAGCTTTTCTAACACAGTATGTAGATTGTCCGACCAGAGGGGAGGCCATATTGGATTTAGTACTTGGTAATGAACCAGGGCAGGTGATAGATTTGTTAGTGGGGGAGCATTTTGGAGGTAGTGACCACAATTCTGTGACTTTCACTTTAGTAATGGAGAGGGATAGGTGCGAGCAACAGGGCAAGGTTTATAATTGGGGGAAGGGTAAATACAATGCTGTCAGACAAGAATTGAAGTGCAGAAGTTGGGAACATAGGCTGTCAGGGAAGGACACAAGTGAAATGTGGAACTTGTTCAAGGAACAGGTACTGCGTGTCTTTGATATGTATGTCCCTGTCAGGCAGGGAAGAGATGGTCGAGTGAGGGAACCATGGTTGACAAGAGAGGTTGAATGGCTTGTTAAGAGGAAGAAGGAGACTTATGTAAGGCTGAAGAAACAAGGTTCAGACAGGGCGCTGGAGGGATACAAGATAGCCAGGAGGGAACTGAAGAAAGGGATTAGGAGAGCTAAGAGAGGGCATGAAAAATCTTTGGCGGGTAGGATCAAGGAAAACCCCAAGGCCTTTTACACATATGTGAGAAATATGAGAATGACTAGAGCGAGGGTAGGTCCGATTAAGGACAGTAGCGGGAGATTGTGTATTGAGTCTGAAGAGATAGGAGAGGTCTTGAACAAGTATTTTTCTTCAGTATTTACAAACGAGAGGGGCCATATTGTTGGAGAGGACAGCGTGAAGCAGACTGATAAGCTTGAGGAGATACTTGTCAGGAAGGAAGATGTGTTGCGCGTTTTGAAAAACTTGAGGATAGACAAGTCCCCCGGGCCTGACGGGATATATCCAAGGATTCTATGGGAAGCAAGAAATGAAATTGCAGAGCTGTTGGCAATGATCTTTTCGTCCTCGCTGTCAACAGGGGTGGTACCAGAGGATTGGAGAGTGGCGAATGTCATGCCCCTGTTCAAAAAAGGGAATAGGGATAACCCTGGGAATTACAGGCCAGTTAGTCTTACTTCGGTGGTAGGCAAAGTAATGGAAAGGGTACTGAGGGATAGGATTTCTGAGCATCTGGAAAGGCATTGCTTGATTAGGGATAGTCAGCACGGATTTGTGAGGGGTAGGTCTTGCCTTACAAGTCTTATTGAATTCTTTGAGGAGGTGACCAAGCATGTGGATGAAGGTAAAGCAGTGGATGTAGTGTACATGGATTTTAGTAAGGCATTTGATAAGGTTCCCCATGGTAGGCTTATGCAGAAAGTAAGGAGGCATGGGATAGTGGGAAATTTGGCCAGTTGGATAACAAACTGGCTAACCGATAGAAGACAGAGAGTTGTGGTGGATGGCAAATATTCAGCCTGGAGCCCAGTTATCAGTGGCGTACCGCAGGGATCAGTTCTGGGTCCTCTGCTGTTTGTGATTTTCATTAACGACTTGGATGAGGGAGTTGAAGGGTGGGTCAGTAAATTTGCAGATGATACGAAGATTGGTGGAGTTGTGGATAGTGAGGAGGGCTGTTGTCGGCTTCAAAGAGACATAGATAGAATGCAGAGCTGGGCTGAGAAGTGGCAGATGGAGTTTAACCCTGACAAGTGTGAGGTTGTCCATTTTGGAAGGACAAATCTGAATGCGGAATACAGGGTTAATGGTAGGGTTCTTGGCAATGTGGAGGAGCAGAGAGATCTTGGGGTCTATGTTCATAGTTCTTTGAAAGTTGCCACTCAAGTGGATAGAGCTGTGAAGAAGGCCTATGGTGTGCTAGCGTTCATTAGCAGAGGGATTGAATTTAAGAGCCGTGAGGTGATGATGCAGCTGTACAAAACCTTGGTCAGGCCACATTTGGAGTACTGTGTGCAGTTCTGGTCACCTCATTTTAGGAAGGATGTGGAAGCTTTGGAAAAGGTGCAAAGGAGATTTACCAGGATGTTGCCTGGAATGGAGAGTAGGTCATACGAGGAAAGGTTGAGGGTGCTAGGCCTTTTCTCATTAGAACGGAGAAGGATGAGGGGCGACTTGATAGAGGTTTATAAGATGATCAGGGGAATAGATAGAGTAGACAGTCAGAGACTTTTTCCCCGGGTGGAACACACCATTACAAGGGGACATAAATTTAAGATAAATGGTGGAAGATATAGAGGGGATGTCAGAGGTAGGTTCTTTACCCAGACAGTAGTGGGGGCATGGAATGCACTGCCTGTGGTAGTAGTTGAGTCGGAAAATTTATGGACCTTCAAGCGGCTATTGGATAGGTACTTGGATTAGGGTAGAATAAGGGAGTGTAGGTTAACTTCTTAAGGGCAGCATGGTAGCATTGTGGATAGCACAATTGCTTCACAGCTCCAGGGTCCCAAGTTCGATTTCGACTTGGGTCACTGTCTGTGTGGAGTCTGCACATCCTCCCCGTGACTGCGTGGGTTTCCTCCGGGTACTCCGGTTTCCTCCCACAGTCCAAAGATGTGCAGGTTGGGTGGATTGGCCATGAAAAATTGTCCAAAATTCTATGATTAACCTAGGACAAAAGTTCGGCGCAACATCGTGGGCCGAAGGGCCTGTTCTGTGCTGTATTTCTCTATAAAGCCCACAGGGCATTAAGACTCCCGTTCTTTTCGGAACCCAGATACTGAGACAGTCAGAGTGCACAAGTTAGTGGGCACTATTGCCATGTGGTAGCTAGTAAGTTTGGTTGAGCCAGTAGGAGGTCATCAGTAGGATTAGTAGACACAGCTGAACATGTACAGCAGTTCATAGTTAAATAAAACAGTGTTGGATCATCTTCGGTGTCAGACGTTTGTTTCTAGCTTCCCTGCATCCAGTTGCAGTCGACGTTGAACCAACCTGCCTAACACATCATCGTCCATTATTGGTCTTGTGATTCATTGATGGCACATCAACACCTTTAATGTAGGAAAAACTGTGCAGAGTGTAACAGACAGACAGTGACAGAAGTTGCAAAGCTGTTTCATTGAGACAGGCAACGGGACAGCCTATAGATTGGGAGTGGTCCATGAAAGAATCTCCATCTCCAGTGAGACTCAGTGGTTGTCACATCAACAGGAAATCTGCCTCTTAAATGGTATTAAAAGATTCTGCAGTCATAATATGACATTAAAATACCCATCTTACCTGATTGTCAATTTTAAGTTCAACCAATGAGTTGTTGTACTGGAGAGCTTTAACTAGAGCCAGGATTCCATTGCCAGTGATAAAGTTGGACTCCACATTCAAACACTTCACTGTTTTGTTAACCTTCAGCATTTCTGCAAAGGCCTTGAAAGGGAGCAAAGCATGCACAAAGATATCACGGAATCAGAAAGAATGACATTGTTGAATAGCAACACAGTATAAAATCTCCTTTAATATAGGTTCTTTATTTCTATGACCAGAGCTGTTGTAACAAATCTCCCTATTTACTTTTTAAACATTTGCTGTTCATCCAATTTAACTCTTAGCCTGATTGTTTACATCTTCTGTGACACTGAAATTGACTATTGTAGAAGTCTAACTGGGGAGAGTAGCATTGTTGCTGAATGTTAATAAGGCATATCCTTGTAGTTGGAAAGGAATTTCCAGCAATATTCTGGCTGGAAAAGAACTCCCATTAATATAGTCGCTCGGGCATGTTTAGATTTATTAAGGAACGTCAGTGCAGATTAAAGGTAAATTGTGCTTAACCAATCTGATTGCGTCTTTTTAAATCAGTAACAGTGATGGCTGATGTGATCAATAGGGCCATGCCTTCCAAAGGCATTTTATAAAGTATCCATAACAGGCTTGTCAGCGAAGGAGCAGCATGAATGTGAAGATGGCTGAGTGACACCAAACAGAGCGTAGTAATGAATGGTTGTTTTCAGACTGAAGCAAGGTATGTAGTGGGGATTTCAGGGATTGGTGCTGGGACTACAGTTTTTCTTGATGCACATTATTGACCTGGACCTGGGTGTTTGGAGCACAATACTTTGCAGATGATGCAAAACTTGAAAGTATTGCGAATGGACAGGAGGAGAGTGAGAGACTTCAACAGGACACAGATAGGTCAGTGGACATGTGGCAAATGAAGTTTAACGCAGATAAGTGCAAATTCATACAGTTTGCTAGCAAGGAAAGACAAAATAAATGGTACAGTTTTAAAGGGAGTGCAGAAACAGAGACACCTGAAGAATATGTACCGTGGGGCAGCACGTTAGCATAATGGTTAGCAACAGTTGCTTCACAGCTCCAGGGTCCCAGGTTCGATTCCTGGCTTGGGTCACTGTCTGTGCAGAATCTACACGTTCTCCTCATGTTTCCATAGGTTTCCTCCCGGTGCTCCGGTTTCCTCCCACAGTCCAAAGGTGTGCAGGTTAAGTGGATTGGCTATGCTAAATTGTCCTTAGTGTCCAAAAAAGGTTAGGTGGGGTTAAGGGGATAGGGTGGAGGTGTGGGGATAGGGTGGAGGTGTGGGGATAGGGTGGAGGTATGGGCTTAGGGAGGATGCTCTTTCCAACGGCCGGTGCAGACTCAATGGGCTGAATGGACTCCTTCTGCACTGTAAATTCTATGATAATTCTGTGAAATCATTGAAGGTGCCATGGTCAGTTGAGGAATTGTTTATAAAGGTACTGTGCTTTATAAATAGAACATGGAGTAAAAAAGGAAAATATTTACGATTAACCTTCATAAAGCGCCGGCTCGGGCAGCACGGTGGCGCAGTGGTTAGCATTGTTGCCTCACGGCGCCGAGGTCCCAGGTTTGATTGCAGCCCTGGGTTACTGTTTATGTCGTGTTTGCACATGTGGAGAAAATTGCCCCTTAATTGGAAAAAATGAATTGGGTACTCTAAATTTCTTTAAAAATAAGTAAATAAAGCGCCGGTTCAGTCTCAACTGGAACAGTACATCCAATTATGCGCACCACACTTGGGAGGCTTTAGAAAGAGTGAAAAAAAGATTTACGGGAATCGTATCAAGGATGAAGAACTTCAATTATGTGGCCAGAGTGGAAAAACTGGGGTTGTTCTCCTCAGAGAAGGCAAATCAAAGGGATGATTTGATAGAGATATTCAAAACAGTGTAGATAGAGAGAAATTATTCCAATTGGTTTGAGAACAAGAGGACACCGATTTAAGGTAACTGGCAATTGGAACCAAACATGAAATGCAGAAAAACCTTTTAATGCAGGGTATGGTTAGGATCTGGAATGCACTGCCTGAGAGTGTATTGGAGGCAGATTCAATCTTGGTTTTCAAAAGAGAATTGGATATGCAGCCAAAGGGAATAGGGAAAGGGCAGGGGAGAGGAACTAAGTAAACCGTTCGAGTTGAGAGTCAGCATGGACACGACGAGCTGAATAACCTCCATTGGTGCTGTAACCGTTCCATGATCCTCCTATAGGGGCTGGAGGTGATTTCTGAATAGTATCCTAGTTGGAGAGGAATTCCCAGCAATATTCTGGTTGATTTCCTATCATCACTTCTTTTACACTCACTGATCACTTTTGCATTTTGTAGCGAAGTCTACTACAACTTAAGCAAACCTTTTGCACACACTTTACTGCTGCTTTTCAACTCACTTATTATTACCCTGGTTTCTCAGCTCGCTGTTCTATTTTAATCTTTCCTTAGCTATGCTTTGTTGCTCACTCATTTTTACTCTCCCCTCTTGTCTCTCAGTTAAAAATTTGACAGGGTTCATGCTAATTTGCAAGCTCTACCATCGCAAAGGGCAGGGGCAGCAGCTGCGTGGGAACACTATAATCTATATACACTCTCCAAGCTACACACCGATACATCACTGTTCCTTCACCGTCGCTAGGTCAAAATCCTGGAACTCCCTCCCTAATAGCATTGTGAGTGTGCCTACACTACAAGCATTGCTGCGACTCAAGAAGGCAAAGGGCAATTAGGGATGGGCATCAAATGCTGGCCTCGCCAGCGATGTCCACATTCAGTGAAGAATATTTGTAAAATATCAACACTGAGATCATACATGCATAGGTTGACAAACCTACACTAAAGCTTCTAGTTAGACTTCCAGTCAATGACTGGTAAGAAATTCAAAGGTTGTCGGTTCGTATCCCACCAGAGTCGAGTGGGCAGCATGGTAGCACACATGGCTAGCACTGTGACTTCACAGCGCCAGAGTCCCAGGTTCGATTCCCTGCTGGGTCACTGTCTGTGCGGAGTCTGCACGTTCTCCCCGTGTCTGTGGGGGGTTTCCTCCGGGTGCTCCAGTTTCCTCCCACAGTCCAAAGACGTATAGGTTAGGTGGATTGGCCATGGTAAATTGCCTTTATCGTCCAAAAAGGTTGTCATGATATGCAAACGTGCAGCTAATGAACACAGAATAGGACATGACCAATGAGCAGTCAGGACACTCAGGGGTTGTATCTCACTATAAAAGGGATGAAGCACTCACACCCCGCATCTTTCCACAGACCAACATCTACAGAGTGAGACAGGGTGTATCCTCAGCATCACACCCCAGCACGTGGCTTAGAGCAAGGCTGGTTCAGTTAGACTCAGTTACTACATTTAGATTAGCAGAGAGTCAAACTCATTGAGAACTGTGCTAATCGTTCAATAAAACACATTGAACTCACTTCAAAGTCTGGAGCATCTTTTACTCAAAACTGCATCAAGTGGCAGCTTGTGTTATTCCAAATTACATAACACAACAAAGGTTAGGAGGGGTAATTTGGTTATGGGGATAGGGTGGAAGTGTGGACTTAATTGGGTCGGTGCAGACTCGATGGGCCGAATTGCCTCCTTCTGCACTGTATGTTTTATGTTCTAAAGCGGTCTTGGGTATTTACCCGTACTTTGTACAAAGCAGAAGATAGTTCAAAGGTTGAGACTTCAGGAAGTGGACAGCAGCCAAGTACACTGATCCTGTGAAAGGGTCATGCTAAGCATTTCTAGAAATGATGACCAATCAGTATAAATGAGCGGGAGAGGGGTCAGGAAGTGACATTTACCCTGTAAAATGGCGTAGGGGACAATTAAGCATAGAAAATATAAAATCTTCGTAACTATGGTGTCACTTAAAATAAGTGGAAGAATATTTTAATAAGGCTCAGGGAGTCCAGCAAGTAGATACACGAGTACTGCAGAACCTTATTAGGTATTCTCTCTTGTCAGTCAGCTCCAGACTGACCAACCTTTTATACAAGTACGGGTAGGCTACCCCGACCCAAGTGGGGGAGCTCGTACTCCTGAAGGAGCACGGGGAAAACAATCATCCCCACACTGTAAGTCCCATGCAGGTTATTACAGATAACTTCATATGTTGTAACTTCATTCGTCTCCTCAAATATAAGTGTGCTATTATTGCAAATGTGGTGCATATTCATAGAGTTTAGAGGGAGGTGGAAAGATAGGAAATACTTAAATTTAGAGTACCCAATTATTTTTTTTCCAATTAAGGGGCAATTTAGAGTGGCCAATCCACCTACCCTGCACATCTTTGGGTTGTGGGGGTAAAACCCACGCAGACACGGGGAGAATGTGCAAACTCCTCACAGACAGTGACGCAGGACCAGGATTGAACCCGGGTCTTCAGCACCATAGGCAGCAGTGCTAACCACTGCTTCAATATGCCATCCCGTTCAGTTCCATTTTAAGGTCATACACTCTGTCCTTATTTTTGTACACTTCAATTTGATTCTGTGAATGGTTAAATAGCAACATTTGCAGCAATTTGGGAAATTGAAAAGTTGAATCGTCAAGAGTTTTCTTGCTGGTGCAGGAGGTTGAGTTGGGCAAAATAGAGGTGATGCAGTGCCACCTCTGGCAGGTGGGTATCATTACAATGTTTATAGTTTATAGTGTGGACGGTGGAAACCCGAAACATAAACAGAACATTCTGGGAATGCTCAGCAGGCCAGGCAGCACCTTTAGAGAAAGGAACAGAGCTAAAGTTTTAGCTGAGTACCCTGAAGGTTCTGACAAAGTTCTCCGACCTGGAACGGTAACTCTGTTCCTCTCTCCACAGATGCTGTGGGATCCACCAAGTTCTGCCAGCCTTTTCTCCTTCTATTTCAGATTTTGTTGTAAGTATGGACACAGAAATCTTTGATGGATAAAGGTGACAACATGCACACAGACAAAGATTTTTATAGATATATAATGGATATAGATAGTGTGTGTTTTGCATATGTTTTGAGGGTGCGTAAGTGTTTTAAATTGTGATATTTGAACCAAACAGCAAGCAATATAGAAGCACAAATTACAGTGTTACATAAGGCTTTAATAGTACAGAAACAGGCCATCGGCTCAATTGGCCTATATTTTTCATATTCTGCATGAGGCTCCTCCCACCTTACTTCAACTCACTCCATCATCATTTCTTTCTATTCCTCTCTCCCTCATGTATTTATCTTGCTTCCTCTCAAAAGCACCTATACTATTCATCTCAACTATCCCATATGGTGGCACTTTCCATAGTAGAAACCTCTCTTACATCTACCCTATCAAACCCCTTCATAATTTTAATGATCTCAGAGCCCTGGCCCCCTCAGTCTTTCCTGATAAGTAAAACCTCTCAGATTATTGTATCATTCTTGTAAATATTTTTTGTTCCTTCTCTAGTGCCTCTAGTCTTTTGTAATGTGAAGATTGAAACTGAGCACAGTCCTCTTAGGCATGGCCCAATGTCCAATATAAATTTAACACAGCCTCTCTGCTTTTGAATTCTATTCCTCAAGAAATGAACCCCAGTGCTTTGTTTGAAATTTTTATAACTCTGCCTTGTTTTAATAGTTTGTGAATCTGCCTCACTAGGTCCCTGTGCCCCTCTACCCAATTTAGGCGCTCAATTTGCAAGGAGGAGTTGGCCACCTTATTATGTGACAACAAATCAAATCCAATCCGATCCTCCGAACAAACTGCATCATCTCACACTTATCAATATTGGAATTCACTTTCTATTTACATGTCTGATCTGGCAAGTGTTTTCATGTCATTTGTGCTTAATTGTCACAGTCTTCATCAGTATTAAATATAATGCCACCCCCTCCCTGCAATTTGGCATCATATTACAATCTAAATTTTGACAAGCAATAAAATTTCTCACTGGTATATTCCATTAAAAAAAAAAACAAATTTAGAGTACTCAATTATTTTTTTTCAATTAAGGGTCAATTTAGTGTGGCCAATCCACTTAACCTGCAAATTTTTGGGTTGTGGTGGTGAAACCCACGCAGACACGAGGAGAATGTGCAAGCTCCACAAGGACAGTGTCTGGGGTCGGGATCGAACCCGGCCTCAGCACTGTAGGCAGCAGTGCTAACCACTGCGCCACCGTGCTGCCCACACCGGCATATTCTAGACGCAAACTTTAAAAAAATAAATAAATTTAGAGTACCCAATCAATTTTTTCCAATTAAGGGGCAATTAGCACAGCCAATCCACCTAGCCTGCACATCTTTGGGTTGTGGGGGCGAAACCCACGCAAACACGGGGAGAATGTGCAAACTCCACACGGACAGTGACCCAGAGCCGGGATCGAACCTGGGACCTCAGCGCCGTGAGGCTGCAGGGCTAACCCACTGCGCCACCGTGCTGCCCTTCTAGACGCAAACATGCCCATTTTCAAAAATTGCAATTAATCCTCAACTTTTCGCACTAATTACCATGGAATGCCAATCCAACATGCAATACTTACAACAGCAATGGGATCATTACTTCGGGTTCCTACTATACTGAACTTCTTCACATGCGTATTATCCTTCAAAGCTTCAGCATATTCTTTTAAAGTGGCAAGGGGAATGTTCTACAAACATTTACACAAAATAATTTTAATTAAAAAATTGAATTCTGATAATTTTTTACATAGTGTAAAACTTGCTCATCCCATTGGTTTCAAATATTTGCCTCCCACTCCCCTGAATCATGCATTAATTAACTAAAACTTCCAGGTTTTTGGTAATGCAGCTGCTAATCCATTCACGTGCAAAAATTAGAAATTAAACGCAGTTGGGCAATCTAAATCAATGCACTGGTTTTTTTAAAATTTACTTTCATCTTTTCATATTCCTTTGGTAGTTTAATTGACCTTTGCCCTCAAAAGATTCCTCAGGTATCAAGGTCGTGCCACTGAGAACTCCACATAAAACACCTTTATTTATGCTACGAAGTGAGGCACTGAAGATGGTGGTGGCAGCCTTGTGATTTCTTATAAACCTCGTTTTCCTCCCCAAATTTCCTGGAGTGTGTCATCGGGTCTTGCCAAACTTTACTTTTTAAAAAAAAAAATTATTTTATTACAAACATGTATCAAAACAGGTTACAACACATTAACACCCCCGGAAACATACTTTCCAGCAATCAACTATACAGTCTGTACAAATGACTTCCCTTTTTGCACAACCACTGCCTGCTCCGTGCCCCCCCCCCCCCCCCCCCCCCCCGGCGACGAACAGCTCCTCAAACACGGTCACAAACACGGTCACCTTTTCTCAAAACCCCCCTGCTAAGTCCCTTAACTCATATTTTATCTTCTCTAACCGCAGGAAGTCATACAGGTCACCCAACCAAGTTGCTACCCGCAGTGGCGATGTCAACCGCCACTCCAGCAAAATTCGCCGGCGTGCAATCAGAGAGGCGAAGACCACGACATCGATCTTCCTCCTCTCCATGAGCTCCGGCTTCTCTGAAACCCCAAATGTTGCCACCTCCTCCTCCACTATCCAGGCTAAGACCGCGAACACCCCCGCTCAGAACCTTCTCAATTTTTCGCAACCCCAAACTTGTGCGTGTGATTCGCTGGTCGCCACCCACACCTCTCGCACTCACTTGCTACCCCCTGAAAGAACCCACTCATTCTCGCCTGAGTCATGTGCACCCTGTGCACCACCTTAAACTGTATCAAGCTCATCCTTGCACAGGACGAGGTCCTGTTTACCCGACGCAGTGCCTCACTCCATACTCCCCAATTGCTTGCCAAATGTGCCTGCAACACTGTGCTTGAAACCATTTTAATCAGGTGCCTGGACCTGCCACAACACTGAAATGACCCTATTCAAAGTCAGAATTACATCCTGTAATTGTGATAAACCGGTCAATCCTGCCTGTGTGCACAATGGCTTGAAAATTGCTTTAAATGTATCCTCAAAATGGAGCTGTAGTCAAACTGAACTAGTTCTGCAAAATAATATCAATGCAAAATGACAATGTATTAGTGTTAAGCAGCATGTGTCAGCCATAACTCAGTTTTTAAAAAAATATTTTTATTCTCCTCCTTTTTCACATTTTCTCCCGAATTTACACCCACCAACAACAAACAATAATCAACAACAAATATGTCAAACCCCATAACAATAACAACGATCCCATCCTCCCACCAACCCCCAAACATCACCCCGCACGTTAACATAAACAAATGACAAAAAGGAATCAGGGATTACCCATAGTCATCTTTAATATACACAGCCCCCCTCCCCCCCAACCCACCCACCCATCCCCCCCCCCCCAACTAATGTTCGATGTTATCCAGTTCTTGAAAGTGCATAATAAATAGTGCCCATGAATTGTAGAACCCCTCTGAGCTTCCCCTCAGTTCGAACTTAACCTTCTCATGGGCCAAGTATTCCAACATGTCCCCCCACCACGCCAGGGCACAGGGTGGAGAGGCTGCTCTCCGTCCCAGCAGGATCTGCCTTTGGGCGATCAACGAAGCGAAGGCTATGATATCTGCCTCCGCATCCGTTTCCAACCCTGGCTGGTCTGACATCCCGAATATGGCCTCCCGGGGACCCGGGTCTAGTTTCACGCGCACCACCTTGGAAATTACCCTAAACATCTCTTTCCAGTATTCCCCTAGCTTTGGACACAACCAAAACATATGAACGCGATTAGCGGAGCCCCCCCCCCCCCCGCAACGTTCACACACATCTTCTACCCCTTCAAAAAATCGGCTTATCCTTGTCCTCGTGAGGTGTGCTCTGTGTACCACCTTCAGCTGTATCAGCCCCAACCTCGCACAGGAGGTGGAGGCATTCACTCTCCGGAGCACCTCACACCAGACCCCCTCCTCTATAACCTCTCCCAGCTCTTCCTCCCACTTTGCTTTGATCCATTCCAGTGGTGCCTTATCCTTTTCCAAAATAGTTCCGTACACTGCTGTCACTACCCCCCATCTCCAGTCCCCTTGCCGTCAGCACCTCCTTATGCAATGTGGAAGCCGTTCCTCTGGGAATCTCTGTATTTCCTTCTTGGCAAAGTCCCGAACCTGCATGTATCTGAACACTTCTCCCCTGCTCTAGCCCATACTTTGCTTCCTGCTCCCTCAATCCTGCAAATCGACCCCGAGGAAACAAATCTTTTAGCGTCTTAATCCCCATCTCTTCCCATTTTCAAAAACTTCCATCCCACCTCCCTGGCTCAAATCTGTGGTTCCCCCGAATCAGCATTTTCCTCGACCCTGCCCCCAACCTGAAGTGGAGGCGAAACTGCCTCCAGATTTTCAATGAAGCTATTATTACCGGACTCCCTGAGTACTTCCCCGGAGTTATCGGGAGCGGGGCCATTGCTAGTGCCTTCAGTCCCGACCCCCTGCACAAACTCTCCTCCATTCTGACCCACTGGGAATCAACCCCTCTGACCCAGCTCCACACCTTCTCCACATTCGCTGCCCAGTAGTTGTACATCAGGTTCGGGAGACCCAAACCCCCTGCCTGCCTTCCCCTCTATAGCAGCACCTTCCTCACTCTGGCCACCTTCCCTCCCCATATGAACAAGGTAATCCTTCCCTCAATCTCATTGAAAAAAGACTTTGGCAGGAAAATCGGTAGGCATTGAAAAATAAACAGAAATCGCGGCAACACATTCATTTTAACTGCCTGTACCCAACCCGCCAGTGACAGAGGGAGACCATCCCACCTTGCCAGATCGGCTTTCACTCTCCCCACCAAACTAGTGATGTTGTACCTGCGAAGCCTTCCCCAATCCCGGGCAACCTGCACCCCCAGATACCTAAAGTGAGTCCCTGCCCTACGGAATGGCAGCCCCCCCTCACCCCTGCCCCCAGCCGAGACACCACAAAATACTCACTCTTGTCCAGGTTCAGCCTGTACCACAAGAAAGACCCAAATACTCGCAGTAGCTCCAATATTCCTCCTATCAACGCACTTGGTTCCGACACATACAGCAGCAAGTCGTCGGCATATAAGGACACCCTATGCTCTATCCCACCCCGCACTATTCCTTTCCATGCTCCCGAACTTCTTAATGCAATGGCCAACGGCTCAATCACAAGTGCAAACAGCAGGGGGGGACATAGGACATCCCTGCCTCGTCCCACGATGGAGAGAAAAGTATCTCGAGCTGATGTTGTTGGTGCGGACACTCACCTTCGGCTCCTTATATAACTTAACCCAGTTCACAGATCTTGGTCCAATCCCAAACCGCTCCAGCACTGCCGTCAGGTAACCCCATTCTACCCGATCAAAAGCCTTCTCGGCATCCAATTCTACAACCACCTCTGTTTCCTTCCCTTCCACCGGTGCCATAACGACGTTGAAAACCCTCCTAATATTCGAAGACAGCTGCCTCCCTTTCACGAACCCCTTCAGATCCTCACCTATCACCTTCGGGAGGCACTCCTACAGCCAACCCACCAGTACCTTCGCCAATACTTTTGCGTCCACATTCAGAAGTGATATGGGCCTATACGACCCACACTCCGTCTTTTTTAAGCAATAGTGAAATCGATGCCTGCCCCAAGGTTTGTGGCAGCACTCCCTTCCCTATCGCCTCTTCAAATATCCCCATCAGGGGTTCCAACTTATCCTTAAATTTTTTATAATATTCCACCGGAAACCCATCCGGCCCTGCCACCTTCCCCGACTGCATCCTCCCAATCGCATCTTTTATCTCCTGCTCCAATATTGCTCCTTCTAATGTATCCCTGTCCCCCCTCCCCTAGCCTCGGGTACTCCAACCCATCTAGAATTTCCTGCATCTCACGGTCTCCCCCGGGTGGCTCTGACCTGTACAACCTCTCGTAGAATTGCTCAAAAACCTTGTTAATCAGATCCGGAGCCACCACCAACTTCCCGGCCCTATCCCTTACCTGAAGAATTTCCCTTGCCGCTGCCTCCCTCTGGAGCTGGCCTGCTAACATACCCCACCTTATCTCCATGTTCATAAACTGCACCCCTTGCTCGTCTCAGTTGGCACACCGCCTTCCTGGTAGACAGACGGTCGAAGCTCGCCTGTAGTTCCTTCCTCTTTTCCAGCTTCGCTGGGTCCCCATCTTCTGCATAACTCCTATCTACATCCAACATCTCATCTATTAGCCTCTGCAGCTCTAACCTCTCCTCTTTGTCCACCCTGGCCTTGAACAAAATGACCTCACCCATCACCACCTCCTTTAGAGCCTCGTAGACAACTGCCTTCGACACCTCACCCGTACAGTGGAAACCTACATATTCATAGAACATAGAACATAGAACAGTACAGCACAGAACAGGCCCTTCGGCCCTCAATGTTGTGCCGAGCCATGATCACCCTACTCAAACCCACGTATCCACCCTATACCCGTAACCCAACAACCCCCCCTTAACCTTACTTTTAATAGGACACTACGGGCAATTTATCATGGCCAATCCACCTAACCCGCACATCTTTGGACTGTGGGAGGAAACCGGAGCACCCGGAGGAAACCCACGCACACAGGGGGAGGACGTGCAGACTCCACACAGACAGTGACCCAGCCGGGAATCGAACCTGGGACCCTGGAGCTGTGAAGCATTTATGCTAACCACCATGCTACCCTGCTGCCCTTAATTACCGTTTCACTTTTATCACAGAATACTTGGTTCTCCAAAAGCCCCACATCCAGTTTCCACCCCGGCCTCTGCACTACCCCCTTCTCCAACATTTTAGCCACCCAATGTGGAGCGTGATCGGACACTGCAATTGCCGAGTATTCCGACCCCTTGACTGCAGCCAGCAAAGCCTTTCCCACCACAAAAAAGTAGATCCGTGAGTATACCTTATGGACTGCTGAGAAAAACGAGTACTCCCGTTCCCTCGGGTGCAGAAACCTCCAAGGGTCCACCCCTCCCATTTCCACCATTAGCCCAGCCAGCGCCTTCGCCCCCCCTGATGGGACCAGCGAGCGTGGCCGTGATCTGTCCAACCTTGGCTCCTGCACCAGGTTCCAGTCCCCCCCCCACAATCAGCTCATGTGTGTCCAAGTCGGGAATGGCCTCAAACACCTTCCTCACGAATCGCACATCGTCCCAATTGAGACCGCATACACTTACCAGTGCCACTAATCTCCCCTCTAGCGCCCCTGTCACAATCACATATCTACCCCCCTGATCTGCCACTACCTTCTCCATCTGGAAGCGTACCCTTTTGCTGACCAACACCGCTACCCCTCGAGCCCTTCCATCAAATCCAGAGTGAAACATTTGGCTAACCCAACCCTTTTTAAGTCTCACCTGGTCCTTCACCCTCAAGTGAGCCTCCTGCAGCATTGCCACATTGGTTTTCAAACTTTTAAGATGCGCAAGCACCCTTGACCTCTTGACCGGACCTCCTAGCCCTCTCACGTTCCACGTGACTATCCTTACTGGGGGTCTCTCACCCCCCCCCCCCACCTTTCTTATCCACCATTGTCATACCACCGGGCCCTGCCCCATAAGCCTGACCCGCCCCTGTCCATTGTTAACATTGAACCCCTTCCCCCCTCCCAAGAACCCCCCTACATTTCCCCCTGAAACAACATCCCCCAACATCCATCCCTTCCCCCCCCTCTCGCTCGCCTCGTAGGCCCATTAAAGCTCGCTATCCAGGCTCCAACGTCCGCAGCCCTCCTCTTACCTCACCTCCGTTCACTGGCCGACTTTAGTTGGCTAGCGCGGGTGGCTCCCCCCCCGGCCAAGATATATCGTCCCCTTCCACCCAGTTCCAGAGAAAGAAAAAAAAAAAACCCCAACAATCCAACCCCTACAATTCACTAACATAACATTTAACCGTCGCAACACAGAACGTCAATCAACCCACCATTAACTTGAACTCTGTAACAATGCAAAGAGAAATAAATTACAATACAAATCCGGAAAAAGAAAGTTGCAACATTTATACATTTTCAAGATGTTCAAACACAGTCCACAGTCTCTCTTCCAGTTCCGCTCTTCACGTCTGTCCCAAGCCTTCTGCCCTCACGAACGCCTCAGCCGCTGTCTCAAAATAAAAGTATTTGTTGTTATACGTTACCCTCAACTTCGCTGGGTACACCATACCAAATCGCACCCCCTCTTGTACAACGTCGCCTTCACTCGCCCGAACGCCGCTCGTCTTTTTGCCAACTGCACCGTTAAGTCCTGGTAGATCCGAACTGCAGTACCATCCCACAGCACCTCACGCTTCTGCTTTGCCCAGCTTAATACCTTCTCCTTCATGCAACACTTATGGAAGCCGATAATTACTGCTCTTGGCGGCTCGTTCACTTTGGGCTTCGGCCTTAATGATCGATGAGCTCAGTCTAGCTCGTACCGGGAGGGGTTCTCACCCTCCCCCATCAGCTCCGCCAACTTCTTAGCGAAGTATTGTGTTGGCCTTGGGCCCTTTGTCCCTTCGGGCAAGCCCACAATTCTCAGATTGTGCCGCCTTGAGCGGTTTTCCAAATCTTCAAGCTTTGCTCGGAGCCCTCTGTTAACCTCCACCACCATCCGCAGCTCGCCCCCCATCGAGGTGACCTGGTCGCTGTGTCATGACACGGCCTCCTCCACTTCCTTCATCTTCTTGCCCTGCTCTCTCACCTCGGCCGATGCCTTTGGCACAGCTACCCTCACCGGCGCGATTGCCTCCTCCACCAATGACTTCAATATGACCGCCGTCTCCATCCTCAAGGCCTCCATGCGCCTCGCAAACTGCTTTTCCAGCTCAACTGCCATCACCTCGGTCATCTTCTCCACTGTAAGTAGTGCGGCCCCGCCTTGCGGTTCGGCTTCCGCCATCTTGTCAGCACTTTTGCCCGAATTTTCCTTCAGCGGCGAACCCGCGTTTCCTCCTTTCTTCGACGCTGCTTATTGTTTTTTATTTTCTTTCTTTTCTCCTCTCTCCCCCTCCACCCTTCTGTCCTTCATCAATCTGAATTATTCTTTTGGGGGGGTGGAGAAAAAAAAACCTTCACCAAACTTCCTTAAACCTTCTTTCTTTCTCCTCTACATTCACCCAGAGCTCCCTTGGGACCAGGCTTCAGCCTTCTTTCTTCCTCATAGGTGGGAGCCATCCAATGTGGGACACCCTACCTACATTGTGCCCTAGTCTCGGAACTGCCGCCTTGCCCTCCTTGAAGCTCCGCCCCCGCTGCTCTTGCCCCGACGCCGCGCTGGGCCCAGCGCCTCAGCCCCCACCGCCCGCGCGGGGTTCTTCGGCGGTTTTTAAACTGGCCCCGCTGGCTGCTCGCAACGCCCCCAAATGCCGATGATAGTCGGGGGGCTGCGTGAAGACTCGGGGATTTCCACGAAATCGCCGCAAATCGTGGCCACCGGTGGGAGCTCTTCTCGCCGCGGCCGCCCTGATCGCCCACGCCACCGGAAGTCCAGCCATAGCTAAGTTGATGACACTCTTGGCGTCAGGGCTTGAGCACAAAATTCTAGGCTGACACTTCAGTGCATTATTGAGGACATACCGCTCCGTCAGAGGTGCCGTCTTTTGGACAGGAGGTTAAACCCCATCTGCTTGCTTGGGTGGATGTAAAAGATCCCACGACACTATTTCAAAGAAGAGCTGTGCCTGGTGTATCAACATCACACAAAAATAAACTGATTATTTTGTCATCATTGCATTGCTGTTTCTGGACACCTTAGCTGCCACATTTCTGACATTACAACAGTGGCTACACTTCAAAAGTGCTTCATTATCTGTGTCTGAAGCTCCAATACACAATTGGAATCGGTCAGTAATGCAACCAGGAATATCTAGTCTGAAAATAACAAACTGAAAGGGAAAGGATCATTCAATTAAAGAATATCTGCAGCAATAGGCAAATCCATAAGACCATAAGACATAGAAGCAGAATTAGGCCACTCGGTCCATCGAGTATGCTCTGCCATTCAATCATGGCTGATATTTTTCTCATCCTCATTCTCCTGCCTTCTCCCCATAACTCTTGATCCCCTTATTAATCAAGAACCTATCTATGTCTGTCTTTTGATTTGGCTTCACAGCCCTCTGTGGCAAAGAGTTCCACAGATTCACCAGTCTGGTTGAAGAAATTCCTCCTCATCACTGTTCTAAAGGATCGTCCCTTTAGACTGAGATGGTGTCCTTTGGTTCTAGTTTTTCCTCCAAGTGGAAACATCCTCCTCTTCACATCCACTATCAAGGCCTCACAGTATTCTGTTAGTTTCAATAAGATGCCTCCCTCATCCTTCTGAACTCCAACGAGTACAGACCCAGAGTCCTCAACTGTTCCTCATACAACAAGCTCTTCATTCCAGGAATCATTCTTGTGAACCTCCTGTGGACCCTTTCCAAGGCCAGCACATCCTTCTTTAGATATGGGGCCCAAAACTGCTCACAATAACTCCAATGGGGTCTGACCAGAGCCTTATATAGCCTCTGAAGTACATCCCTGGTCTTGTATTCTAGCCCTCCTGCATGAATGCTAACATTGCATTTGCCTTCCTAACTGCCAACTGAACCTGCATGTTAACTTTAAGAGAATCGTGAACAAAGAATCCCAAGTCCCTTGGTGCTTCTGATTTCCTAAGCATTTCTCCATTTAGAAAATAGCCTATGCCTAAATTCCTCCTTCCGAAGTGCATAACCTCACACTTTTCCACATTGTATTTCATCTGCCACTTCATTGCCCACTCTCCTAGCCTGTCCAAGTCCTTCTGCAGCCCCCTTGCTTCCTCAATACTACCTGTCCCTCTACAGATCTTTGTATCATCTGTAAAATTAGCAACAGTGCCTTCAGTTCCTTCTTCCATGTCATTAATGTATATTGTAAAAAGTTGTGGTCCCAGCACTGACCCCTGAGGCACACCACTAGTCACCGGTTGCCATCCTGTAAAAGACCCCTTTATCCCCACTCTCTGCCTTCTGCCAGTCAGCCAATCCTCTATCCATGCCAGGATCTTACTCTTAACACCATGGGCTCTTAACTTATTTAACAATCTCCTATGCGGCACCTTGACAAAGGCCTTCTGGAAATCTAAATAAATCATGTCCACTTGTTCTCCTTTGTCTAACTTCCTTGTTACCTCCTCAAAGAACTTAACAGATTTGTCAGACATGACCTCCCCTTGACAAAGTCGTGCTGACTCAGTCCTATTTGATCATACACTTCCAAGTACTCCGCAATCTCATGTTTAATAACAGACTCTAAAATCTTACCAATGACCGAAGTCAGGCTAACTGGCCTATAATTCCCCGTCTTCTCCTCCCTCCCTTCTTAAACAGTGGTGTTACATTAACCACTTTCCAGTCCTCTGGGACCCTTCCTACCTCCTATGATTCCTGAAAGATCACCATCAATGCCTCCACAATTTCCTCAGCTATCTCTTTTAGAACACTAAGGTGTAGTCCATACGGTCCAGGTGATTTATCCACCTTCAGACTGTTCAGTTTGCCCAGAACCTTCTCCTTAGTGATGGCCACTGCACTCACCTCTGCCCCCTGATTCTCCTGGAGCTCTATCATTCCATTGGTGTCTTTCACCATTAAAACTGATGCAAAATAACTATTCAGTTCCTCTGCCATTTCTTTCTTTCCTAATCTTACTTCGCCAGCCACATTTTCCATTGGTCCAATGTCGATTTTTGCCTCTCTCTTACCTTTTATATATTGAAAAAATCTCTTCCCATCTTCTTTTAGATTACCAGCTAGCTTGCACTCATATTTCATCTTCCCTCCCCTTATTGGTTTTTTAGTTGTCCTCTGCTCGCTTTTAAAGGCTTCCCAATCCTCTGGCTTCTCACAAATCCTCGCCACTTTGTATCCAGCCCAAGAGCAGCACAAAAATGTTCTCTGTAATGTCTATTAATAATTCGACCAGTCTTAAGCCACTTGTGCAAGTGCAAGTCAAGAATCAAAGACTGCCAACAACTTAACATTAATTGAAGTCATTCTTCTCATCCTCCTTTGAGACTTTCAGCTCAATGGCATCACTGATACATAGGTTCCAGGTCTGTTGGAGGGGGGGCTAGTTCAGGAAGGGGGAACATGGGAGGGGCTGGTTGACCTGGGACAGAGTTGTAGCAATGGGATTGGATCTTCGTGCTGCCGTCAGCCAGGCCACGGCATGGTCATCGTTGTAGCGGGTCTCAGCATGGGCGTCGTTGTAGCGGGTCTACATTTCGGTCTATGGCCTCTGGATAGGAGTCATCAGCCACGAGCCAACCCCTCAGCTGGGCGTGCACCACAAAGGTGTTGAGAACCGTCGAGTGTGCCAGGATGAACCGTTGAGTCGTGCACATTGCTCAGATAGCGGCCGCAGACGTGCATGATGGGTAGCTCATGGTCACACACCAGCTGCATGTTCATCAAGTGGAACCTCTTTCGGTTCATAAAGACTGGACTGTCATGGGCCGGTGCTTGTAGGGGGACATGAATCCCGTCGATCACCCTCTGGACCTGCGACAACCCGGTAACGGTGGCAAACCCCATTGCCCAGGCCTCTTAATGTCCTGTCCCAGTATTCTCCGGTGTGCTCGGTCCACATTGAAGTTGATATTGTTGGTCATTCTGGGTGAGTGTGCTTAACACTCAATTTGGCTCTGTTTCTTTACTTAGCTCTGGAGTCGCCAGGTATCGTTAAGACACCGCCACAAGCTTCAAGGTGAAGTTCAAAGCAATAAAACCATACACCAATTAGTAAGTCCAAACAACTGAGTTTATTATAATACAATTATAATAACTACCCATGCACACGCTAAAAGGATTAAACTTATTCCTACCGCTAAATAAACTAATACTTTTCTCGAAGGAACTGCTGGGTCAGGGAACAAGGCCTCTTGCTCTGCTCTGGTCTGCAGACTTCAGGTTGGTATAAGTTAAAAGGGGTCAGGAGTGCCTATCTCTGGTAGCGATCGTTGTGAGGCACTTACTTGTTGGCGGCTGCTGTCCGAACCCTCTCCTCTCTCTCGTTCAAGGTCTTCTTGGCAAAAGCTGGTCGAGGTGCTGGTCCACGGAGGAGTGTTGGTCAAAGAGAGAGAAGGGCTGGAGGGCTGTATCAGAAGACTGAACCATGTGTGGGACCTGTCTTTTATAGGTCCCAGGGGATCCGCGCCCCTTTGGGCGGACTCCCTTACCTGCTTGGAATCGATTGGGTCTCTTCCCAATCGATATGTTTGAACCCCCCAATCATGGGGCAGTTCCTCGGTCACTGGGGCGGTTCTTGGGACTTATTGTTTTGGGCTTCTTTGGCGCCGAAAAGTCTGGCCTTCCATTCAATGTATCGATCTGTGTTTAACTTGTTTCCATTGTATCTGGGGATCGCCGGGTATCGCCTCATTAGTATGTTAACTGGTTTCTTTTCACAGTGCTGTCTGGTTTCTGCAGCAGTCCAAATATACAAGCGCTTTGCAAGCTGCTTGCTTTACAACATGTCCATTTTCCCTGCATTCCTTGCAATCTTCCATTTTGTGTTGGGCAGTGGCCACCCCAGGTGGCTACAATATATAGGGGCTTTTCACAGTAACTTCATTGCAGTGTTAATGTAAGCCTACTTGTGACAATGAAGATTATTATTATATTGTGCCGACTGGGTATATGGGGTCTCTTTGACAGCATGGATGCACCTCTGCACCAATGCCTGCGAGATCCCAGACAGGTCTCCACTTGGCACTGGAAGGACCCCATGGTGTAAACGTTCAGGGCGACCATCACCTTGGTGGCCACTGAGAGCGGGTGTCCTCCTCCATAGCCCCGCGGTTCCAGGTGCGTCATGATCCAGCAGATATGGCGTACGGTTCCCCCTGCTCAACCGGAGCCTTCGGCAACATGCCCAGTCTGGCAGCTCCTCGAAGGGCAGGCACTGCCAGTACACGAGACCTTAATGCAGTGCCTCCTTCCCAGCTCTTCCTCGGTCTGTTTGGTGAACGGCTCTCTATCCTCACTGGCTGGATCCTGCTCCTCTGGGGCAAGCTCTGCAGCTGCAGGGTCATCCCCAAGCAGCTCACTCGTACAGCCTTAGTGCTTCCCCCAGGGCTGCAGAGGCAAGACAGATGCCAACCATTCCTGGTTGGATCCCTAAATCCATTCTCTGCAGTGGATAAAAGGCAGGCATGTTAGCAATGTGTGTACCCCTATGCCCAATCAGGTCCAATGGGTTAAAAGGTGGCCGTCCCCCATCCCCACACCCACCCCTGGCACTCTGCCCTCCACACCGCACTCCTGGCCCTGTTAGTGGCCGGTATGCATCCTACCGGCAGGTGCACTGATGTCTGGTGCTACCCATGTGAGGGGTATGCTCGGCGGACCCCGTCCACCTGTCCTAGTGGAACTACTGTGGGTGTCCCCTTGCGAGTTAGCGGCAGGGTGGCACCGGGTTGTGGAGGTGGCTGGGGGCACCCATATGGCCGGTGTCGCTCTGCACATCCATGTGCCACAGTGGCCAGTCAGTGGGGTATGCAGCAGGATGGCTGCCGTGGACTTTGCAGTAATGGTGGTCAGTGCCTGGATACCTCGGTCCTGGGAGGACATCCCAACCTCATGGCCCATTCCCTGGTTAACCGCCCCCCTACTCTCACCGGCCTTGTGTGGCACCAACACCCAGCCAGCAACCCACAGTCGTACCTCTGGGAACAGGTCCTACCTCCTTTCTCTCCCTCAGCAACCACAACGCCGGTTTCACAATATTTAAAACCACAAGTGAATCTCGCTGCCGGATTTCCTCCTGGCGGAGATGGAGCATCGCAGGAGCCCCAGAGAATACTGGGACAGGCATGTTAATAATATATCGACAGCATTTACCATATGTGTGATCTAGGATGCTTTCACACTTCTGTCTAGACACCGAAGAAAAGCTCCCGGTGCCGGCATCTACTTCGGCTGACGCCGTATTCTCCGCCTGATCGCGATTTCCAATTCCAGCATCGGCCGATGGAGAATCCAGCCCAGAATCTTCTTTATCAAGGAAGAATGTGATAGATCTATTGTTAACTTTAAATCTGAAATTAATAGATTTTTGTTCGCCAAATGTGATATGAGGCAAAACTAAAATGGAGTTAAGTGGCAGCTCAGTTGTGGCAGTGTTTTTCAAACTTTTTGTCGTCTGACCCACTTTTGGCAATTGACCAACCTTTGTGACTCATGCTGGGTCAACCTCTGCAAAACACGCCAAATCACCTTTGTGACATACGCTGACCGACTGTCGCAACACACATGTTCACCTATCTTTTATTGCGAAAGGGGAGCCTGCTTTTTCCTCACAATCTCACATGAATCTGGTTTAAAGGAGCAGAGGACAATGTGCATATCAGGTGCAGACTTCAATCAATTTCTTTGTGCTGTCTTCACCTTTATGAAAATGGAAAATCCAACCTCTCACATGTAGCTGGTCGTGAAGGGCAATAGCAACAAAATGCGTATTTTACTCAGCACTGGATATTCCTGAGAGATGCTACACCAGAATGCTGACAGCCTTGAGGGCTTTTGGTGCTAAATGTGGTATTAGAGGTAAGCTGCAGCAGCGTAGTCTTTTAATTTGAAGTCAGTTCTAAGTTAATGACTGACTCTGGAGTCTCAACTTGAAAAGGAATTTTTCACACATCACTTCTCTTTCAAATTCTGAAACTTCTCTCATTTGCCAGTAATTCCCTGCATATAATACACAGAGGCTTTGCCTCCTTATTTACAGTGTCACAATTGAGAAAACCATATCTCAAGAAATCATCTTTATATTTCTTTGTTCTGAGTAAGTTTATATATTTGGGGCCATAAACCTCGGTCCTGTTCTGGACTCTCCTGCGCAGCTCTCTCCAGCAGATTCTGTTGTGAGGTCCTGTCCAATCAGTAAACTGCCTATTAGAGTCTCTGGCAGTCTCTGACTTTTAAGAAAACCATTGATTGTTCACAGTTCACTTGCCTTGCTTGTCAGCAGCTGCAAAATCGAAGAAACTCTGCTTGCTGCTTTGGCGCCAATAGTACATCCCTGGATGATGCATCAGGTCAATTCTACGAGCAGGGTGCGTGACCTGCTCTCTTTGCAGTCGCTTCTGGCTGGAAGACTCCACACAGCCTATCTCCATTTAATAAGTGGCAGTGGCCGCAATTCTCATTGTAAAAGCTGGTAGTGGCTGTTGGGCGCTTCTCCCGCGTTTGGGATCACCGTGGGGACGGTGGTGCTGATCGCTCCGTAACCCTGCTGGCACCCGCCTGCGACCGACTTGTGAGTCGCGACCCTGAGTTTGAAAACTCCGCGTTATGGGCAGAACAAATTCAAGGGACTAAACTGCCCTTTTCTGTTCCTGTGCAAATAGATGCACTTTCATTTAATAAAATTATATTTGTGAAAATGAAACAAAAATAAGTAAAACTGAAAGAAATAGCTAATTGAACCTCCTTAAAATATAATTAACTAGAATGCATTACCCTGGCTCGCCCCATGACAATCTCTCGGCACCCTCCATGTAAATTGTTATCACAAGCATTCGAAATGCCTCAACATGGGTCTGTGATATTTTTTACTATGTCTAGTAGTCCCTCCTTATTCTTTGTTCATCAGTTATGTTGAAGAAAAATTTGGCAGCCCGGCTTAGTGAAGAACAACAAAGTGTCTGCAATCACCTTTATATTATTGAGGTTAACCTCCTCAAGCTCAGGGTCATTTTCCATAACTTGCTTTAGGGTTTCTTCCACATCTGTAGAGTTTGGCAGCTCATCTGGAACCGGCTTATACTGAGTGGGTTGAATGACACCTGATCAAGGGAGACAAGCTGAGTGTTGACAAGCAGGTACTGCAAAATAATTATTTTCCAACATAAAACTGCTCACCATTAACGCTCGATGAAGTTCAATAATTTAGGCAAAATATCCTATTAATTTACGAAAATTCTACATGCTGCCGACCAGGACCGATGTTGGAAGCATGGAACATGGGTAAGAATGGTACTAGCTCATTCACCATTCCAACATTATTCTGTACCCAGATCCAGGAACGTTGGTAAGAATGGCACCAGCTGACAAATCCCAAAGTTTCTCCTCAGAGTGTAAGCAGCTCAACTCTGACACCTACATGGACGAGGAGTTACCTCGCCCTGCCAGTCTCATTAATGGATATGACTGTCTGGATGGTAATGACTCAGGCATTTTAAATAGATGGTCTGTCAACCCGAAATATCATTCTATCTATAATAGCATTATATAGAATGAATAGATTTAAATACCTAAAATAAACCATTTCATTTTGAGCTAGCACTGTACTGAAAATATAGTTACATTTATCAATAACACATTTTCAACCAACCTGGGATCTGACACAGAACAACCCCAGCCTTTAAAATGCTGTTCTACACAACTTTAAATTTTACTCACTGTTAAGGCCTTCCTTGTTCACTATGGTGCTACTGGCAAGGGCTTCATAATATTGCTGGTTGCTCATCAGCGTGTGCATGCCAAGGATGGCTAAAAAGAAAACAAAAAGGCACGCAAGGTTAAAGGAAACAGAGACTGTAAAGTGATCGAACTTCAGGCACTCAATGCAGAAAAAGCAGGAAAAGGTGAACCACATCGCAGCTCAGAAATCAAGAATTAGCAGAGTGCGGATCTTCTCATTCAAATTAACTCTCAGTTAAGTTTGTAAATCACTGACGCCCCAACATTTTCAGCAAATTGACAGCTCCGTTTTTATTTAACTATTACCTCTCAGGGTATGGGTGTTGCATTCATTTACCATCCCAGATTGTCCTTATGAAGGTGGCGGTGACCTCCTTTTTTCCATCACTGCAATCTGTGTGATGAAGGCACCTCAACAAGGCTGTTAAATTAGGAACTTGAAGGATTTTGACCCAGTGATAATGAAGGAACAACTAACCCAAGACAGGGTGGTGATACTTCTAATATATATATCTGCTTCCATCCTTCTTCCAGAGCAACTTTCATTTATATAAGACCTTTAACATAGTAAAACATCCCAAGGTACTTCACAGAAATTTTTTTTTAAAAACTTGTTTTTATTCAAGATTTTACAGAATTTTTACGAAACCACTACCAAAAGGAGGAAAAAAATTAACGAGAAATCCATCCACAACCCATACAGTTCCCCACCTTCCCCCACCCCCCCCTCCCCCCGGTTTGCTGCTGCTGCTGACCTCCTCACTTAACGTTCCGCAGAAAGTCAAGGAACGGTTGCCACTGCCTGGAGAACCCCAGCAAGGACCCTCTCAAAGCAAACTTTATCCTTTCCAAACTTAGAAACCCAGCCATGTTACTAACCCAAGTCTCCACACTTGGGGATTTTGCATCCCTCCACATTAACAAGATCCGTCTCTGGGCTACCAAGGAGGCAAAGGTCAGGACTCCAGCCTCTTTCGGCTCCTGCACTCCCGGATCTTCTGACACCCCAAATATCGCTGTCCCCCAACTCGGTTTTACCTGAGTGTCCAAGACCTTGGACATAGCCTTTGCAAAGCCTCGCCAGAATTCTTTAAGCGCCGGGCATGCCCAAAACATATGGACATGGTTTGCTGGGCTCCCTGAACACCTCACACACCTGTCCTCCACCCCAAAGAACTTGCTCATTCTTGCCGCTGTTATGTGCGCCCGGTGGACCACCTTAAACTGAATCAAGCTAAGCCTGGCACAAGATGAGGAGGAATTGACCCTGTCCAGGGCGTCCGCCCACAGGCCCTCATCCAGCTCCTCACCCAGTTCCTCCTCCCACTTGCCCTTCAGCTCCTCCGCCTCCTGCAGCTCCTAGTATATGTCTGATACCTTTCCGTCTCCTACCCACATGCCCAAGACCACCCTGTCCTATATCCTGCGGGAAGGCTGCAGCGGAAATTCCAACGCAGCAGCGGAAATTCCATACTTCACAGAATTTGACACCAAGCCGCGTAAGGAGGTATTGGAACCAGAAAGTAAAAGCCTTGTCAAACTATAGAGTGTGTTTTATAGCAGGAGGGAGTGTGAAGAGGCTGATGATGGAGAGGTTTGATGTATATCTGCATGAAATCACATAAATTATGGTTCCTTCTATTAAGAACATTACAGTATGTAGAATATTGTGTTGAGCTGCAAAAATAGTAACAGGAAAATAAAAAGATGACTAAAGGATTGAAGATGATTTTTTTCAATGCTGCAAACTTTATTCTTTTATCACTTGTGCCGACTTGCTGAGAAAGATGCACCATTTAAAACAGAGGAGCGCTGTATTTAGCACCACAATACCTCACTTCTAGATTTTCATTTGATGCCATACAAATATTAGGATCTCAGTAGAAATCTATAACTTTTAAAAAAAGAAGTTTGGGTTCTCAGTTATTAACTGAAAGTATTATGCCACAAGATTTTAATGTTAAAACAAAAAGAATACTGTACAAGAGTTAATCAAAGAGAATGCTATAACGCAACACGATGGGGCAGATCGTCCAAGCAGTGGCAATGCCAGTCGTGCATCAGTGCTTCCACAGGGTCCTGAAGATCATCTTCAGTCACTGATCTGGAGACCGTAAGATTTGCTCCTTTATTTCGTAAAAATGTGCACTCAACGGCATACTTCCCATTCCACTTAATTTTGACCAAAGAGTTCTGCTTTATTTTACATATCTTGAGGGTTCCTTCACTTCTCCAAGCTCTCAAAAATTTGCTTTGATTCTCCTCGGTGTTCACGCTATTCTCTGAGGTACGAGATTTCTTGGTGTCCTTTCACTAGTATCTGGTGAGATGAATTTTCCAACTCTCCCTTTAGTATCTCACAATTGTGGACTCTCAAGCTTGGGCCTCATTGCATTCTTACTTCAAATCAGAAGACACAGTTGACTCCTGATAGCCCTCTGCTAGCGGAGAGATTTGATGTGTATCTGCATGAAATCGTATAAATTATGGCTTCTTCTATTAAGGACATTACAGTATGTAGAACATTGCGCTAAGCAGCAGAAATAGTAACAGAAAAGTAAAAGGATGAATGAAGGATTGAAGATGATTTTCAATGCTGCAAACTTTACTCTTTTATCACTTGCAGCCACCTTGCTGAGAAAGATGCATCATTTAAAACAGAGGAGCGCTGTAATTAGCATCACAATACCTCACTTCTAGATTTTCATTTGATACTATCCAAATTTTAGGATCTCACTAGAGATAAATAACATTTTTAAAAGAAGTTTGAGTTCCCAGTTATTAACTGAAAGTATTACACCACAAGATTTCACGTTTAAACAAAAAAAAATACTGTACATGATGTTGTATTTGGTCCTTTGTACTTTGCAAAGGAACCCACCAAACACTTCGACGTGTCCAAACCAGAATCTTACATTGAGTCTTGTGTGGTAAGATAGCAGTCTGATAAAGAGCACGTTATCATGGAGTCTGCTAACTACTCCTCTGGAACTTCCACCTAGCACTGACCATTCACATGTATGTCTTATTACCCTCTCAATCTTCTTCTGAAGATGGCCAGATGTGTCTCCTCTTATATCGGAGTCACAGGTCACATAACCTTGGTCTAGAGACCACATGGTGTGTCTGTACTGCCACCTGCTGGTTTGGAGGTCGCACACCATCCATCTATAATATAATCCATAAACATATCACCACACACATAGAACATAGAACATAGAACAGTACAGCACAGAACAGGCCCTTCGGCCCTCAATGTTGTGCCGAGCCATGATCACCCTTCTCAAACCCACGTATCCACCCATAACCCAACAACCCCCCCCCCAACCTTACTTTTATTAGGACACTACGGGCAATTTAGCATGGCCAATCCACCTAACCCGCACATCTTTGGACTGTGGGAGGAAACCGGAGCACCCGGAGGAAACCCACGCACACAGGGGGAGGACGTGCAGACTCCACACAGACAGTGACCCAGCCGGGAATCGAACCTGGGACCCTGGAGCTGTGAAGCATTTATGCTAACCACCATGCTACCCTGCTGCCAAGTTAAACACAAGTTAAACAAAGCAAACACTATAACTTAACACAACGCCACAGATCTTCTAAACAGTGGCAATGCCAGTCATGCATTCCAGCTGCTTCCCACCACCAAGTGCCAGAAGCCGTCTCTTGGTCTGTTTCCGGACTCTTCCAGTTCCAGACACAAATGACCCTTTCAGTGAGAAAGCACAGATAAACCCCGAAACAAAATTTCAAAAAGTATCCTCTGTGTGCACTGGGACCCCCAGGGCACTACGGGCACTGTCCGGGAGGAGGATGTGCTGGAGGCCAACTGGGGCCAATCACCAAGGAGACAACGGTAGTCTCCAGTTCTTCTGAAACCCTCCCTCCTGACATCAGAGGAGGGCCTCCCTGGTCCTCTGGGCATGGCGGACCCTTTCCGCCGCCTGTCCTCCATCCTCCGGCTCCTCCTGCGGGTCCTCCCCATTCATCCTCCATCCCCTCCTGCTTTGTCTCCTCCTCAGATGAGGCCGCATGTCACTGCTCCTCCTCCACCATGTCGCCCCGCAGCTGTGCCTGGTTATGAAGGGCGCAGCAGACCACCACAAAGCGGGAGACCCTCTGGGAGGTATACTGCAATGCACAACCAGAGTGGTCCAGGCATTGGAACTGCATTTTGAGAAATCCGATGCACCGCTCAATGACAGCATGGGTGGCAACATGGGCCTCGTTATATCAGGACTCCGCCTTCAGTCTCCGTCCTCTGCATTGGTGTCTTCAGCCAGGACCTCAGCTGGGTCCCCTCATCCCCCAAGAGCCAACCAATCATTCTGGGATGGTCTTTGAAGATGCCTGGGATCTCCGAATGTCCCAGGATGTAGCTGTCATGCACACTCCTTGAGTAACGTGCACACATGTGCATGATTTGGAAGTGGTGGTTGCACACGAGTTGAACAATCAGGGAGTGGAATGCTTGCCGTTAATGAAGGACATCCCTGATGCCCCGGTGCACGTACGTTAACACACATGCTATCAATTACCCCCTGGACCTGGGGCGTCCTGACGATGATGGAGACTCCTGCAGCCCGGGCATCTTCATGGGCGTGGTCCAGCTCAAAATTCATTGGGCGGGATTCTCCAATCCCCCGCCGGGTCGGAGAATCGCCGGGGGGGGGGGCGTGAATCATGCCCCCGCCGTCCGCCGAATTCACCGCCACTGGAGATTCGGTGGGGACGGGAATCGCGCCGTGCCGGTCGGCAGCCGCTTGTAGTGGCCCCCCGGAGATACTCCGACCCGCGATGGGCCGAAGTCCCGCTGGTTCTTTGGCAGTCCCGCCGGCGTACATTAGACTAGGTCCCCTACCGGCGGGACCTGGTGGCGCTGGCGGGCTCCGGGGTCCGGGGGGGGGGGCCGCGGGGCGATCTGGTCCCGGGAGGTGCCCCCACGGTGGCCTGGCCTGTGATCAGGGCCTACTGATCCGCGGGCGGGCCTGTGCCGTGGGGGCACTCTTTTCCTAAGCGTTGGCCGTGTCAGCCGACGCGATGGCCGACGCGTAGGTGAAACCCCCCACTGCGCATGCACGGGGATGACATCAGCAGCCGCTGAGGCCCCGTGCATGTGTGGACTTGCGCCAGCTGGCCCAGTCCCTTCGGCCCCATCTGGCGCGCGCCAACGGCCTTTCCCGCCGGCCGGCAGGGCGCAAGCCACTCCTGCGCCGGCCTAGCGCCTGAAGGTGCGGAGGATTCCGCACCTTTGGGGCGGGCTGACGCCGGAGTGGTTCATGCCACTCTGTCCCGCTGGGACCCCCTGCCCCGCCGGGTACGGGAGAATCCCGCCGATTAAGAATGATGCCTGGGCATACAGGGCATCCGTGACCTCATGCATGCACTTGTGGGCTGTAGCTTGTGAAATGCCACACAAATCCCCACTCGAGCCCTGGAATGAAATGGTGGCATAGTGGTTCAAGGGCACCAAGAGCTTTTGTTCTCCTCCTCCACGGGATGTCAAGTCCATGAGGACATGGCACAGGTGCTGCACTGTCTTCTTTGTTGAGATGGAGACTGCTGTGGCACATGCTGTCCGTCATCGCCTTGAAAGACCAACGAAGCCTATACACCTTGGGCCATTGCTGACGCCCCCCTCTGGGCTTCTCCTCGGCCTAATGGGCTGCCGGGTCTTCAGAGTGTGCAGCGGTCCCCTGCACACAGGGTGCCGCCTCTAGCCTGTGTCGATGCTGCTGTCTTTTCTTGTATCTGGCCCCCTGGGCTGCCACTTGCACCGCGAGGACAACCCCTGCGAGACCGACACCACCATCAATTTTGGCATCTGTAAGAAATTGGAGAAGGAGAGAGACCCACAATCAGTTAGGACGTCTCCCTGCGACCCTCAAATCCTCCAAGCCTCTTCCACTCTTACATGTCCCGCCTTCTCTCACAGTGCCATCCAGCGAGCCAGTTATCCTGGAGTATCTCGCTCTGCTCACTCGCTCCCCCACCGCCCACACAAACATCAGGAGCGCCTCGACCCCAGACCCATGAGGGAACATTATGGAGACCATGCTCAGGTGCCCTCCCCTCATCGACACAGTCACCCTTTGGTTGCGAGGATATTGCCCAGTGCAGAAGCCCAGCTCTTGAGTGTTTGATTGTTAGCTGCTGCCTCTATGATAATGATGTTTCTGGAGATCAGGCAAAGTGTTCAGGCTTCAAAAAAACGGCACTGAGGACCCGGATTCATTCCCAGCCCTGGGTCACTGTCCATGTGGAGTTTGCACATTCCCTTCGTGATTGCATGTGTTTCACTCCCGCAACCCAAAGATGTGCAGGGTAGGTGGATTAGACATGCTAAATTGCCCCTTAATTGGAAAAAAAAAGAATTGGGCGCTCTAAATTTATTTCTAAAAATTAAAAAGTAAAAAAAAAAAAACAAAGATTTTGAAAATCAACTACGAAATATTCCACATATCATACCAACCATTAAGTAACCAGCAAACGTCACCGTTCCATATTGGTACCAATACAAAGTTACATCAGCCCATTTTCACAAAAAAACAAACAAACTCACAATATCACCCCTTGCAGGTTTATCAATAGAAACTATGGATAAGCCTGAGAATGTGTTATCATGCCGTAGAAATGATTTGTCTATCAATGTGACTTGTGCCACATATCAGTGCCATTCTCCATCCAGGAGCCGCAGCTGTGCAGCAGGCCCTCCCACACGGGCCTATCTCACCGCAACCAAATCCTGTCGTCCATTGACGTTTAAGGTGCAATTGAACATTCTGGACTTCCAGCGTGTTCGACCCTATGGTGCAGCGCCAGTTAAATGCAGCACTCACCACAACAACAGCAATCTGCAAAAGCATTTCTTCAATGGCATTAGCAATTGGCCCATTTGGAACAATGTTGCACATTAAGTCCTGTTGCGTCTTCTTGCTTCAAACCAGATTGCCTTCTGTACTCCCCCTGAGCCCACTGTTTCAGGGCCCAGATATCTTGAAAACATGTGTCCTTCTATCAAGCTACAGAAAAGGAAAGAAACAGCAACAACAGCCTCCAGGCATCTGCAGCCACCAGCAGGAGCAGCAGCAAACATAACCTGCAGCTGTGAAGTACTCTTACAACTAACAAGGCCAATTCCTTATTAGCCTACATCTGTGAAGTTGGAGGCTACTCACAGTCAAAGGGAGTTAAAGTGACCATCAGCATATAACCAAGAACAGGGCTCTGTCCTGGAAGTGTTTGATAGGACAGAGAGGCAGCAGTTCTAGTTGCCTGTTATGGGTATCCACAATATTTAAAGTTGGCTTGAAGGCCTCACAGACGAAAAGCCCCTCACCGTGCACTCCCCCGGGGACTCCCAACCTGGAATGCTACAACCTCCTGACCAAGTCCAACCCCAACCCCGAGAAGTCCCCCACCTCTCCAACCACTGGTGCAGCAGCTCCACTGCACTTGAGCTGCATGCCCGAAAATGGAAATGGCTGGTCACCTCATCAGTTCCCCTCAGCCGCCATTGTGGCAGCTTCACATTTAAAAAAAGGAGTATTAAACGACGCATGCATGATATCGCGCTGGGGACTTGGTTAATTCCTGGAAGGCCATTACATTCATCTTCAATCTCATGAGTGGATGGAAATTAATGTGAATTGGGGTTGATGAAATCCTCGCCATAGTTGGGCGAATCTGGAAACGTGAGCGGGCCGATGAGATGGAAAATCTCGAACGGCGCGAATCTCGATTTTGGCATTTACTGATATTTAACCGGTGCGCCCATATCCGCGTCAGGTGCAACACCGTGGTTAAGTCATGTCCATTAACTTGTCTCTACAGATTCTACCAGGCCTGAATATTTCCAACATCCACACCTTTTTCTTTTGCTTGGTGTTTGTTTGATTACGCTACTTTCTCTTTAACTTGGTGCAAACAGTGCAGAAGATTGCAGAATGTTGTCCAGTGTTAAATTTCCAAGATCTTTTGCGTTATTTAAAACCATTGTGCTAGAGGCAGGACTCTGTGGCAGCCTTTTAATATCTGAGTCAGTAGGATCTGGATTCAAACGCTGCTCCAGCCAGTTCCTGTAACTGGAGACCAGATGCCTGATTCCAGAGTGGGTAGCTCAAGTCAGGAAATATCCTGACCCAGCTAACCCGTCTTGATAGAAAGGGCACAGTCACACACAATTTTTGCTCCTGATGCAATTATGGCATAATTGAGTCAGGCCTGGAGCCTCTGGAGGCAGTTTGGCAGCAGACATGGAGGCAGAGAGTGTTGAGGTGGGTTGGTGAGATTTTTGCCCAGTTTTATAAAAGCCTGTTAGGTCCTCTAACCTTCACCCCAAACATCCACTGACACACCTCCCTCATTCCCCGTATCACTTCCATGCCACATCATATCCCCATACCACTATAGCCACTCACCCAGTATCCATTATGGGGAGACCTCAGGAGCCAGGTGGAGATGAAAACAAATCCTAACAATCTAATATTACTCTCACTCATACACACTTGATATCGAAAACTTGTGAAACCCAAATATTTTAAATCCCAAGTGGTCAATCTGTTTTGATTTTGATTTGATTTGATTTATTATTGTCACATGTATTAGTATACAGTGAAAAGTACTGTTACAAAACAAATTCCTATTCAGAATTCCTATCTCAGAATTGTCATTAAACGGTGAATTTAGCCTCCCTGCTGAGATAAGTACCTTTGAAACACAATCAAAAAATTCTCAATAGCTCAGCTATAATAACAGGCCTTGGGAAAAGTCATCAACAAAGTCAATTGAGGCTGCAGAAACAGATGGTAATGTTGTTCTTCAAGCTGCACCAAATGACCTGTTAACCAATGCACAGCAGTCTTCATGTCTTTGTTTTTTTCTCTAACTGACAGCTGTGGTTTAGTTAGATTTATTTTTAAATAGCTGGATTTTTAAATCATTTCAGATCATAGTACTTGAAACAGACCTTTTCTGCCCTTCAAGAGTGCTTTCATCTCCTCCATCGAAATGTGACACCAACACTCTGGGTTAAGGCCCTCGGAACAGCAAAAATGGGTATGTTTGAACTCAGCACTGATTTCAAACAGCCCTGCTAAGTTTGTGTTTCCCGCTTGTGCAAGTCACAGCCCCATCCCCTTTACCCTACTGGCAGTAATGCAATCTGCCAGAAATAGGGGCACGACCTCAGCATCCTGATCCCATCCACCATTTCCAAAGGCCTCCAGAGTGGCGCAACTCCATGAAAGTTTAGCCCGAGAGCTTTCATTCTAAATCTAGCAGGAACCTCGTGGGTGGCTTCTATCACCTTTAAGGTTTTGGGAACTTACACAGTCCTAGTATTATAATAGGGCTAACCACCTTACTGGCTGGTATAAATATTGTTTCAACCATACAAGGAGAATTTATAATAATGATCTTATTGTCAGAAGTAGGCTTACATTAACACTGCAATGAAGTTACTGTGAAAATCCCCTAGTCGCCACATTCCGGCGCCTCTTTGGGTACACAGAGGGAGAATTCAGAATGTCTAATTCGCCTAACAGCATGGGCGCAATTCTCCACACTCACGACGGTGCGGAGAATAGCGGGGTTCGTAAAATTTTACGGCCACGCTAGTCTGACGCCCTCCCGCTATTCTCCCCCCCCCCCCCCACGCCCGACTCCCGATACGAATCGCTGCCGCCGTTTTTTTACGGCCAGCAGCGATTCTCAGCTGGCCGATGGGCCGAGTTCCCAGCCCTTTACGGCTGTTTTTACGAACGGCAAACACATCTGGTCTGGCCGTTCGTAAAAACGGCCGTAAAGTCCCGATTTTTAAAACCATGGCACCGATTGGCACGGCAGTACCACGGCCGTGCCAAGGGTGCCATGGGCCCGCGATCGGTGCCCACCGATCGCGGGCAGCGGGTCCGATACCCGCGCACTCTTTGTCCTTCCGCCGCCCTGCTGTATCACTTCGCGGGGCGGCTGAGGGGCATCCCGGCCCGCGCATGAGCGGGTTTCACGCAAATGCGCGATGACGTCATCCGCGCATGCACAGGTTGGAGTCTTCCAATCCGCGCATGCGCGGCTGACGTCATGTGACGCGTCAGCCGGCGCAAACTCTGGCAAGCGGGCTTAACGAAATTCGTTAAGCCCACCAATGCCGGAGTTTACGGCGGCGGCATGCTAGCCCCGACCGGGGACCAGAATCGGTTCCCGGTCGGGGAGGGGGAGGCTGGCGTCAAACCCGCCCGGATTTGACGCCAGCCTTACGATTTCTCCCTCTCTGGGAGAATCGCGCCCCATGTCTTTCGGGACCTGTGGGAGGAAACCAGAGCAGCCGGAGGAAACCCACGCAGACACGCGGAGTACGTGCAGCCTCCACACAAACAGTGATCCAAACCGGGAATCGTGCCTGTGACCCTGGCCGTGAAGCAACAGTCGCAGCTTGTCAGACCATTAACCAGTCTCCCAGCCCTTATGCTACTTCACAGTATCCACTAGTGTGAGAATATGAGAACTATGCAATGCTAGTTAAAACTTCATAGAACCAGCTTCAAAATCAGGCAAATAATAAGTTGTGACAGGTCCAATGGTGACAGGTATGAATTGGTCTGTACCAATTCAGCCAACCTCACTCAGAAATTATTGAAATATTGTCTTCTGTACCCCAGGCCAGGGGGTGGGGGGCTGCTGGAAAATCTCTGGGAAGTATGGGATGAGAACAGGATTGAACTTCACAGTGTTACCCTCCATATGAATTGCCCATTTGTTGGAGTTACTCAGGACTCAAAAACCACATCCAGCCATCACATTCAGGAGTGAGAAGCGGGAACAGCACTGGGGTAAAAAAATTCTTCGTAACACTCTCTTGTGTCACAGATTAAAATGTCGCAATAATTATATCTCAACATACTTAAACTGGAAGGAATTCTTTTATAGTAACAAGATGCTGCAGGTAATAAAAAATAGAGAATTAAATTCCTGTTTGTGCTAATTTTACATTCATGCTTACTCTATCAGTAAATTAGCAGAGAGGAACTTTGCTCAACATGCATTGTGCCAATGTTCTCATTAACCAGATTGAAGTTTCAAAAGGCCAAGCAGACAAATCTTGGAACTATCTTCTGTCTGTTGAACAGGCAGCAGCAGCACATTTTCACAGCAAGAAGCCAGCCCAGAACACATTCACTTAAACAGCAGCACAGCCTGCGACAGTCCTGCATTCACCAGCTGGTACAGTCACACCTTCATGTTCGTACAGTCTCGCGTTTACCAGCTGTGACATGACACAAACAATTAAGAATTTCCATGGCTGATGATGATCTTACAATCCAAGACACAATGCGAATGAAATGAGTGATGACATGGGTTTTGCGAAAGAACAGACTGAATGCTGAAAAATAAACAGTGAAGATTAATGAACGATCTGAATTTCTCGTTAAAATTTTGTCATACGCACTTTTAATTAATCTACTTCATTCACTTTATTGTGCAATTGTTTTAACATTTATCGTTTTATTTCAACCCCAACTACTCTATCCTCCACTCACTCCACGGTGCTGCCCAGGACATCACGGAGGTCCAATTTCTCCAATTTCTGCACGTTCCTTGAACTCTGTCAATGGATCAAAAATCACTGCGCCTCTCTGCATTTCTCATCAATACGGCTGCTCACTTGTGAACAAGATCCTATTATCACAGCCTTACTGTGGACAATTGTATTAACATCCTACCTTAGACTGAAACTTGGCTCCTGGGTGATGGCACCTTGTCCCTTATGGAGTCTCTCTGCCTGGCTATACTTCCCACCACCATCCTTGCCTAAACCACAGTGATGGTGGCATGGCCATTTAAACCATCAATTTCTCTCTCTCTCTCCTCCCTAACTTCTCTGGAGCCTTCTCTTCCTTCAAGCACATCACCCAGTTATATTTTCCCTTTAATAATCACCAGTCTCCCCAGTGTTTCAACTAAGAGGGCAAATGGGAGACAGGACAACTTTGAAAGGCTGACTTCCACTTTCAGTCTTGTGTGATCAGTGTTAATTCTGCTGACAATATTCTACATTACAACACAGTCTCTCTTAAAGATGGACGATGGTTTGGTGAAGTGCAAGTCTGATCCACACTGCACAATCTCAGTTTGGGACAAAGGATGAAAGAATCAGAGTGAATGTCACAATTTGAAAAGTGAAATAATCCTTGAATTTGACTCATGGGGACAATCTTTATATAATTAACAGCATAACAATGATGTTATGATTTCTTCACTAGACAGAAAAGACGGATATTAAGGATTAAATAAAAGAGTTTAAGACAGTAGAGGGTGAGAAATCTTTGTACTTAGAACTGTGAAATGAACTATGTGGGTTAATAATTGAAATAGTGACCATGCCAATATTGAAGGATAGATTAGATAAAGAGGTCAAGGAAAGTGAGATAAAGGGATATGGGGCCAGGGTGGGTATGTGGGATTAGCGCGACTGCTTGTGTTGTTACAACACTCTGGGCTAGTGCGTGGTCAATTTCAGCCCCACAGGCCTTAGAGTCCTAACATAAGTGAATTAACCAATAATTTGTGTGTTTGCCTGTGATCTTTGACCCTCGATTGCTCAAATGACTTACAGGCGCCAGATTTGTAAGTAAAACATTTTTAAAAAACTGTTCATTTATAATAAGAAAAGAGATAAACATGTAATGGAAACAATAGAACAATGTCCTACCAATCTAATTGTTCCCCAAACCCATCCCACCCTCTGCACACACAAGACAGACACACGGTGGTGGTGGTGGGGGGGGGGGGGGGGGGGGGGGGAGGGGGGGACGGACAGGTAGGAAAGGTTAAAAATAGCAGGGTTTAAAAGGGCTTAGATGAACCTTTGCTGCTGAGGTGATGATCTTTGTAGTTGCCGATCTTTAAATCACTGGTTGATTTGGATCTTTTAGAATCTGCCTTCAATTAGACCTCACGGGCTGCAGGAATTCCTCTGGAGAGTCACCTTCACTTGTACAGGCCTCCACCAGATTGACTCTCAGTCTCACTGAGATAGTATTAGAATTCTCTACCTGAGGGTTTAAAAGAGGGTTTTCCGTCCATTCTGACTCTGCAGATCATGATTTTGTTTTCTTTTCCACAGTCCAAAGATTTTCAGGTGAGGTGGATTGGCTATGCTAAATTGCCGCTCAATGTGCAGGGATGTGCAGGTTAGGTTATGGAATTATGCGGACAGGTAGGGGTAGCAACTTGTAAATAGGCGGTGTGCTCATTCGAAGGGTCGATGCAGACTCGATGTGCTGAACGGCCTCCTTCTGCACTGTAGGGATTCTATGGAGAGACATTTGGGGGCCTGCCTGGCTTAGCCTATGTCTTTGTTATGTCCAGTGCCAGACGGTCCATCCTACACGATTAGACTATTTTACAGTGGGCAACAGTGGCTTGTTGGGCCATTTCAGAGAGCAGTCAGTTAAGAAGCTGGGTCATCCATATTGTTGTGGCTCTGGAGTCATATGCATGTCAGACCAGATAAGAACAAGATATTTCCTTCACTCAAGGACATTCATCAGCGGCTATGGTGGAGGAACTCTTCCTGCAGATCATGATTAACCGTAGTGAAGAGAAAGTAAAAGGCCCTTTCTTCCTGACCTTTAGACATCTCAGTGGAAAGCTATCAGCACTGTGCCTTCCCCAGCCTTCCAAACAGTGGTTAGGCTTTCACACACCTGGCTAGAGACTGCTTGCAGCTTTTTAATCAGAGGTTACACTTCACAGTCCTGGCTGTTAAACCTGCTTCTGGCTGCTCTCAAAATCTAAACAGAACCTGTTCTTCCTAAGGTGTAAGCAGTACTGGATTAAAATGGAGCTGGTCCTTCTTCCCAGAAATCTCTGGGATGCTCTACTAATCACAATCGAGAATAGAATATGTCCCAGAATTCCAAAAGAGTTGATTTGCTACTAGCCAAGTCCATCAAAAGGATATCACAAGACAACACACTGCACGGAGGAGAATCCACCTAGGCCAGTTCAATTAACAGCTTGTAGCTGGGGGTTTCAAAAGTCTGCAGTTTAAACCAAAATCTGCAATGTTGCAGCAGACAGCAAAGCAGTAATTAAAAGGGAAACCAGGAACAGACAAGGATATAAAGGATGTCCCTTACAGAGTGGAGGATAATGATTGACACAGACTGTTTGGGCTAAACAGCTTATTTGTGTGTGTAATCATGTGTTGCAACTCTACACTAAACTAGTAACACACCTGCAATGTGTTACACACTCTACAATGCAGAAAGCAAGTTGCTTGGAAAGGCGAGATAAAAGGGACAATTGATGTGGGAGAACAACACACACTCAAAGAAATAGTTACAAACAAAATCAAAGTGGAAACTATGTCTCTTATTTAAAAATTGGCACTGCAAAGTTTATGTTCTCAAAGGGATGAGCATCCTTTACCTGCTATGTCACAAAGTTCCGCGTCTGTAGCATTGACCAAGGCCTCTTCCAACTCTGGTTCCAAGGTAACACTGTCAAGTGCGGAGTGGACAGGCTTCTCTTTGGGAATCCAAGGTTTCCCTACAATAAAAGTCCATAGAAAAGCTACACATCAGTATGTGCAAATTAATGAAAAGAACTACAGTTCAACTACTGTTCACTCCCTAACATCATGTTGGGGCTACTGTGGTTCAAGGAGATGACCCACCAAGACCACTTTCTCAGAGCAGCTGGGGATGGACAATAAATGATAATAAAACACCTCAAAGAAAATGGCAGATTTAATAGATTTGGCAAGAAATCACTTCCATCACTCCTACCTCACGGAACATATAGTGTGTGGTCCATTGCATGTGCTAAACTCTGGAAGATGAAGATGGAATAAACCTGTTGTATCTGCTAAATCTCAGATACTTCAACCAGTATGTCAATCAAAGTTTTACCCAGGTGCCCTTAGTTGCAAGATGGATAAAGGACAAACACAAGTAAAGGTTCAATAAGTTTATTAATAATAATACTATTAACCCTTAAATTACCCACATAAAACAAGATGATACCCCAGATTCAAGTATACTACCCGCAAAAATGGCTTGGTAGGCTGTGAATCTGATCACTGGAATTCCTCTGGCCCGTCTTCACAAAGGTGGTTCTCGCTGACGGTCTCTTCCTGCTTCCTTCCTTCTGGTCTGGTTACGGTCACCTCCCATACCGAGTCTTTGCTGCTGGTGTGTCTGAGATGCGCACCGTTATCCCCCCCCCCCCCCCCCCCCCCCCCCCCCCCGCCTTTCCAGTAACTTCTCTGGCTTCCGCCAGAGGTCCCAGGAGTGGGTCCCAATACCAGTGGGTTTCTTGATGTCTGCCTGACAGGACACCAGGGCCCGCCCCCAGGTGTCCACCTCCATGGTGTCGCTTCCATGTAACCTGTTGCCATATAAGGTAAGGCAGGAACACTAGATGACAGAAAGTCTGGCCCGATCTGGGCTTCTAACAATAGGCTGGTGCATTTCAATGGAGTGTGGTGATCTCCTGCTGGGTTTCAGTACATGATCTTTGATGGGTGATTGATGGAACAGGCCCAGACATGTTTCTGTGTCTTTCTATATTTGACCTTAGTCAAGTCTGGCCTGCCCGAGGTTTGACTGTGTTTGATTTTAAGATGCCCAATTCTTTAACTTAGGATATCCAATTTAATCAGCCTTAAAACTAGGCCCTGATGAGGCAGCACGGTGGCGCAGTGGTTAGTGCTGCTGCCTCATGGCGCCGACGTCCCAGGTTCGATCCCAGCTCTGGGTCACTGTCCGTGTGGAGTTTGCACATTCTACCCATGTTTGTGTGGGTTTCGCCCCCACAGCCCAAAAGATGTACAGGGTAGGTGAATTGGCCATGCTAAATTGCCCCTTAATTGGAAAAAATGAATTGGGTACACTAAATTTATGAAGAAAAGAAAAAAAACTAGGCCCTGATTATATTACCACAAACCTAATCAGATGATTTCACATGAATACAGCCCTCGTATTGTTTTACAATCCCCACAGAAAGAAGCCACGAGCATGTCTCTGCTGGTCATTTACTAAAGCTTATCCCATCGTCCTGCTTTCCTCTCAGTTCACAAATGCTTTTGGGTGTGTTTAGCAGGGTGTTTTGCAGTGGTGGAGCGCCAAGAAATACCCCTCTAATCAATGGCACTCTGGGAGCTTCCCGCCACCAAGACCTCACAGAGGGATTCCCTACTGGTGAGCTGATCTCATCAGCTAGAACAGCTGCTCACAGACGGGGCGGCATTTTGGTCAGCAGCCCCAATCTTACCTCCCCCTTTCAGGCCCCCTTCCAGCTTTGCCGACCTCAAACCCCTCATCCCCAACCTTCACTAGGTTCCCCTCCCGAGAACCACTATCACCCCTTCCTCCAACTGGCAAGGACCCCCCCCCCCGGACCCGACCCCTGGCAGTGTCAACTTGGCACCCAGGCACTGCCAGTCTGGCACCCTGGCAGTGCCACCTGGGCATCTGGCAGTACCAGGGTGGCACTGCTAGGGTGTCGAGCTGGAACTGCCAGGGCACCAGACTAGCAGTGCCAAGGTGGCCACATGTCAATGGGAGGGCCAGGGTGCTACCCTGCCCTGTCTGTGACCACCTGGGGGTCTCTAATGGCCTGCGAGACATCATCATGCCTGGTCTACGTTTGAGTGGACCAGTATTAAACAGCCCCCTGGCGAGGTCTCGCAGACACAGGTGTTGAGCCCGGGCGCTGGGTGAATCTGGCTTCCGGGTATTTAAAGGCTCATTTAGATACGCAGATCTGGATTTTGCCCAGTGAGGGAGAGTTTGTGACTGCACCGGGCAGAGTGAGTCAGGTGATTCGCGATTGGCTCAGCGTCCAGGGTGGAGCATGTGGGGCTCTCGCGTGATTCATCCGTTGGATCCGGATCTGTGCCGCCCACAACGGGGTCCCTGAATCGCAAGCTACATATTTTAATCTATCCTGCTTCCTTGTTTAACTGGGCAGTCCTTTAAAGATCAGAACTCCTAATTACTTATAATAGTTTACTTGCTGCTGAGGGAAGATTGCAGATGGTTAGGTGCTTGAAAACTTAACTCTGGTTCAGAAGACACCAGCATTTTTTAACATTTTCAGATGTCATGACATGAGTTGGAACCGAAATGTTATTTTGTTTTCCAATTTACTTGCCAATTTCAGAGAGTCAAGACCAAGTATGGATTTCAATAGAAGGAAAGATTGAGAGTGGGAATAATTGGGTCAGAGTGCAGATGAAATTCAGTTCCCATTTTAAAGTTATGTATTCTCTCTTTAATTTGATATATTTCCATTATAAACTCCTAGATCCACATTTATAATGAAAACTATCCATGTAAACTTAGCACATTGTAATATAGCCTCCTGCCAGTGGTGTCACTGCAACATCTCTCACAGAAAGGCATGATTACCACAAGCCAAGTTTACAGAAGCAGTTTCCATTAAAAGTTCAGACATCGGGCCGGTATGGTGGCGCAGTGGTTAGCACCGTTGCTTCACGGCGCCGAGGATCTGGGTTCGAGCCTGGCCTCGTCACTGTCAGTGTGGACTTTGCACATTCTCCCCGTGTCTGTGTGGGCCTCACCCCCACAAACCCAAAGATGAGCAGGGTAGTTCGATTGGCCATGCTAAATTGCCCCTTAATTGGGAAAAAAGAATGGTGTACTCTAAATTTTTTAAATAGTTCAGACATCGTTCAGACAACGAAGTTGACAGGAGATGTGTACAAATGCAAGGTTCTATAATAATCTTTATTGTCACAAATAGGCTTACATTAACACTGCAATGAAATAACTGTGAAAGCCCCTAGTCGCCACACTCTGGCGCCTGTTTAGAGGGAGAATTCAGAATGTCCAAAATACCTAACCTGCCCGTCTTTCGGGACTTGTGGGAGGAAACCGGAGCACCCGGAGGAAACCCACGCAGACACGGGGAGAACGTGCAGACTCCGCACAGACAGTGACCCAAGCTGGGAATCGAACCTGGGACCCTGGCGCTGTGAAGCAACAGTGCTAACCATATACGTAATATATCTCAAACAAAATAGCTTTATTTATGATTTTTTTCCATTATGGGAATAATAGTCCATTATGGGGAAGACAATGTATTTTTGTGTTCGTTCATGGGACATAGGCATTGCTGGCTGGGTCAGCATTTGTTTATTTATTTTTGGTTTTTTTTTAAATTTAGAGTACCCAATTCATTTTTCCAATTAAGGGGTAATTTAGCATGGTCAATGCACATACCCTGCACATCTTTTTGTGTTGTGGGGGCGTAACCCACGCAAACACGGGGAGAATGTGCAAACTCCACACGGACAGTGACCCAGAGCCGGGATTGAACCTGGGACCTCGGCGCCGTGAAGCAGCAATGCTAACCACTACACCACAGTGCTGCCCTGGGCCAGCATTTATTGACGATCTCTAATTGCCCTTGAGGGGTAGTTAAGAGTCAGCCACGTTGCTAGAGGATCTAGAGTCACACCTAGGCGAGACCAGGTAGGATGGCAAATTAGCTTCCCGAAAGGACATTAGTGAACCAGATGGGTTTTTACGATAATCGACAATTGTTTCATGGTCATCATTAGACTTTTAATTCCAGATTTTTTATTGAAATCAAATTTCACCATCTGCAGTGCCAGGATTTGAACCTGTGTCCCCAGAGCATTACTCTGGGTCTCTGGCTTACTAGTCCAATGACAATACCACCATACTATCGCCTCCCCATAATACCACTATGGCACCGCCTCCCCAGAACTTGCAGGCTGAATGCTTCAACCGCCACCGGGGACAATCCTGATCAACATTAGTAGGAGCTGGTGATACACTTTCCAGTTTGGAAGTGGCATGAAGCAAGGCCAAACTGTTGGCCCACAATGATGATTGCTTAAATTCAACAAAAAACAGGCTTTGCAGAACATTTGTAGAATATGGGGTTGGGGTGTCGGGGGTGAGCACAAGATTGACACTAACTGGAATGAACTTGAGCAGCTCATGCACAAATTGAGCTAGTGGTGCAGAGGTATTACCCAGAAGTATGCGTGTGCACAGGTATTAGCTTTGGTTTTCCCACTCTTTAATTGGAGGGAATTTAGGCTCATCCAGGACAGATGCTGTGAAGAAGTCTAAAGAGATGGTGCTGAAGTCGAGTTGGATTTCCTCAGTCTACATGTGACAGTATCATCTAGCTCAGGGGTTAGGAAAGGGAGTTGATGGTCAGCTGATGGAATGGGGTTGAGAGTGCAGGAGGTGGGGCTCCTGGACAAAATGAACTTGAGTAAGACATGACAGCAACTAGGGGAGAAACAAAAGAAAACCGTGTGCTCACAGTTCAGGCAGGGGGAAGACTTGGTTTGGTGGGCAGCGGGAAGAAGAGTTACGGCAGGGGTAGCTGAACAGATGGCCTCAATCATAGTGGCAACAACGCCCATGGGTTCTGTGAACTTCTTGTTGGAGGACAGTGGAAGGAACAAGGGTTTAAGGAAATGGTTGACAGTGGAGAAAGGAAGCCAGGCGTTATCTTTGCTCTGCAGGATGGCCCAGGAGTGGTGTGTTGTCTTGGCAGAAGCAAGCAAGCCCCGATAGCATTTGATGTATTTCTGTCTTCACGTCAGATAAACTCAAGCAACTACCTCTGGAACTGGACGTGACTGTGTGGAAGGCCGGTCAGGTGGAGGAACAGTTAAGGTGGGAGAGTGTGAGGGTTTTCAAACTGGAAATCTTGAACATTCAACTGTAATGCTGAGGACTAAATTTAGCACAATGATCCATCAGTTACCAGGAAATTCAGAGTAACTTGAGAATAGAAAGAGTGGGGGGTTGGTTGTTGGCTGACTCAAACAGAGGCTCGCTTGGAGCAATGTGCAATATAACACCTTTCGACAACTGGCTGGCAGATCTCTTCAAGAAATAAATACACAGCTGAGGACGGAATGCAGTCATAGCTATTTCTGTCGAGGCAGAGAAGCAGCCGTTAGATGGCTGGAGAACAATTGCAAGATAAATTATATCGCAACAAGTGTTACCAGCATACAAGGTGACTCAAGGTGAAATTTATTTACCCAGTTCAATAAACTAACTTTACAAAATCACCGGTACAGTAACCTCTGCTCAATTAAAACAACAAATTAATTGCCTAACACCAACCACGCACTGGTGATCATGGATACACGAATGGACAATTCACAAAACATCACGATAATTTGTATTTGTATAGCTCTTTAATTAAGAAAAACATTCCGGGGGCGGGGGAGGGTGGCTTCAGGGAAAGAAAAGAGAGGAGCCAACTAATGCAGGAGAGGTTCTGAAAAGTGGGCAAGGAAGTGGATTTCACACAAAGGCTTCCAAAGGCTGAAAGAGGTAACAAGCCACAAGCATTTAGGGAGATCTCAAGAGAACAGGAATAAGACGGGTATGGCTATCACTTTTGAAAAAAAAATGTAGAATCCAATGAAGAAGGTCACTTAATATTGCTTATGGGGAAAAGCTAAATGGGATTATTTTATAGACACAACAGGTTATATTTTGGAAAAGTAAATAAAAAAATTTATTTTCTCGCCATGAGGCCTCACACCCCTAGAAACTAAGGATTTAGAGCCAATAAATGAACAACCAAAACTGTACTGACAGCACACTTTGTAATGCCAGCAATGGTGATAGTTAAACTGGCAAATGGAGTACACATTACGTTACGTACCTGACAAGCATTCCATTTTATAAAAGGCTTTATAACATACCTGATGCCTGTTCAACAGTATCTTGTGGAATTCTGTAGGCCAACGGATAAATTGTAAAACACTTGCTTTATCTTTTAGGCAACCCAAAGTTGCTAGTGCTAGTGTTATAATTAAGTGGTTTATAGGATTGTAATGTTTTGGGAGTATGTCTTTAATTTAGGGTAATATGAAGGGGTCCATGTGACCTGTTCTGAAGTCTGCCTGGCAATAAGCCTGGGTAGTTTGATTGTAAGAGATTAAAGGATGTTTAGATTATAATACTGGGAAGAAGGTGCCAGGTATAATGCTTGGGGACACGGTGGCAGTGGTGAGCACTGCTGCCTCACAATGCCATGGACCCGGGCTCAATTCTGGCCTTGGGTGACTGGCTTTTTGTGTGGAGTTTGCACATTTCCCCCCCCCGCAGAGGAGGACTTACAATGAAACACACAGCACTGCAGCGCGGGGCCCAGACAATGGGGGGACCCCCTTACTGAAAGGTAACTGAATTGGGAGCACCAAGCAGAGCCTGGTAGCTCTGAATTTGCTAATAGTCTCATCTTGAGCCGATCAGCGGGCAATACAGAACAACATCGGGCTCCAATTGGTGGACTCCCCTTCAGAGCGGGAAAACAGTTTGCCAGACGTTGAGAGGTGGTGGAGACTTACAGTAGTTCAGACGGATCTCCTGATATGGTGTGAGGTTTCTGAACTTTGACTGAGTGAAGCAGTAGCCGGTTTTCTCACATTCCGCTGGGCAGCCTGAAGCAAAAGTGATGTCGCCGACCTAGCATTGAGATGCGAGCCAGTGAGGCCTTCAGTGAGGTGAGGATGAGGCGTTGGCCAATGGTCATCAAGGAGAGCAGCGGAGCAACTCTCTACCTCCAGACGGGGCCTGAGGAGGGAAGGTGGGCAACTAATCACAGAACAGAGGACACACCAGATAAAGTCAACACCCAGTAGCAGCCAGGCAGCCAGTCAGGAGCGCACGTGGACGTCAAGGCTCGAGGCCCGGCCACCAAAGTGAGAGCCGAGAGGTACGAAGGCCAGGAAAGCCCCGGTATCGTGGATTTTGGGGAGCAGGGGCCAGCAGGGCGACTCGACCAGACGCCAGGGATGAGAGTAACTGAGAGGGCTGGATAGCAACTGGACCGGGTGGCGAGGACGAGAGAGCAGAGGTCAGATCAGATAGCCAGCAGCAGCAACCAGCCAGGAGCACACACAGTCATCGAGGCTGGAGGCTTGGCACGAGTGAAATTGTGAGCAGTCAGGAGGTGAGAGAGCCGGGCAGGCTCTAGCATCGTGGTTTGCAGGGACTAGTGGGGCAACTTGACCAGAAGCCAGGGCTGAGAGCAAGAGTACTGGGTGGCAACCAACTGCACTTTCGAATATCGAATTAGAATTCAGTTATTCTACATTCAACACAAGGTCCAGTTACTACTGTTCGTAAAGCAACAGTGCCGTCCATGCTGTGATCCAATTCCATTAATTCTCCTATTTGGGATTCTGCTGGGAAAGATTTAATGCAGTATTCTGCCTTGACACTTTGATAAAGACCTTCCAGTTTTGTTTCAAGGTGTGATGATTTCTCTGAGGAGTCCATCTGTAGTTCCATCTGCTGGGGGTTAACTACCCCAGGCTTTACAGGCAGTTTAGTTATCCTGAGAGGAGCTGGAGGACCCGACTTTTGAAACCGGAAATACCATTCCTCATCCAAAATGTTTACTGTTGGCTGTTCAGTCTTTGACCGGTGATTTGAATTCACACTGGGACTGTTCAGGCTGTTGATTTTCAAATTGGCTCTCTGTTCCTTGCAGTTCAATGGGGGATTTAATCCGTTGGCTTTCACCCAGAGACTCCACTGTTTGTAAAGCAAGAGGCATTTTCACTTTTTGGGGGCTTGTCCGAAAATTCTGCCATTTGAGAGGCAAAGCCAGATTCTACTACCAGACAGTTGACAGGAAATTCCAGCATTCTTTCCATCCCCATCAAACAACCCATCCTCTTGGGAGTCGACATGCAATTCCATTTGGCACTCCTCTCAAGTTTGCAGTTGGAAGGAGATTCCCATGGTTTTGTTTCTGCTAGATGCTCCATTATTTCAGCACTCACCAAATGATGTTTAACTGGTGTGGACCCGGTTTGAGAGTCAATAATAGGTGGCTCAGTCCATTCGGACATTTCGACACGAATGGTTGATTCACAAGATTTGAATTCTTGGGAATAATTTGGGTTTGAATGCGCAGTCTCTTTGCATGATGATAGAGTGGGGGTGTATTTTTGTCATGGTGTTTTGAAGCTTTACTGAATTTGTTGGTACTTCTGCTCAAATTATTATGGAGGCCAGTTCATCTTCTCTAGCTCCATTGGAGTTTTGGACACCTGTAGTTTGCTCATTTTTGCTGAGCTGTCTCTTGAAACCTGTACCTGGCACACCTTTACAGAGTCATTTGCAACGCTGGTGTGGAGCTATCAACTCCTTCACTTGTTTGTGCATGTTGAATTTACAACCCTTTGGATGGATGGATCCCTCATCACTCTCAGTACTGACATTCAGAAAGTCTCTTCTCTACTGGACAAGAATGGAACCCTGCCAGACAGTTCCTGCAAAGCCACTGATATTAGGCTTCGACTGGACACTCCATTTCATTGGAGTATTTGTTCCTACACTGGATTTTTTCTGCATCATTCTGTCCTGCACTGGCCTGTGTTGTGCTGCACTGATACCTTTGGCTGATTTTTTCACTCCATTGCTCATCAGCCAATTCATGTTTGCGCGCCTCAAGGCACACAATTCACAATATTTACCATCTCTACTGTCATGCAGACAACAGGAGTCTTTCATTTCAATTTATCAATTACAATAATAATCTTTATTAGTGTCACAAATAGTCTTACATTAACATGAAGTTACTGTGAAAAGTCCCTAGTTGCCACATTCCGGCGCCTGTTCGGGTACACTGAGGGAGAATTCAGTATGTCCAATTCACCTAACAAGCACGTCTTTCAGGACTTGTGGGAGGAAACCGGAGAACCTGGAGGAAACCCATGCAGACACGGGGAGAACGTGCAGACTCCACACAGACAGTGACCCAAGCCGGGAATCTAACCCAGGACCTTGGCACTGTGAAGCAACAGTGCTAGCCACTGTGCTACCACTTGTTGTGGTCATAAGTTAAAGGGTACTGCAGCAGTAAGCAGTGGTTTTGGGTTTCTGCGCCTTGCAATGTGTGAGATGAGGGTGGGAAGCATCAGGAGGACATTTGGAGCGAGGCTGGACATCATTGGGAGCAGAACTTGACATCATTGGAGACAGGCCCCCACGTTACCAGGGGGCGGGATGTGATGTAGGGGCCTCACAAAGAGGAAGAGTGCAGGACCCACAAAATTGTAGGTCTACCTCTGTCTCACCATGTCTGCATGGGTTTCCTCCGGGTGCTCCGGTTTACTCCCACTGTCCAAAGATGTGCTGTGGAGGCGGATTGGCCATGCTAAAATGCCCCTTAGTGTCCAAAGATGTGTAGGTTAGGTGGTGTTGCGGGAAGCGGGCCTAGGTTGAGTGCACTTTCAGAGGGTTGGTGCAGACCCGATGGGCTGAATGGCCTCCTTCCGCACTGTAAGGAGTCTATGGGACAATGGCAGCAGCTTCATAGGGGAGACTGTGAGTCTTCAAAGTCCCAGAAAAGTGTTGGAGAATGTTGGGTTGCAAACAGTTATGTTTTAAACTGTCCATTTGGTCCCAAGATGAAAGCAAGTTGGGCTTTCGGGATAGCTAATCAGCATCTCTACCTGGATACACAGTCCATGTGATTCACATTTACATGGGCTTTCAGATGGGAAGGAATTTCAAATTATCACTGAAAGCTCTCAGTCACAGTTTATCTACCAGGATCCAGGGGAGGAGAGCAGCTATGGCCAAAAGTCTCTATGGTACACTGCGCCAGAATGCAGGTCAACGTTTGTGCTTGGATTGAAAAGACTAAAGTTCAAATTTACTTTTGAAAGTTATTAGTCTCTGAAGGGATTGAATACACAGGGTGAGACAAATACATTGGGTTTGGCCAGAGTTTAAACAGACAAAATTTCACAATGACTTCAGCCACAGAAGTCTGTGGAGGCCAAGTCACTGAGTGTCTCTAAGACAGAGATATATAGGTTATTGATTAATATGGGGACCAGGGGTTATGGGGAGAAGGCATGAGAATGAATATGAGAAAAATATCAGCCATGATTTAATGGCGGAGCAGACTTGATGGGCCGAATTCTGTTCCTATATCCTATGTATTATTGCAAGTAAAAGTGGCTATGTCTATTGCTGAAACTTTCCTCAAAAGAAAGGACTTGTCTATAAGTGCAACAGTTAGAACATAGAACAGTACAGCACAGTACAGTACTCCTTTGGCCCTCGATGTTGTGCCGAGCTTTGTCCGAAACCAAGATCAAGCTACCCAATCCCTGTCATTCTGGTGTGCTCCATGTGCCTATCCAATAACCGCTTGAAAGTTCCTAAAGTGTCCGACTCCACTATCACAGCAGGCAGTCCATTCCACACCCTAACCACTCTCTGAGTAAAGAACCTACCTCGGACATCTCTCCTATATCTCCCACCCTGAACCTTATAGTTATGTCCCCTTGTAACAGCTACATCCACTCGGGGGCCACGTAACTATTTAGTTTAATTTAATTTAAAAATGGTGACAGAAAAATTAGAATGGGCTCAAATGTTTGATGTTAGCAAAAGGCTTGACTTTCTCTCCAGAATGTTCACTGACGGGGGAAACAAAATGAAGGCAGAAGTTGCAGTCTGAAATAGTTGAACAGAATTTGGAAGGCTGCAAAGTGCCTGATGGAAAGATGAGGTGCTGTTCCTTGACCTTACTTTAAGCTTCATTAGAACACTGCAGGAGCCTGAGGGCATGGAGGTCGGAGGAGGAGAATTAAAATGGCAGATGACCAGAAGCTCAGGGTCACATGAACAGACTAGTTTTTGTCAGGGCAACAAAGCAGCCACACCGAGTAGGTTGAAACACAAACTTACTTTATTTTACAATTATGATTATATACAACTCCAGTAATTCCCTACTGGGTCTTTTCTAATCGGTGCCTTACTAGCCGACTCTATTTATACAAAGCCTAGTATCGTTTCATTTTATAAATTTAGAGTATCCAATTATTTTTTCCAATTAAGGGGCAAGTTAGCGTGACCAGGGCAGACTCCACATGGCAGTGACCTGGGGCCGGGATTGAACCCGGGCCCTAGGCACCGTGAGGCAGCAGATCTAACCACTGCACCACCGTGCCACCTATGCCTAGTATTATCAAGGATTCCTGACCCCTTATCAGGGGAGCTCGTATTCCTCAAGATCCACGGGGTAGTTAATATCCCTACCCTGCAAGACTCATGCAGGTTATAACATCCCTCCCCTTCCCCCAAAGTCTGAAGAATCCTCCGAAAGGCAAAGGAGGGCGCCAGACCCTTTTGGTATCTGGCTGGGCGTTGTGCACCCGAGGTGCTGGATCAGGTGGCACGAATCTCAAAGGTGAATGCTGCTTCCGACACCCATGACGTGGTGGCTGCAATTCCCGAGGCTGAGTATCCAAGGGTTCACCATCAGAGACCTCCTGCCGCTCCAGCTCCGAGTCTGAGTCGAAGACTTCAGTCGTCTCAGTGTCTTGGCCCCCTTGGAGTTCTGCTGTGGCCTGATCAAGCAGGAGTTGCGGTTTTAGAAGAGGTTTCCAAGGACGAAAGATTTTCCGAAGAAGCGGTCACCTGGATCGAATATGGTCAAGGTACATTCGCATAGTACAACCCTGTGCTTGCATCTGGTAAGAAACCGGTACTGGCTGGCAAAGGATAACAGTGGAGAGCCATTTGGTGCTATTGGCCAAGCTTCGAGCAAACACCAAGTCACCAGGTACAAAGTGCCTGGAAGGTTGACGTCGAGTTGGGCAATGCCTTTCGTGCCCTTGGTTGTGGCACACTTTCACACCGATGTCTGGAAAAATCATACAAAGACGAGTACGAAGTCTTCAGCCCATTAGTATTCCGCAGGGGCTACCCCAGTCACTGTGTGTGGAGTGCTCCTTTAGCAAAACAAGAAACGAGCCAGCTTAGTGTCCATCTATCCTAAAGACTGTTTCAGGTGGCCCCATTTAAATGTCTGCACTGCTCACTCCGCTGAACCACTGGATGGCAGGTGGTATGGGGTGGTACGAATATGCCGCACCCCAATTGCCTTCAACAACCTGAAGAGCTCCTCACTCGTGAAAGGAGTGCAGTTACCAGTGACAAGTACTTCAGAGAGGTCATGCGTGCAAAACAATAAATGCACCTTCTCAATAGTCGCCAGGGACGTAGTTTCTGCCACCTTGTGCACTTCGAGCTACTTCGAATACATGTCGATCAACAAGAAGAACATGGACCTCTGAAATGGAGCAGCAAAGTCAGTATACAACAGCTGGCCATTCCTAATGTTGCAGGGGCGCAATCTGTGGGAGCATCTAATGCTCTTGGCAAAAGGAGCATTGTTGGGCCATCTTCTTAACGTCTGCGCCGAGGCCCAGCCACCATGCGCAACTGCATGCTAGCATTTTCATTTTGGACAAGCCTGAATGACCATTTGTGGAGGTTCCTTAAGATCAACTGCTGTTCTTTGTTTGGAACGACTATGCGCGTACCCCATAGCAGGAAACCATCCTCTACTGAACTCAGACAGCTTGGAGGAAAATGCCCTTACCTTGCCTGGGAGTTGTTGATGCTATCCACTATATACGAGCACATGCCAAACGTTTGACAGGATTGGGTCTGTCTGGGTCCACTCACAGATCCGCGCCGCCGTGACAGGTAGAGTCCATGAAATTCAGAGTTGTGACTACCTCGACTATCCTGGGGGTGGAAGAGGGGCCCATCGACAAAGGCAACTGGCTCAGGATGTCGATATTCGCAAATTGCGTTCCCGGCGTATGTTCAAAAAAATATTTGTAGGCAGCTAATAACAGGGCCAGTGCTGGATTGGCATGGAAGCAATGGTCAGAATTGACTTATCCGACTTGAAAAGCCTGAGCAAAGGCTTATGATCCGTAATGAATGTGAAGTGGCAGCCATAGATGTATTGGTGAAACGTTTCACTGCGAAGACCACCACCAAACCTTCCTTCTCAATCTGCGCGTACATCCTTTCCACAGCAGCCATCATACAGGAGGTGGAGACAATCGGCCGTTCTCTTCCATTCTACATGGGGTGGGGCAGAACAGCCCCAATACCATAGTGTGAAGCACGCATGTGATGAGTAAGGGTTTGGTGGGATTGATACAAAGATCTGTAGAGGGGCATGTAGTATTGAGGAAGAAGGGGGGCTGCAGAAGGATTTGGACAGGCTAGGAGAGTGAGTAATGAAGTGGCAGATGAAATACAATGTGGAAAAGTGTGAGGTTATGCACTTTGGCAGGACGAATGGAGGCATAGACTATTTTCAAAATGGGGATATGTTTAGGAAATCAGAAGCACAAAGGGACTTGGGAGTCCTTGTTCACGATTCTCTTAAGTCACTCTGGTGACTATTGAGAAGGTGCATTTATTGTTTTGCAAGCATGGCCTCTCTGATGTACTTGATATTGGTAATGTGCAAGTTCAGTCGGCAAATGCAATGTTAGCATTCATGTCGCGAGGTCTTGAATACAAGACCAGGGATGTACTTCTGAGGCTATATAAGGCTCTGGTCAGACCCCATTTGGAGTATTGTGAGCGTTTTTGGGCCCCCTTTCTAAGGAAGAATGTGCAGGCCTTGGAAAGGGTCCAGAGGAGGTTCACAAGAATGAAGAGCTTGTCTTGAGGACTCTGGGTCTGTACTCATTGGAGTTTAGAAGGATGAGGGGAGATCTTATTGAAATTTACAGGATACTGCGAGGTCTGGATAGAGTGAATGTGGAGAGGATGTTTCCACTTGTAGGAAAACTAGAACCAGAGGACACCATCTCAGACGAAAGGGACACTCCTTTAAAACAGAGATGAGGAGGAATTTCTTCAGCCAGACGGTGGTGAATCTGTGGAACTCTTTGCCGCAGAAGGCTGTGGAGGCCAAATCACTGAGTGTCCTGCTGGATGGCGCGGACCTTCTCCGCAACAGGGTACAAATCTTTGCAGTCCACCCGATAGAGAGCCCCTTTAATACAGCTTCCATGTTGTCCAAGTGTTCTTGTTCAGAGGCTCCCAGGACCGGCTCGTAATCTAAATAAAAAGCCACATGTGGCAGCCCTCACAGGATGTTCTCCATTACATGCTGGAAAATAGCACAGGCAGAGGAGGCGCCGAAAGGCAGCTGCGTATACTCGTACAGGCTCCTGTGTGTATTGATGGTGAGGTAGGATCCAACTTAAGCTGCAAATAGGCGTGGCTCATTTCGAGCATCGTGAATGGATGCCTGCCTGCAAGCTTTGTGTAGAAATCCTGTACGCGGGGCATGAGGTAGTGGTCCAACCGGGAAGCTGTGTTTACCGTTAATTTGTAGACCCCATAAACGAACTGTTTTCGCCGGCTACATCACCAGTACCAATGGTGCAATTGAATCAGCGAACTGTGTGGGCCTGATGATACCCATTCCAGCAAGGCACAGGGGACTGGTTGCATCCGGAAATACTGTAGCAGGGCTTCCAGGTCAACCTGTATGTGGGATACAGCACCTCGTATCTTCCCCAGTCCGGGTTGGAACACTTTGGGATATTTTTCTAACACCTCGCCCAAACTATTGGAGCCCATCTGCAGGATGTGCTGCCAATGCAGCTGCAGATGGCGCAACCAGTCAAGGCCCAACAGGCTGGGCCCATAGCCTTTACCACAATGACTTGGAAGCACACACCGTGGTCATAGTAGTACAAGTCATATCTCACGGTTCACCCGTATAGGTGGGGAGTATGGCCTGGGAGTCCATCAAGTCCAAGGACCTGCATACAATCGTTTTCCTCATCTGGCTCATCTACTTAGAAAGTATGGGCCATGGGCTGCCATCTGCCTCTACTGCGGCATCTGGACCTCTGGTTCACATGTGACCTGTGTTCACACAGGAGCCGGCGACCACAAGGCCCACATCAACCTGGCTCCCTATCTACAGACTCCAGAGAAGTCTCCAGTTAAAAAGTATCTCCCTTCAGCCACGGGTTGGGCCTTTATGGTGCTCAGTTCAGGGCAAGGCAGTTGTTCGAGCAGGGCTCCTTGACGGGAGGGGGTGTACCCTCGGGCATTCACCTCCATCCCCTGTATCTCCTGTACCCTTCACTCTGCACTTCCCCGGGACAGTGCAATTTGAATGGCCTGTTGCAAGGTCAGGGAAGGCTCGGCTCGCAGTTTCTTCTGAGAGGCCGCATTGTTAATGCCGCAAACCAAGTGATCAAGTAGCATTTCAGATAGGGCAGAGCCCTATTCACAGAATTCTACAATATTACGTAATCTGACCAAAACACAGTGACGGACATACCTGGGGTCCTTTCGGCAGTATTAAACCAGCAGAGGGCAGCAGAGCAGAGCTACTGATCAGCTGTTCTGGGGAAATTTGCATACGTTCAGTGCGGTCAGCCTAAGTTGAAGGTGAATCTGCGAAGTAGACCCGAGGAGTTTGAGTGAAGGCAATCATCCAGCAGAGGGCAGCAGAGCAGAGCTACTGATCAGCTGTTCTGGGGAAATTTGCATATGTTCAGTGCGGTCAGCCTAAGTTGAAGGTGAATCTGCGAAGTAGACCCGAGGAGTTTGAGTGAAGGCAATCATCCAGCAGAGGGCAGCAGAGCAGAGCTACTGATCAGCTGTTCTGGGGAAATTTGCATACGTTCAGTGCGGTCAGCCTAAGTTGAAGGTGAATCTGCGAAGTAGAACCGAGGAGTTTGAGTGAAGGCAATCATCCAGCAGAGGGCAGCAGAGCAGAGCTACTGATCAGCTGTTCTGGGGAAATTTGCATACTGCGGTCAGCCTAAGTTGAAGGTGAATCTGCGAAGTAGACCCGAGGAGTTTGAGTGAAGGCAATCATCCAGCAGAGGGCAGCAGAGCAGAGCTACTGATCAGCTGTTCTGGGGAAATTTGCATACGTTCAGTGCGGTCAGCCTAAGTTGAAGGTGAATCTGCGAAGTAGAACCGAGGAGTTTGAGTGAAGGCAATCATCCAGCAGAGGGCAGCAGAGCAGAGCTACTGATCAGCTGTTCTGGGGAAATTTGCATACGTTCAGTGCGGTCAGCCTAAGTTGAAGGTGAATCTGCGAAGTAGACCCGAGGAGTTTGAGTGAAGGCAATCATCCAGCAGAGGGCAGCAGAGCAGAGCTACTGATCAGCTGTTCTGGGGAAATTTGCATACGTTCAGTGCGGTCAGCCTAAGTTGAAGGTGAATCTGCGAAGTAGAACCGAGGAGTTTGAGTGAAGGCAATCATCCAGCAGAGGGCAGCAGAGCAGAGCTACTGATCAGCTGTTCTGGGGAAATTTGCATACGTTCAGTGCGGTCAGCCTAAGTTGAAGGTGAATCTGCGAAGTAGACCCGAGGAGTTTGAGTGAAGGCAATCATCCAGCAGAGGGCAGCAGAGCAGAGCTACTGATCAGCTGTTCTGGGGAAATTTGCATACGTTCAGTGCGGTCAGCCAAGTTGAAGGTGGTTTGTGGAGAGGCTGTTGGCAAGTGACAGTTAAACCCGAAACACTTCGTGAGTGTTTCCCACCCTACCTCCTCCTCTAACCAACCCCCCCACCCCACGGTGGTTGGGAAGCGGGAGCAGGGGCCTGTCGTGAAGGTGAGTGAGTGCCTTTAAATTTGCTTACCTTTCAGCGGGAGCAGGGTTTGAGGTAATATCAGGTAAGCTCTTCCTTTCTTTTTCTTTTTTTTTAAATCTAGAGGTGATGTCAGGGAAGGCAGTACAATGCTCCTCCTGCAGAATGTTTGAGGTGAGGGACGCCGTCAGTGTCCCTGCTGATTTCATCTGTGGGAAGTGCACCCAACTCCAGCTCCTCAAAAACCGTGTTAGGGACCTGGAGCTTGAGCTGGATGAACTTCGGATCATTCGGGAGGCAGAGGGGGTCATAGATAGGAGCTTCAGGGAAGTAGTTACACCAAAGACTGGAGATAGATGGGTAACTGTAAGAGGGACTGGGAAGAAGCAGTCAGTGCAGGGACCCCCTGCGGTCATTCCCCTGAGTAACAAGTATACCGTTTTGGATACTTGTGGGGGGGACGACTTACCAGGGGTAAGCCATGGGGTACGGGCCTCTGGCACGGAGTCTGTCCCTGTTGCTCAGAAGGGAAGGGGGGAAAGGAGTAGAACATTAGTAATTGGGGACTCAATAGTCAGGGGCACAGACAGGAGATTTTGTGGGAGCGAGAGAGACTCACGTTTGGTATGTTGCCTCCCAGGTGCAAGGGTATGTGATGTCTCGGATCGTGTTTTCTGGGTCCTTAAGGGGGAGGGGGAGCAGCCCCAAGTCGTAGTCCACATTGGCACTAACGACATAGGTAGGAAAGGGGACAAGGATGTCAGGCAGGCCTTTAGGGAGCTAGGATGGAAGCTCAGAGCGAGAACAAACAGAGTTGTTATCTCTGGGTTGTTGCCCGTGCCACGTGATAGTGAGATGAGGAATAGGGAGAGAGAGCAATTAAACACGTGGCTACAGGGATGGTGCAGGCGGGAGGGATTCAGATTTCTGGATAACTGGGGCTCTTTCTGGGGAAGGTGGGACCTCTATAGACAGGATGGTCTACATCTGAACCTGAGGGGCACCAATATCCTGGGGGGGAGATTTGTTAGTGCTCTTTGGGGGGGTTTAAACTAATTCAGCAGGGGCATGGGAACCTGGATTGTAGTTTTGGGGTACGGGAGATTGAGAGTATAGAGGTCAGGAGCACAGATTTGACTTCGCAGGAGGGTGCCAGTGTTCAGGTAGGTGGTTTGAAGTGTGTCTACTTCAATGCCAGGAGTATACGAAATAAGGTAGGGGAACTGGCAGCATGGGTTGGTACCTGGGACTTTGATGTTGTGGCCATTTCAGAGACATGGATAGAGCAGGGACAGGAATGGTTGTTGCAGGTTCCGGGGTTTAGGTGTTTTAGTAAGCTCAGAGAAGGGGGCAAAAGAGGGGGAGGTGTGGCGCTGCTAGTCAAGGACAGTATTACGGTGGCGGAAAGGATGCTAGATGGGGACTCTTCTTCTGAGGTAGTATGGGCTGAGGTTAGAAACAGGAAAGGAGAGGACACCCTGTTGGGAGTTTTCTATAGGCCACCTAATAGTTCTAGGGATGTAGAGGAAAGGATGGCGAAGATGATTCTGGAAAAGAGCGAAAGTAACAGGGTAGTTGTTATGGGAGACTTTAACTTTCCAAATATTGACTGGAAAAGATATAGTTCGAGTACATTAGATGGGTCATTCTTTGTACAATGTGTGCAGGAGGGTTTCCTGACACAATATGTTGACAGGCCAACAAGAGGCGAGGCCACATTGGATTTGGTTTTGGGTAATGAACCAGGCCAGGTGTTAGATCTGGAGGTAGGTGAGCACTTTGGAAACAGTGACCACAATTCGGTGACCTTTACGTTAGTGATGGAAAGGGATAAGTATACCCCGCAGGGCAAGAGTTATAGCTGGGGGAAGGGCAATTATGATGCCATTAGACATGACTTAGGATGTGTTGGTTGGAGAAGTAGGCTGCAAGGGTTGGGCACACTGGATATGTGGAGCTTGTTCAAGGAACAGCTATTGCATGTTCTTGATAAGTACGTACCAGTCAGGCAGGGAGGAAGGGGTCGAGCGAGGGAACCGTGGTTTACCAAAGAAGTGGAATCTCTTGTTAAGAGGAAGAAGGAGGCCTATGTGAAGATGAGGCATGAAGTTTCAGTTGGGGCGCTTGATAGTTACAAGGAAGCGAGGAAGGATCTAAAGAGAGAGCTGAGACGAGCAAGGAGGGGACATGAGAAGTCGTTGGCAGGTAGGATCAAGGAAAACCCAAAAGCTTTCTATAGGTATGTCAGGAATAAAAGAATGACTAGGGTAAGAGTAGGGCCAGTCAAGGACAGTGGTGGGAAGTTGTGTGTGGAGGCTGAGGAGATAAGCGAGATACTAAATGAATACTTTTCGTCAGTATTCACTCAAGAAAAAGATAATATTGTGGAGGAGAATGCTGAGACCCAGGCTATTAGAATAGATGGCATTGAGGTGCGTAGGGAAGAAGTGTTGGCAATTCTGGACAAGGTGAAAATAGATAAGTCCCCGGGGCCGGATGGGATTTATCCTAGGATTCTCTGGGAAGCCAGGGAAGAGATTGCTGAGCCTTTGGCTTTGATTTTTAGGTCATCATTGGCTACAGGAATAGTGCCAGAGGACTGGAGGATAGCAAATGTGGTCCCTTTGTTCAAGAAGGGGAGTAGAGATAACCCCGGTAACTATAGGCCGGTGAGCCTAACGTCTGTGGTGGGTAAAGTCTTGGAGAGGATTATAAAAGATACGATTTATAATCATCTAGATAGGAATAATATGATTAGGGACAGTCAGCATGGTTTTGTGAAGGGTAGGTCATGCCTCACAAACCTTATCGCGTTCTTTGAGAAGGTGACTGAACAGGTAGATGAGGGTAGAGCAGTTGATGTGGTGTATATGGATTTCAGTAAAGCGTTTGATAAGGTTCCCCACGGTCGGCTATTGCAGAAAATACGGAGGCTGGGGATTGAGGGTGATTTAGAGATGTGGATCAGAAATTGGCT